>NC_079907.1:10647239-10963279 GCF_024868665.1 Triplophysa rosa | reverse complement strand
TATCTGCTCTCGCTCTCTCTCGCTCTCTCTCTCTTATGTGCGTGTGTGCAAGGAAAGTTAGGTAACCTCTTTTTTGCAGACTTGCTCACATGTACAGACTCAAAACAGACATGCAAACATACAAAGACATACTTTTGATGCTATATACATACAAGTAAGGTCTCCCCTGATTATCTTAAAAAAGATGGGATGCAAAATAGACTACATATTTACTGATGTATACCCTACTCTTAAACCTAACCGTTAACATTATTCAATTTAATGCACAAAAGTTGTTTGTGTAAGCTTTCCCAATGGTGAGAATGACTTATCCTTTTACATTTTTACATTCACAAGTATAGCCAAACCTGTACACACATGTTAAATTTTGAAAATATGATCACAAATGGTCTAAATTATGTACAACTACTAATGCACTTCAGACACATTTGGAGCTCAGGATTTTCTGCACTTGCAGAGTTTTTGCAAGTGAGCTATTCAGAGATATTCTGGATAGATTTTTTGTTCTGGATAGAGAACAGAGGAAAGCAGGGATGGTTGGGTGTGTGTGGGGAGGGGGGTGATTGATGGACCAGTTCAGTGGATAGACAAACAGACAGCATGTGAATCGTGTGCATGTGAGACAGAACCTTTTTTGCCTGTGATTGGGGGCAATCAACAAAAAACATCATTTTAACTTCACCTCTCTCCCTCTTTATCTCTCTCTCTCTCTTCCTCTCTCTTCCTACTGTCCTGTTTTCTATCATTTCTTCCATAGTGATGGCCTCTCCCGTGCAGCTTTTCATGAGCTCGCCTCATCTGGTCTAGAAGCGGAATTCATCTGACACTCACTCTCACACGCACCACCAAAAGCAACAACACACCGCTTAGCCATGTACAGCGTGGAAGACCTTCTCATCTCTCATGGATACAAAGTCCCACAAAGGAACAGCAACAATGTCCCCGTTTCACACTCGTCTTCCTCCCACCCCGCAACCTATGAGAAATGTCTGCCAACACGAAGCGACAGCCGGTGTGAAATCGGTGAGAAGCGGAAAGGACACAGCGCAGTAAATGGCTATGAGGGGGACCATGTTTACAGCGGTGGAGGATTCAGACAGACTCCTGGCAGGGGATTCCCCGGTGACACCGAGAACAGGGTCAGAAAGCAGAAAACGCAAGATGTGGACAACGGTAACCTCAGAGATGGACGTCTGCCAGAAGACAGTATGACCACAGACAGCGGGTGAGTTGGGTGCTTATATTTTGACCTCTTTTTCTATGCATCACCTTTTACTCCCTTCCACTTTTGTGCTTTTTTCTCATCGCTTTGATATGGTATGAGCTGTCTTGTTTGATGAGTATTATGTAAAGGTTGAACCTGTCAAGGACTTCCCTTTCCTTCAACCTATTTTTCTCTTTTCTGTTTTATTTTTTATGCATCCCCCTCCCTATTATTCTCTCTTCTTATGTTAGTTTGGAATTTCATCTTCTTTCATGGTCTCTCAAATCCTTGTACTTCCTACATTTCTTGTTCGGTTTCCTACAATCACTTGCTTGTCTGCACCGTTTCCTACATCACTCCTCCTTGCCCTGAAGCCGATGAATTCATTAACTATGTTTAGTAGATTTTTGCAGTGCGGTTTTTATAACCTCACATGTCACACGGGACCGTAACGGGGTAAACACCTCTGTTGTCGGAAATCCCGCAGCACCCCCTACTGAGCATGCTCAGTTCTGCAGGCAGAGGCGGCAGTAAACTACATGTCCCACGAGTCCTTTGTCAGATCAATATTCAGTTCCTTGGAACAATCTCTTGTATAACACCTTTATTAATAAAACATGATGAATATAAATGTGAATATCTGCATCCTGCCAGCCTTCTTGTCGCAAAACAGCTTAAGAGATTAATTTGTTGTATGTAAGATTCGTATTCAAATTTTAGAGGTCACATTGGTTTTTAAAATGAA
This sequence comes from Triplophysa rosa, assembly GCF_024868665.1. NCBI lineage: Eukaryota > Metazoa > Chordata > Actinopteri > Cypriniformes > Nemacheilidae > Triplophysa > Triplophysa rosa. The sequence goes on along the minus strand of NC_079907.1, from coordinate 10,961,330 downwards.
CTTCTGTCTTTTTTGTAAGCCCATGTTTATTCATTAATTGATGAAATACTTATTCATATAATGTCCTTATATAATGTAATAATATAATGTCATTAGATAGATAGATATCTAATGACTGTTACTAAGCTAGATGATCCTGCAGGTCAGGATTGTTTAACATGCAGATCATACTGTATGCTCCCTGCTGCCAAGATATCGGATGAGAAAATAGACCTTCAGTGCTGACTCAACTGCTTGCACTAGATTACAGTTTGTCAGGTTAGTTCCCTGCTTAAGAAAAAAGCCTAATTTATCCTAGTTTGCTTGCACCATAATAACCTCACAGTCTATGGTGCCTCTGGAGATCTCCTGCTTTGCTGACCACATTGTCAGCATCAGCAAACTGAAATGTCTTTTTTGGATTAGGATGTTACTGTACTGTGCTTGCATAGTAATTGCTGCCTGTATTACCGATTTTACAGTCATTCACTTGATCTATTCAATTAACAGATATTGTTATTACAGCTACAGAAAAAATAAGAGACCATTTCAGAGACTGTTTTTCTGATTTTAAAATGTACTATTTATAGCTATGTGTTTAGGTAAAATTATAATTTTTGTTTAATTCTGTAAACTACTAACAATATTTTTTCCCAAATTTCAAATAAAAATAATGTAAATGAAAACTGGAGAAACAGGTCAAAATAACAGAAAAGATGCTCTGTATTTTTTCAGACCTCAAATACTGCAAAGAAAACAAGTTCATATTCACTTTTAAGCAACACAACAGTAATATTTTTACATGTATTTAGAAAAAGTTCAAAAAATATTTTTTGTGTGATAACCTATTTTTTTCACAGTTTTCGTGTCTCTTATCATGCTGTCAGTCTTTCACATTGCTGTTGGATGACTTTATGTCACTCCTGTGGTTTGATTTTGTTGTAATTCAATGGACACTTGTCTGGAATATCTAGAAATGCAAATTTGAAAAGGTCTCTTTATTTTTTCTGCTGCTTTATACAGTATAAATGGTCTATAATTTACTGTACTGTGGTCTGCACAATCAATTTTTTACTGTTTGCAAAAAGTTTTTAATGTAATAATAGGGTCATAATTTCTTCATATCAAGCCCTATTTTCTTACTGGCCGCTACTGTATTATGCTCTTTTTAAGTTAAATCTTTAATTTCATCTTATTTTTACTTTTATTTTTAATGCAGGTTTTATGACAGCCACAGAGGAAAACATACCCAGCCTAGATCTGAGCAGGATGTGTCCTACTGGCGAAGAAGAGGTCAGGACTTCAGTGTGCTTCTGGATTATGCCGATTTCAAAGACCCACGTGGAAGCGCTGGAGGGGTTCCCAACAAGCCAGAGGGCATGCAACGGAGACCGGAATCCGCCTTAAGCACTGAGGAGCATAACCGTGCCAGACAGCGCCGGGCAGAGAGCACACGTGCGAGGGAGAGAGAGATGGCCCTGCACCAGTGGAGAATTGCAGCTGAAAGGAAGTACCAGAGTTTGGGAACGGAAGAGTGGCGTCCAATGACCAGCATGAGTCGTCAGCCGTCAGAAAATGAGGTGGCACAGGAGCAACGCAGGCCACGAACTGCAGAAGGAGCTGTTCCACCCAGAACCAAAAGCAAATCTCAGTCACTGCCCAGAATGACACTTCAATCAGAAAATCTTCAGTACTTCAGCATACCGACCACCGGGCAGGACTCATATGGAAGCTTTAGGGTGAATGGACACCACACACGAGACCTTCATGGAAGACAACTTAGTGATGCAGAGAGAAGGGAGAGGTGGACTGACCGATCAGGTGCTCAGTCGGCGCCACCGTTGAAACCCAGATTCAGTCGACCTCTCAGACCTCCATCTTATGAGGTGCACCAGCAGATGCGTGGAAGCACAGAGATACTCACGGGGGAGCTCGCCCCTCGGGCCAGAGACAGGACTCCGCTGCCCTTCTCAAGGCAAGAATACTTTGTACAAGAACTTGGAGGTTCTGGTGCAGAGCCACCCGGTTACATCCCTCCCCCATCCTACAGGAGGCAGCCTGTGGTTAGCGGCGGTCACAGAACTTATCCCATCTCAATGGGCAACCACCAGTACAGAGGTGACCCATATATGCAGGGCTCTGCCATGACAGAAGTGCAGGAATGGTTTATTAGGCAGACCGGGATGGCATGGCCAGATCATTACAGAGATGGAAGGAGAAGCGTGCCATGCAGGAGACAAGCATATCCAGGTTACGCTGAAGAACGAATGGGTAATGTTCAATACATTCCCTTCGATGACCCTCGCGTCAGGCACATTTCAGGATCGGGAATAGATGGCAATTCTCTTACAGACGCAGACAAAATCAGAAACATCAGAAACGAGATTCCGGTTAACCACATAACTGAGAAGAACAATGACAGTGCCTTTCTGCTCAAAGAGAAACCACGTGATCGCGCTGAACCATGTAAAAGCAATATGAGTGACTCTATTAATGAAAACAGTATGCACAAGGAGGTCTTAAAAGAGACAGAAAGCTCAAACACAGCAGCCGACCAAAACTGCAACAGGGATCCAGCTGACCACACCAATGCTCTTCAGACATCACAACAGAGCTTCAACTCAAACCAGGGTTTTATTGAGACAATAACACAAGTAAAGAAATTTGAGGCAAAAACTTTAGCCGAGAATAAGAAGAACTCCAAAAAGAGGCTTAAGGAGACTATGTTTTGCCTGGTTTCTGTCCCTATTAATATGCAGGCAAACAAAGCTGTCTCTGACCCAAATAACAATGAAAAAGTGGCTGGCTCAATTGAGAACACAGCAATACAACCTGACAACCAAAACTCTTCTGTAACTCCAGCAAGCAAGGACACACAATTGCAGTCCAGCATCTCTGTATTCATGAGAAGCTCTAAAAACTCTCCTTTGAGGAAAGAGGTTGTGGACGTTAGGACGTTTAATGCAAGCCAAGACAATGAAATGTTCTACGCAGGATCTTGGCCTGGAGATCATTACAGGAACCAGGAAACTCAGACAGGCTCTCCAGAAATTTCAAGAAACACCCATTCTCAAAGAGAAGCCCAGACATTGAATGACTATTCCTCCCCTCACACAACCACAAATAAGGAGGATGAAGCTCACTGTAGTGCCAACTACGGATATCCCATGATGGGTCAAAAAGACCTCAACCCTTCCAGCAACAGTGCATTCTCCAGAACTCGGACTGAAAGCAGTTCGAGTATAAAGAGTCCCACTTTCCCCCAATCGTCACCCACAACACAATCTCCAGACTGTCATCCTTTGCTGAGAAAGACTGCAACCCAGCAGCAAAATACAGAAAGCCAAGAAGTTTTCGGACAGTTCCTGTTAAAGCCAGTGAATAGAAGAAAATGGGATGCCATAGGGGAGCTTGAGTCTTTTAATAAGGAGATACAAGATCAGACAGGCAAGTGTCCAAATGTTAAGCAGAATATAAAAGAGCTGGATGACGCGCTAAACAACATCCTGGAACTGAGCAACGCTAGCATAAAGGTCAACAATAGAAGACAGGAAACAGACCCACTTAATATGACTGAGGAAACTGACGAGGAGTCGCATGTGGTGCAGGTCACAGAGATGCATTTGAAAAGAAAGAACTTAAATGTAAAGTCCGATTCGGCGAGTAGAAGCAGAATAGAAGGACATCCGGAATACTTTTCCAGGGCAGAGGTAAACTTGGACGCCCGAACCCAAGAAATACCCGTTGCCAAAGGCAATAATTATGTAAACTTTGAGGTTATGAGAAAGGAGAACGTTGATCCAGGGATGCATAGGCAGGATATACCCGTGCCAAAAGAGTGCTTGCTTACAGATGTTGGGTTAACAGTGTACACTGCCATTCCAGACACCGTGACCTCTGGCTCACCTACATACTTGAGTCCGGAGTCGCCGATGTTAACCAGCCCTTCAGATAATTCAGAGGTGTGTGACACCTTACACATTACATCATCCGACAGCAGCGGAGATCTGAGCAGACACAGCCCTGAGATAGCCGAAGGTACTCAAAGCTTGAACGATAATAACGTCTTCAATTCCAAAGCACTCAATGAGAAGGAAGCTGGGAGAAGAAGATCAGGGGGATCCTCATGTGTCCATGCGATCAAGAGTCTCCATTGCAGGTTTAAAGCCAATTATGAAGATGATGATGAAAATGTTTATTCCGATTATCTCAGCTGGAGTAATGAAAAGACGCTGGCGGATGAACACCTTGAGACTCTTCTGAGTCAAGAGAAGGCCAGCAGCATGCAGACGGAAGACATTAGTAACTTATACCAAGTGCAGTGTGCCAAGGGCATTCCTGAAAATGAGTCCATTGAGGAACGTGCTGCCCGGATACTTGGCATCACAGTACCGGTTGAATCTTTGGTTGTTGATCAGGGTGATGGCAAACAGGCGGGAACAACTTCAGATGTCACAGATGGTTTAGTCTGTGAAACACAAACCAAAGAGATGAGCTCAAATGAAGAGACACAGAATGTCAGTAGAGAGTCTGAGGATGTGCCAGATGGGTCAATGGTTGTGATAGAACAGACAGAGGGACAACCTGGAGATGAACCAGAATCTGGAGATGATTTATTTAATGCAGAAAAACATGGGCGTAGAGCTCCTTCTATGATGGAGCTGCCAGAGTTTCCTCCGAGTAACTTATGTTTGTCTCTTCCACTGTCAGAAGATGAGGAGTTGACCCTAAGTGTGAGTGGAGGAGACAAGAAGATTGATGAGGTAACAGAAGCAGCATGGGACCATTTGCAAACCTGTTCCCCTTTGTCCACAAATGATCATGCATCCCTAGGGTACAGCATCTATGCAAAAGAAGAAAGCACCCAGTCATTAGTGAGGACTATCAACAGGATCACCCTGGCCAAAGAGACAGAAGAACAACAAAGTTTAGAAGATGAAGCAAGAGAACTTTCAGAATTAGTTAAAGAGGACCCAGTGCTGAAGGAGGAGGACCAATGTGTTGAGTGTGCATCGGAAGTCAAGGACTTAATAAGTCTTATGCAAGAGGGGGATGAGGCTCAAAAGGAAGAGAAAGTGATAGCAGATGAGCTGATACAAGGGAGATCAAGTCAGCCACCATCAAGGTCAAAGGCACGTCCAATCCCACAGCCTCGTAGTGGCATGGTAGCTAAAAGAGAGATTACGTTGCAACAAGTGTTCATCGTGGATGATGCAGTGTTGGCAATAGAGGAAGATGAGAAACTATGCATTTCAGGTTAGTAATATTATTAGTTTACTTCTTTATGTTTGTGAGGCTGCAAGTAGAAGCGAAAAAAGTAGAATTATCTATTCACTGATACCAGCATTGAAGTGTAGATAAAAGGATTTCAGATGCCTACACGTAAAAAATGTCGGACCTCACCAACTTAACATTTTCTGGTGATTTTTAGCACCTAGATTTTTTAAATTTGCTCATTTAAAGTTCTGTAAATGTAGGAACAGACTGTTGCCACAAGTGATACCTGTCAATCGTGTAAATTGAAAAAAAAATTTATAGAACAAGTCAACGGAAAAAAAATATTATATATATTTTTTTAAATAATTTTTCAGATATTTAGAGGATTTTTTATAGTGTATTGTGTAAAATTACAGATTAAAACTGTTTGAAAGCACTTCAGTGGAAATTAATATTATATAATATTATTATATTATGCTATATATAAAAGGTATAAGTGAATATTTTAAGGCATAAAATATAATCTATATTTTATGCCTTAAAATATACTGCCACAGCAAAAATAAAGAGACCGTTCTAAATGTTCATATTTATATGTATTATATTGTTTATGTATTACATTTACGTTTAGGCATTTAGCAGACGCTTTTATCCAAAATGACTTACAGAGAAGATAGAGGAACAACAAAGCGATGTGTCAATAGTAGGCAATAATACAACAGAGACGGAGAGAGAGTTAGTTCTTTTTTCATTTTTTTATTATTACCATTCCAATCCAGTGTCTGTTGAATTTACGAGATAGTAATTTTAAAATGGTCTCTATTTTAAGTATATCATTTTAAGATTCAAATTCGCTGAAATATAATTCTAAATTATACAATTCTATAAAAAATTCTGTAAAATCATTATATTAGTCTACTTCTAATATTATTGGGGTTTTTTGCACGCTATTATGCTATTTACATTGTGTGAAGTGTCTTTTTCGTAGTACCCTATATAGGAATAGGCACTCTCAGCTTACCTTATATTTTTATGCATACAACATAAGCTTTGTAAATACATGTAAATGTAGCTGCCAGTCACCAATAACTTGCCATAATCTTGGAGGCCAATCAGTAATGAGGTTTCTTCACCACAAGAGGGAAGTGTGGACTGATGTATCATACTTAATGCCATCAAATTAGATATAATGTTCTCTTGTTAGTTAAGTTTATATTACACTATACCAAGTCCAGTGTAAGTTAACCTCTTCAGAGTCTTTGTCAAAATAGTTAATATATTTTATGTGTTTATCCTCAGATGCATATGACCCTAGTCGTGTGGAGAGAGTCTAAACTTGGACACTGTCAGAGCAATTCTGTGACCTTACTGGAATGCAACTGTCATCAAAAACTCATCTGAAACAGAACTGGAAACCTCCAGGCCTCTTACTTTATACAATAGTAAAAGAAATTCATAAGCAGGCAGATGAACTTCGAGACACATATTCAGACTAATTTTCAGAACTTCTACGGCCTGTTGATGACTAGCAAATTATCATAGAAAGTCTATCAATGAGATTTGAATGTATAATGTATATCAAGCAAAGCTCAGACGTTGCTGGCTACAATTCATTCTATGTAGATCTAATCATTTTCTCAAGAAACTTAGGTTTCTCTGCACCAGCAAATTCTGGAGTTCTGTTGGACTGTCACAGAACACAGTGTCATTCATGTGCCATTAAGCAACATCAAGAAGAAAGACACAACTGCTTGCACTTCTGCAGTATTACCAATGAGAGAAAGATGGGAGGCCTTGATGTATCAAAGCAATGTATCGGACCGGCGAGGTAGCAGCTGAATCAGTTACATTACACTGTGCTTTAAATCTCAAAGTATTTTTGTAAGAAATGTTAAAAGGAATGCGTAAAATGTGTTTTATAGGTGGGAGAAACTGTGTATGTTACTGTGGTAAAGCTGCAATATTAAATATATTTCTTTTTTCTCAAATTATGCCACAGGCTAATAAGAAAGCTGAACAGAGTCCAAGATTTAAGAATTTATTTTATATGAAATCTTGGTCTCTTGCTTTAATCTTAACGGCAAGAGACAGTATTCATAGTTATTGCTTTAAATCGAGTCTGTGCACTCATGAAGTTTTCATATCCCATATTCGCTTTGAGCTGTTCGAAGTAGCAATCTGATTATGTGTAATCTCACCACAAAATGCAATAAAAAAAGAAAAATGTATTTATTTTTATCAAACTATCAATAACCTGTACAGATGAAAATATATCCGAAAAAGTATTTTGTATTTTACCTTGTGAATTTGTTCGCTTGCTTACAATCATGGATATATCATATCTGAATATGTTTCTTATGCATATTATACTCTTGCAATGAAGGATTCTTTTTTGTGCCGTGTGCTGTGCCTTTTGTTGCACAAATGTCAGAAGGTGTTATGTTATGTTTTGTGTTTTAATGCATTTTATTATACATACTGTATGAAGTAATCCACATCCTCCCTGAAAAGTCCATCTCACTTCTCAAAGTTACTAAGATACTGGATGTAGTGGTTGTAATATATTTTGCCCTATTATTGCTTGGGTTCCAATTTTTATAACTCTATAAATATAAGACTGAAGTGGACAGTATTTCCGTAACATTGTTTATACTATACAGTAACTGCAGCCAACATCAGGTGAAAAATAAAGTAAAAATTTAGTATTTAGCACTTCCAAAGACAAACAATAATGATCTCAGCCAACTACAAAACTCATTGCTTCCATTATCATGGGCAACTAGTACAAATATTGTAATGTTATCGTAGGCACTACTGTGAAGTAGCTATTTTGTAATAATAAAAAATAAGCTGCAAATACATGTCGATAAATTCAACAAGTTGTTTAGAAGCAAAACATAATAAACAAAACATTGCATTCATTCATTGCATTTGTAGTATTGTTGTAAGTAGTCTTTATTGTTTCTACCATTTTGTACCATTTTTCTTTTCAAAATGAATGATTATATTGTTGCATATGACATTCAATATCTTTTCTATTTTCTTACAGAAACTGTACATGATTATTTTGTATGGGTTGGATTGATTTGCCCTCTCTGCATGGGAAGATGTAAACTGGGGTCAGGAAAATGTTTTTGGTACGACATTAAAACTATATTCATTATATTACATTGTGCACATTTCTAACCTCCTATAAAGCTTTCAAAGTATTTAAATTCAAAACAAGCTATTTTTAGAGTATTTTACAGAAAAGGATGCTACTTAGTACTGGTGTCTTTGAAGTATTGAATGTGAATGAAATGTTTGAGAGGAAATTCCTTTGTATATTATAGCAGGTTGCTCATTAATAAACTCCTTGCATGGACTTGTTTTATTTTTCATACTGTTTTATATGTGTAACATGAAAGAGAGGATGCAGAACATTTGAAAGCTCATTAATAGATTTAATTAAACGAATGCAATATAATATAATTGTGTTGAAATGAGAGTAATAACAGTGGTCCTTCTGAAACCAGATCATACTTTACAAACTCACGGTTTCCCTCTCACACGGAATTCAGTTTATGCATTAACTTAAAAAAATCATATTGTTCCAAAATCCTCCATCCTTTTCTTTTTCACTTTTACTCAGAAATATTAACTTTTTGCTGTATTGTCATGTAGTCATTAGGAAAGAAGGACAATATGAAAATTCTCAATAATCTCTCATTTGTTTACTCATTTGAGTATCTTTAATAAAATGTACCAACATATCTATATCTTCCAGATGACACGAATTTGTCTTGATACGCAAGTTAATGATTTTTAAAGAAACAAAACTTTCAATTCAGTTTGTTAAAGGGACTGTTTACCCAAAAATGAAAATTCTGACATCATTTAATTACCCTCTTGTTATTTTAAACCTGTATGACTTTCTTCTGCTGAAAACAGAAGATATTTTGAAGAAAGTTGGTAACCGAACAGCGCTGTCACCCATTCACTTCTATAATTTCTGGGTTCCGGTTAACAACATTCTTCAAAATATATTCATTTGTGTTCTGCAGAAGAAAGAAAGTCATACAGGTTTGAAATGACAAGAGAGTGAGTAAATGATGAAGTACCTTATAGATCTGATGCTGAAGGGGATATTACATCATAAGGAAATGTTTTAAAATTGATGTTAAACTTAAAAGGTATAATGTGCAATTATAATTTTTGTAATTATAATTTAATTGTAATTTTTATTCAGACTGTATGCACTGAATACAAACATATCTAGATGCCGTTCTCTGTTCTTGAGAACTCATGGTTCATTGTAAATTTTTACTTTTCTCTCTGTCAGTCTGTCTTCCCCATCACATGCATCTCTTTGTTATTTCAAAGGTCAGGAACATAAATTGCCAGCCAAGTTTAATTACATCAACTTGTGAAATTGTCAGTTGATGAGTGTTTGTGGGCGTGTTTGTGTCTACGGTTAGGGGAAGAAAAGGTTACGCTAAAGAATTACCCCTCCGCCGACTGAACCAGAGCTAGTGGCCTTTTCCACAGCTGACCCTCAGTTTAGAAATCAGCCAGCGGTGAATGGCCATGCGCTCATTCCAATTAAACCGACAGAGAAAGAGTCATCTCATTGTCCGTGCTCTCTCAAACCGTGTCTGACTAATGCTTTCGATCTAACCACCTACCGAAATCTCAAAGCACTCAGTCAGCGCTGCCAATTGAGAAAGCACTGTATGTGTTTTAGTCCAGATCTAGATAGTGGTGCAACTGAATCTCTGTTTTCCTGCTTTGCACCGTGTCCAGTGTGATTCAATAATGTTCGTTTGCAAAATGCATTTTATGTTGTATCTGATTTGATTAAAACTGCACTCAAAGACCCTGATGTAGATTCAGTTTTGCTTGCCAGTTCTGGATGAAGTTTGTACTTGTGGCGTGGGTAGAAGGTTCACCCTTGCAATACATTCAACTGGTTGCCATTGCAAAGTATTACGTTTTGTATTTTGTTCATGGAGTGTACCGATGACTCAGTCCTCTTTTTATCAAAAGCATATTCTGAATCAAGGCCAGAATTCTGGGCCCCCTTACATCAATTATTCTTGAATTGTTTGGGGCCCCATGCACATCATTCCTACCTTTAACCCCAATACTTCAGCTACGACTCGGTTTGGAATATAGAGGCATAATGGAAGCATATTTCATCTTAAATTCTCTTTTTATCGTCTCTACCCCCTGCTGACTTTTTAATCCCACAAACACAGGGTGTCAATCTCCATGATCTTCACCTAGATACAGTAAACACAATATAAACAAAGGATTGTTCAGCTTTCACCAAACAGCCTACAGATGCAGTCTGTCCCTAGGGGTCTTTGGATGTGCGTTTGCATGAGCCAAATTTCTGGGTATGAACCTTCTTGTTGGACGAACCTTTCAAAATAAATCCATGATCACAGAGACATCCCAATATACTTTATTCCAACTCTATTTTTTAATTATGGTTAGCCTTTTTTCCAGTAGATATCTAATATCTTTCCTTCAAATGTGCATTTTAACTCCTCTGTCTTTCCCAATCATATCTCGGTTTGTTTTGGAAATGTCTATTTGTTAGTTTCTTTAAACTATCATTTTTGAATGTTTACATGTGAGTGGGTGGATGTCTTTTAATTATTTAGTGAAAGTAACAGGAGACCACATACAGAATGAGGTCTTTTTGTATTCAGTTCATCAATGGGCTTGACTAAATAATGCATATCTGAGAGTCAAGGGAGAGTAGAATCTGGATGAAACAGTTCGACATAAACACAATGACGCCACAGGGGTGTTATAGTTGAGCAATAATGTTGTTATGATGTCTAATTCAATAGGTGGGTGGGGGGTATTTTTGAGGCCTTTGTATAATTTTTCTTTTCTTTTTGTTAAGTTTGTGTAAGCTTTGTCTCAGCAGGGCCATGTGATATTTGACTCTGCTCAGCATGAACATGAAACATTAACTGATACCATTTTTCTCCATTTGCATTATTATAAAGACCACATGACTCATGGCTCCATTACAGATTGAATCCTTTTGGTCATTTGAGGCTTGGGATGAATCGCCTGTGTGGAGTGAATTTTTTGGTTGTGAGGTAATATGTATTACTTTGTGTCCATTTAAAGGGATAGTTCATTATTTACTGATCTTCATGTTATTCCAAAACGGTATGATTAACGGTATGTCCCTTTAACATTGTTCCACAAATTATCGTATTTCTATGCTGTCATGTTTGTATGTAATTGTATGTAACACAATCTCATGGGAATTCGTAACTATTTTGCAAAATGGCTAATTTGTATGAATTCGTATGATCGTAGCAAGCCAGTTTAGTGTGTTGCTTGGTGGAGTGGGTGGTTGCTAGGGTGTAGCTACGTGGCTAGGTAGTTGGCAAGGTAATTGGTATAAATGTTAAAGTGTCTCTGCATATTAAACTGGGAGTAAGCTTTTATTTTACATTATGCATATCTTTATTTTAACCTTTGGACTACAGCACTATATGTGAACCATATAAAATTCTAATTTCCTCAACTACAGCCTTTTTTGGCATGTGAGATTAATGCATTGTAAAGTTAGTTATCAAAAACTGTGCATGCAAACTGCCAAGGACACATGGTCAACAAGAAATAGTCTATTAAGTTTTGTATATCTCCAGTCAACTAGAACACATGATTCATGGATTTTGCCCTCAATAGATGTATTTTTCCATTATCTCTGGATACTGTAATATAGTGTAACCCGCATCCATTGGGTTTTTTATTATGCTTTTAATCTTCTCGCGTCAAGGTTATGCCTGATAGCATCTAACACCCATACATCCACACTGTATGAAGATTCATTGGTATATAGGTGAAATTGAAGTCATATTATTCATGAAGTACATAATATGCTCTAACCCAAAGACTCATCCACACAAACCCATGTAATAGATTCTGTTGTTGTCACTGTGTATTTGTGCTTCCCCATTCCTTTCTGTTTAGATCTCTTACTTTCCCCAGTGCACCATTCATCCACTGCATTCTTAACAGCATCATTAAAACTGCCTTAGAGTTTGGGTTGAACAGTGTTTTGCATTCAAGGGCCTGTCATTACTGAAAAAAATCATGGTTCTTACTAGTGATGCACGATATTGGATTTTTGCCGATATCCGATATGCCGATCATTTTCACCTCAATTAAGACTATAGTCGATGCCGATATATGCTGTCTATCCACCGGGCGTTTTTACAATGGGTGTATCCACTGCGTGTCCGCTTTTGGGTGGCACATACCACTGGTGCTAGAAAGGTTTAAAGTTTGGTAGCACAGGCCAAACTGTAGGAGTATAAATCGTCTGTTGTCATCATTAAAAAAATATGCAAGTACAAGTTCATCATGAATAGACAGGTAACTGACGAAAGACATTAATGTTACATACAGATGAATAAATTAGGGCCGTATCATTTTTAGATTACCTAAATTTGTTTGAATATTTCTCAGTTGTGTATTTTTCCTTTTTAACTATACAAGTGGTATATTTGTCCACATAAATTACTGTAGTATACTATAGTAAACTGCAGTAAAATTCTAAGATACTATAGTGTTTTTGAACTTCACTATAGTATACAGTGTTTATCAATTCACTACAACGGCACTACAATTTTCAAATCAAATACTATAATACACCACAGTATTTTTTGTCTGAGTGTTCAATTTAAGAGGACTTTTATTTTGACGGGTCTTCGTGAAGACGCTTGTTTGCAGATAGCTTCACTCAAACAGTAAAACGCTAGTAAAATAAACTCTCAGAGCAACTCTGGAGATGAAGTTCATGTGTTCATATCGTCATACAGTGCAGACGCAGATAAAATACTCGACCATCACTCGTGTTGTATGTTAAACTGTGCACATAATTCACTCAGACACGCAGAACAGCCAGATGACATTTAAATAACAGGATTCAGCTCCGCATGTAGTTACATGGACTCGATGCGGTGCGCCATTGATTATTGTCACACACAACAAGCACCACCACGACAAACGCACTACACACAAACACACAGCTCTGTCTAATGCACGTATTCTTATTATTCTACATATATGTCGCACTGTTGTTGGTTTTTTCAAGTTACTTGTTAAGTCAGGCAAGTAAAGTTATCTCTCACTTGCCCATACAAAACATTCACTTGTCCCGGACGAGCGTTAATGTCGAGCCCTGCTTTTCACATTTTAAAATGATGATAAACGAAATCATTTTAAAACATTTGGAAAATGAATTTGGTGAATATTAATTAAAGAAGCAACAAGAGCATAGGTGTCTTAAAAATGGAGACTACAAAACGGCAGTGTGCAGAGACGAAAGTCACAGGGCGGCGCGTTGCATATTATGCACGCTTGAGCTCAAGTTCAAAGTCTTCTCCCGATGGACGATGGGCAGGATTCAACTTTATTTTTACTCTGTGTTTTTAGTTAAAAACGTTAATCAATAAATAGGCAGTGCGCGACTGACGGGCGCAGAGATGGATTTCTTTGCGCACTCAGTTAATGTAAGAATGTGCTGCTTTTACAAGCATGATTTAATTACAGCTTCCTATCGGCGAGGCGTATCGGCGTTATTTTCTTTATCGGGCCGATAATTAATTTATAAGACATTATCTGCCGATAATATCGGCGTGCCGATAATATCGTGCAGCCCTAGTTCTTACTAATGTTTTGGATTAAGAGTTGACTGTTTTAGCTCGCAATGAACTTGCTTGATTGCTAGTTTGTTGGTTGATTTTAGTGTAGGCTACATAGGCTTCATGTCAGGAGAATTACAATGATAAGTTTATGGACTGAAGATGAAAACTGATTATTACTGTCTTAGAAGTTTCAATTTCAGTTTGAATTAATCTGCTTTTGCTTTTCGCAACACATATTGTTTCAACCCTCACAACCCGTGTGTGTTAGAAGGAAAGCCTCTGCATACTGTTACATAAGAAACGACCTTATTAATTATTAAGAATAATTATATGGAGTGCATATCCATACAGTTCACTCACTGTTTTAGGCCTACACAATGAACGTTTATTTAACCATCACCACATGAAAAATTAAACAACCAAAGAATAGATTCATTTTATAGTGAACATAGGACTTTCAGGAAGTACAGATATTGTATCTCAACTGGACCTTCCTGGATAAACAAGTAAATAAATTAATACAAATGGAAATGGAATTCCCAGACAATTACTTTCTGTAAATTCTGTATTTTTTGAAGATGCACTGAACATATTCTGAGTGAATTTTCCACAGTGTTTTTCTTGTTCAAGACGGTGTATTTTAATGTGTATTTTAAAGTCTAATAGTAGGTTTCATCTATAGCAAGAACTCAAGAATGCTATAAAATCTAAGTTTAAGCTCATAGTTTTTTTATGTTATTGATTTAAATATATGTGAGAACTGACAAATGTAAAATATGTATTTCACAAAAGTAAAATAATACTTTACATAAAAGTAAAAAATGAATGAAAAAGCAATGTAAATAAAAAATAAAGTAGTTTTTCTCTGTGTATAAAGGGATGTCGAAATATAACTTTGTTACGAGTTTATTCTCAGATTCTTGCAAATAGTTGCTCTCATACTAGTTTTCACTGGGTGGTCTATAAAATGACAGGCTGTGCTTGAGCCAGTGTGTACATGTAGGGGTGTGGTTATTTGATGCAGATTCTCAGCGTGTGTCTGGACGGCTTTGTCTCTGTCTGCCCATTTATTTCCTTCATATGTCACTTTCTCAGCCCTGAGGGAATGAGATGCTGCCATGATGTAACTAATGAACAGAACCTCTTCACCACAGTACACTGGTGATATTGCAACAGTCTAAGTCAAAAGGACATTGTTGATTAGATGTAAGGAATGGTTTTCGTATTTCACTGTGTTTTGTTTATTCACTTTCTCGCTTTACCTCTTCTTGTTTTATCCTCAGAAAATATGCACAGAATGCACCAAATGTCAAAAGAACGCTACAGCGATAGGCTACATTATATGTTTAGATAGAGTATGTATGTTTCTGTGTGCTTTATAGAGACCTCATCCGGCAAGACAAGAACAAAATGTGACCTAGGTCACATCTGTTTCCTATATACAACAAAATGCGGGATGGATATCAAAATTCCTCTCTGCATTATATGCGATGTGACATTTTACAGAACAACTTTATTTACAGCGTTCAACAGCTGAATTTAGTTTTTCTGCTTAAACAGAGTGCTGATAGTATAATAGTTAAGGAACTTGGACGGTGTAGGATAAGTTTGATCCCCAAAAGGTGGATGGACAGATTGTCTAACATAATTGTACTCATAACCAGGCACTTACACCCACCTCAGAATTAATCCACCGATCCATGACTAAGTTGTGAATGAAAATTAACCAATCTTTGAAAGTCTCCTTTATCATTCTTCTTAGCCCACACTGTGTCTCAGTTCTTGTGGGTCCATGGTGTCATTTGTAATTAAAACATGTATCTCTTGTTTCAAGTTTGGTCTGTTGTCATGCTGTTTCAATTCACTTTATCTGCCAAGTGCCAACCAACAATTATTGTCTTTTTAAACGTCAGCTCTCTGAATACAAAGATGTCTTTATCTCTCTAAATTGGCATTGAGAAGCACAATAATTTGTCTGACAGACAGTTTATTCATTCAACATAATGAATAATGGATATATGCTACTTATAATAAGGGGGCACTTGTTATGTCAATGAGAATTGTGAAAACAAATTTCAATTGTACAATTTTAATGTAGTATTTTTATAGATTATTTAGTCATACATCTCTACAAGCCTATATTACAGTAAGATTTTTAGCATGTTAGAAAGTCAGGGTATAGATGTGGTCTCATGGCTTGGCCCTTTAAGAGTAGACTCACGTCGCCCGGAAGCCGCTGCTCAGCACAAAATATAAAAGCTAGTCAGAGGCGCGCGCGAGCGAGCGAGCGAGCGTCAATGGCAGGCGGACGCGCGCTTTCACAGCACGCACTCATTCGTTTGTCAAAGCTATGTTAGTTGAGATACTCTTTGATTGCACTTGTTCATTCACATCGCTTGGAATAAACTCCTTGAAAAGTACACTTCGGGTAAGTTGTTAAATTAAACAAGCTGTTTTTTGTTGGGTGTTCGCCTTTTAAAACATTATTTATCTCCTGCGTATTTCCCAAGCGGCTTTTTTCTTGTTTTTAGCAATTAGCAGAAATTTAAACAACATCAACTTGGTCTGAGGTGAAACGCTGTTGAGTAACGTTAATTAATGGGCTGATAATGAGCCAAGGCTTCTTCACAAACCTGTTGAGGGTTTGTTTGTTGTGCGAAGTTTTCCGTTCTTGATTTCACAGTGTTGTGTTTCATTTCGCTTAACGACATGCTCTGCTGCTGAACAATAGGACCATCATTTTTTGAGAATGTTACTGGAGTTCACGTCAAAGTTTAAGTTACTAAATGTAACAGCGGACATGGGTGCGCGCTTCATTGCGACAATAATTGAAACGTGAAAAGTGCGCAAAAATACGCTGTTTGTGTTTGTTGTTAAGCTTTGTCGACGTTCATTTGTAAACTGTAAGTTTAATTTGACGAGTAAAGAGAGTGCCCACAGCTTTGTCTTTGATGTGACTAAAGTAACGGTCACTCCTGTTACTTGATATACTTTCATCTTTCACAGCGGGGCGCGCATATTCGAGTGGCGCGCTCCTGAAGAGTTGCACCTCACCTCACCAGGTAAGAAACGTATGAGAGGGTCAGTGGTCGTAGTATGATGACTCGAGTCGCTTGTGTACTTTTCTTTTGATACCATGTTCTCAAAAGAAGAGGTTACTTCACCATTTACGCACAGATCCACGTGAAAGTTCATTTACAAGTTGCCCGTTTATGTGGAAAAGCTTTTGTAATAAAAGTTTTTAGTTGCGCAAGCATGCTCAGCAAGTAGGCAAGTCTTCAGCCAGCATGATATGTGAAACAAAATCTCACTTCAGCTTCTTACTGAATTGTTTTGTTTGTTTTGTGCACACTGAGCACATTGAACAAAACAACTCTTTCCTATGCTTCAATGGATCAAATTACTTTATGATTGAAACTTATTTGCATTGATCAGATACAGTATAATACCACCCCATTAAAGTCAAACTTTTAGTTCTACTATTCGTTTCTTGGTTTCAGAAATTAGTTGGCATGGTTGGGAACAGTGCAATTTTGGGACATTTACCTTTTTTCAAATTATTGTTAAGATATTTTTTTCATGGCACACCTGTTTGTTAGACCTGATTGCAAATAGTTGACACATTACATGCGTGATACTCTAGTTATCTGCCCTGCAAACATGTTCCTGCTGTTAGACAGCAATACATGAATGTGTTTAATCTCTTACCCTCACATTTGAATTATAAAACCTATTTTTGCATGTGTGCAGATATGAATAAGAAACAAACTGATTACAAAGATAAACTTTATTGATATTCTAGCTTCTGCTGCGCCAATGTTTGTGGATTATTTAGTACATATTATGGTTAAAGGTGCAGGTTAGAAGCACTTTAAATTATGGCATCATCCCATCCTTTTCCCAACATGTGTTAAGGGCGTGCCTGTGTTAGCATTTGGAAGCCCTCCTGAGTTTTAATGATTTCCTTCTTGGCCTTTAAAAGCTGTGTGTGTTCACAGTTTTGTAATGCTGCACGCTTTTTTTTAATGCAGTACTGTTAAAATGAGAGAAAAAGAAAATGAAGGACTGAGATATTGATATAGATTGAGATGAAGATGATTAGATTATTAATGAAGTTCCTTTTCAAAATCTTAAGAGAAATATTGAGTATGCTACAGTAATGGTTATCAACCTATCATCAATATATTTATGCATGTGCCCTGGTGCTTTTATCTACTCTAAAGAGCTCATTACTATTGATAGCCTTTTTAATGTGTAGTTTGTTAAGACAAGTGCTGACTCCAGAAAAGGGCAGATCCTCCTCTCTATTTTCACTCTTATAACCAGAGTCAGAAGAGACATGCTGTCCACCCATGTCTTTTTTGATCACTGTGATCTTGTAGAGCTTTGCCTCGTGACTGATCATGGCTCTTATGTTCCATAACAAAGCTGTCTTTCCATAAGCTCTTCAATATTTCTGCAACACCAGGCAGTGGAAGGAGCATGCTTTGAATTAGCGAGCAGGATGTCTTGTAGGTTTACGGTTAACCTCACGTTCTGTTGGCTCCAATTAAAGTGTGTGGTCCACATAGTCGGATGACTGATGTAATGCTATATGTTCTGCATTACACTAGGGCTGTGTATTGGCAAGGGCCTCACGATACACGGTATATTACGATAAATGCTCACATTGCGATATAATACATATTTCGGTATATTGCTATATGTTTTTTTTTATACAAAATTGTAAAAAAATTTTTGTCAGAGCAGACAGTTATATACATGATCCTGCTTTTAAGGCAATGGCCGCATTTACATGATTAAAAACACGAAGGCCTATCGATAGAAGATGTTGGAATATCAATATTTCTGCACATTCCGGCCTACATTACACAAAGCTCATTTCTAGTGTGCTTAAAATATAATCAGTATAATTTTTTTCACTTCCTTCTGGTCTATGAATTGGGGACCCAGCAGACCTGACCGTTATGTTCCAAGACTCATTTTTTCAGAGAAATTATTTCCAGTAAGAGATCCTCAATTGTATGGAGTCTTTAGAAACCATGTAATGTGAAAGACAAACCTGAATGGCAGTGTCTCTCTCTTTATCATTTGTGTGAGCTCGTCTACATATGTTGGTCCTTTGTATACACACTTAAGTTAGTTAAATTGTTTACAATCAGGATTTACTTTTGTTCAGTGAACAGTGGGATCAAAATGTCTTAAAAATGGTTTTGTGTTTGTAAAAGTGTGGCTTTGAAATAATTGCTGCACATGCAAAGGTCACACACACACTCACTGTGTGTAGGTCTGCTTAATGGGGGTATTAAGCGTGTGCTGAGGTTGGCACGGTAACACCCGTACCCATCATTCAGCAGACATAACCCCTGGAGCCATCTAAAGCAACTGCTCATTAATCAGAGCAAAGATCAGCTCTCCGAACAAGCCGTAATAATAGCAACTGTTGTCCTGCTCCGGCCTGCACAGGGAGAGGTTACAGTAACCTGCCTGTGGGACCCTATTGTTGTATTTTTGCCAACAGTGCTTCTTGTGTTACCCTTGATTAATATTTGGATTTCTTTCACAAAGGCTAACGTTGTGCTAATCATATGACTGGAAGGCAGTGCACATGAGTTTCTAACATTCCTTCCACCTATGTTATTGAACAAACCCTTTAACTAGTCTCTGAGGAGCTGTTCCTCACCGATGTGGGATAAAATTGAGAAAAGTTATCAGCCTATTTTCCTTACAGGGTCACAGAATATAAAAACATAACATACATGTATAGTAAGATAAACTAGTAATTGTTCTATAGTCTTGTATAGAGAAAAAAGTTAGATAGAAAAAGGTTATATGTTCCCTTTTTAGTGGCCCTTACACCGTTATCCCTCAGCAGAACATCTCTGCAGACCCTCCTGTTTTCACTCTTGAGTCACAGCTGACATTGTTGCGTAAGCTCGGGGGTGACATCATTGTTAAAGACCCTGCACTGGGGTTGCAGAAGGCGGTAAAAACCGGTGTGGGGCCTCAATCTACCCCCATGCCCTGGGATGAGAAGCAGCCGGGGCTCATGAGACATGGCTCTCACTGTTGAGAAAATATAGCAAAAACAGCCGCTCTGTGTTTACTGTAGCACACACACCTGGCTTTTACGTTATGCTGGTAGACAATGCAGGCCATAGCTTTAGGCTACATGTGCCTGTGTGTGTATGTGGCTGTCTTTCATGTTTCCATTGGTTGTCTTTGGTTGGACGATAGCCTTGTTCATCAAGTTTGTAGAGAGCGATAAAAATGTCAAAACAAGATATTTAAAATACAAGCATGTGCTCGACTTACCGCAGAGCGCAGACTTGTACACATAACAACACTAATGCTTTCATTTTTAAACTTTGTCTGTGTTATTTAGTAGCGTTCAGTATTAAATAACCTATATGGTATTGGCTATAATTAAATATTGATGGTCATGTACATGTGGTCAAAAGTGTTGATACCTGTACTATTCATGACTGCTGTTTTGCAGTTTCAGTAAATGGTATTAAGGGAGAGTAAGTTGTATACATGTCACAAACACACATCTGTACATGACTTTTTGAAATACTCAAAGTATGAGGTCTGACCTCTCAAAGTCAAGGAGTAGGGATGCACCGATACCAGTATCGGTATCAGCCGATACCAAGCTCATGTACTCGTAATGACACCGATACCAAAGACCGATACCTCACGTGACATACATAGAGCCCTATGATTTCCGCAATGCAGAAAATGCGGACGGAATCGAGGAATCCAGGCATTTCCTAACAAGAAATTAGCGCTGAACGGTTAACGAAATATTCAGATACTGTTTAAATATGTATTCTGCTTGTTTTACGTTACCGTGTGTGAAAGAGTGGTGCGGTTGCGTGTACTGAACGCATTGTGCTTGTGGAGCTTTCAGCGCCAGTGTTTCACTGCGCGAGGACACGAACACATAAACACCATTTGCGGCGATCCGTCAAAATATAAGTCCGGTTAACTTAAACAAATGCTCTTTTCGGCGTCCCGTCAAAATAAAAGTCCGGTTGACTTGAACAAGTTATAATACACTCACATTTTACCACACCACCCCCCCCCTTAAATTTTTTATAATTTGACCACAGAGTATATCGTTTACTTTAGTAAACTGAAGTAAATGTGCTGGTAAAATTGTGCTACTTATCATAAAAAGTAAAACTTGATTAAAAAATTGTACTGAAATTTTAGTAGACCTAAAAACAAAAGAAAAAAAGAAAATGTACCAGTAAGATACTGGTTTATTAACATTATTGTACATTATACAGGCATCAGTTATAGGTATCGGTATCGGCGAGTTCCAGAAAAAAATATCGGTACTCGTACTCGGTCTTTAAAAAATGGTATCTGTGCATCCCTATCAAGGAGAGACTTAACACCATATTTACATAGTGACATACCTTTTGCTCGCACATAATGAAAAACGTATACGGCATAACATCATCACATGAGGATCACAGCTGTGTTGATTACTAGGAATGTTTCTGGCTGTGATCCACAGAACCCTGGAGTACGTTAGAAAACGCACAGCCTGTTTCTGAGCCAGATAAAGACATTGTCATAATGCGGCCACAGCTGTTATTGTTGTGCTGTTTGATTGTTCGTGTGTATGTGTATAGCATGTCATTGAGACACGAGGGAATCACGTCACAATGCACGTCTTCATATCTCATCTCATTCTTTTTCCGTTGTTCTGACTGATTTATTCAGGGGGCTTTCACACGGGGAATGTGTTCTGTGGTCTGATTCGGTGTGTAATTGTTCAAGATGCCCCCTGCAGGAGCGGTCTGGTTTCACACTCACTTGCATCACACAACTGCATTTGCGTTCATCTTACGCATTGAGAATGCAATGTAGTTCACCTTTTTGTGTTGTTATTGCACAGCAAGAGCTATTGACAACTTTGCTTGTGTGTGTGCTCCCCGTACACCATTTTAACCTAAACTGCCAGCCAATGTAAAGGCCCAGAGACAGCAGTGTTTTAGGGTTGATTTATTTTAAGTGCACCATCAGCTGTTTGGTTGGTTGCTTATCTGTTCCAGAGATGCCTTAAAGAAGTCTCAATGTACGTAGCGCGCAGTACATTTGTGTAAATCATTGGCGCCCACTTAAGGAAAGTTACAAACTCCAGGCAGCTGTTAAACTGTGTGTGGTTCGCAAATTGCATTTGGTCAGTCGTTTAATGTGGAATTTACACTGTGGGCACTGGCTGGCATACCTTTTTTGCTAAATATTTTTGTCCTCCTATATCAGATTTTCCTTGTAGCAAAATTATTTCAGATTGACTTTTGTGCATTTCAGGAACACACACATGCACACACCCTCCAAAAACAACCATACACTTTGTGCAACACATCTTTCTCGTGTTTTGTCACATGCATGGTTCTGTGCTCTCTCCAGAGTACAAATCTTTTTTCCTCCATTTCAGTCTGTCAAATGGATCATTAGTTGATGTGATTGATACTACCTCATCAACAGCAAACTATTGCCTGGGTAACAGCACTTAACTTATCCAAGCACCCTTATAACAGTGGGATGTCACAGAGGAAAAGGGCAGGACGGTTGTTTTTGCAGAGCTGATGGATTCAGCCTGTGCAAGAGAGGAAGAGAAAAGAGAGCGAACATGATTTTTCAATTAGGCCTTCCCTCAAAATTCTTGTCGTAAGAGTGCAAAAAGCCAGATCTGGAGGGAGATCAAACCTCCACCCAAGTTAGTCCCCACTAAATCACATGTGCACACAAACACCCACACACATATACAAGAACCACCACATCGTGTTTGAAATCTTGCTTCTCACCATTTATTTTTGTATGTAGCATGTAGTGCCAATAGTGATAGAGTTACAGACTATGTTCCGGTTGAGCTCTGTCTATCCAGTGCTGTTACCATGTTGTAAAACCTTATATTCTACCCAGTAATCCACAGTGAAGTTTGGATCATGTGATGCTGATGAGTGATTGATTTGTAATGAACTGTAAGACTAAGACCGGAGCTGACTAGTGCTTTGTTCCCGTTTGTTGCTATGTGCTGGTAAAGCATTTTTTCCATAAAGATCAAGCTGTGCTAATGCATGTTGTGTGTTCACACTTTAAATTTTGTTGTGTGGCAAAGTATTAATTAATCTTTATTTAATTAGGCTGTAAATTAGATATTTCTTTCCTTGATGAGATGACCTTGTTTCATGAGGAAATTCTGGCTGCTTTATCCTTTATCTAGAAAAGTTTGTTTCCTGGGCCTTAAGCGTGTATTTCCATATTAATGTTGTTAACAAATGGCAGAAAAAAATAAAGAGATCATTGCACACTACCCTTTTATTTTGAATAGTTTAAGCTTTTTGTACAGTACCATGCAGGTGTGTGCTCAAAATACACTGTGATGGCACGAAAGGAATGTTCAAGATTAAAGAACATTTCATTTTTGTAGTACTACCAAACCAACACAATGCCACAAATCTTTGTGTAGCTGTAGTTTTGCTTAAACATTACAATCACGATCTCTTAAATGCACTACTTTGCCACTAGAGGCGCATGGTCTACTTTTCATTATCTCAATAGGAAATGTGCCACTTTGTTTGGTGTGTATGCAACTTTTACACTTTTACATTATGTAAAAGCAAAGAACTTTCATGAATACTATTTATTTTTCACTTTATATAATTTTAGAAAGTATAGTTATTGTATATAATTACATTTGCTTGTAAAGTTTGATTGTATCATGAATACGTTTGCTGTATTTAAAATAGCCTTTAGTGCTGATATTGCGTTAAAAACAAATACATATAATAAAGATTAAAATTTGTCTGTATTTGCCAAAGCTAAACTGTATTATGGTCTGACAGATAAGAGTTTGTTTTTGCTATTTAAACAACAAATTGATATTCTTGGGCTGATATAAAGTGAAGCAAGTTATTTAGTACCACACAAACAAGGTTTGGACAAAATTTAATAAACTCACTGTATCGCCTATTTGCACAGTATTCACGTTTTTTGTCCAATCCCTGTATATATTTTGCTTGGTGGTGTCATCTTTTGAAAAGTCTCTTGGCAGCATCTTTATTCAGGCATCAGATACAACAGATGTTGTGAACAGTAATTGTTCATTTAAAAAAAATTAAAAACCTCTAATGCTTTGAATCCATCTGTTATTTCTGGGCTCTCATTATAGTCATTGAGCGATGCATCTGGAAGATCACACTTCTGACTTGGCTATAAAAACTCTCAAAATGTAGCCACTATTTCTAGTTTAGAATTATATTAATAGTATATTGTTTTTAATTTGGGTGAAGTTCAAGTTGCCTTGTATGTTTATGTTTGTTAATGAATTCCAGGGTTTTCTTGTTCAGAGATCTGATCTGGTTATCTTAAGCATGAATTTTCAGTTTACTGTTGACACAGGAAGATTCAGACGTCCAAACGAATAAAGAGTCTCTATTGATTGTGTAACTTGTCGTTACCCTCATTAAACGTTTGTTTTTGCCATGATTTGGGCCTCTATCCTTGGGTCACTCAATGGATCCAGGGACGAACTGACAGGATTACCTTCAGTTAAGTGGCCTGACATCTACACCTACCAGACAGAGAAACAAAGTGTGTATAGTAAAGATAAACTGAGAGCGTATACATCTATAGATGCCTGCTTGTACTAACAGGGGCAAACGTTAGCAAATGCATTTACTTGAACACAAACCTGAAACATAACATGTGCCTTCTCACTGTTCCCTCTCCCTTTATACTAATGCACTTGTTACAACTAAAGAAAAAGAGATGACAAACAGTTTCCAGTTTCTGGCCAATAGTTAACTGCTAGTTGTAAATCTAACAAAGTTAACTAGCATACCCTATCCGTTCAAAAGTTAACGCTACGTGAAAAATAACCTTGTTCCCCAGTTCCTGATTTGGGTATACGTGAGATATGTTATAATTTACCCAAATCATAATCCACACCAACAAAAGACAGTAGTTTTTTTATCTCAACTGTTATGAAGTGAAACGCGAGCATTTTTGATGATGGTTTCTGTTCAGTCTGCTTGTTTTATTGTGTTTAACTACAGCTGTCATCAGTGTTTTTGTTTGGCAATGGCAGCAGGTATGTGTTAAAATATAAAATTGGGGACTGTATTCTGTCGATTGTGGCACTAAACAATAGGGCTGGGTTTTGTGACCAAATTGGCGATTCGATTTCGATTCGTTATCAGTACTTAGATTAAAATGCTAGTTTTGCAGGCATGGAATTCATTTTTAAGTATATATGCTGGTAACTGAAGCTCTCCTTGCGTGTCACCATTGCGTATCTTGGCTCCAAAACATTGATAAGATTGTGAAAGCCCTCGTTCTCAACTATCGCATATGGGCGTAAATCCTTGTAAATCAGCATTACTATAGCGTCATTTATTTTCTTAGCGCGAGGTGAATCTGACTGTAATTTGCAGGCAAAAGCAACGTCTAGCCGTTGCTGTCCAGAATCGCATGAACCAGATATCGCGTCAGGGTGACATCTCGACAGGTGGTTTCATAGGTTTGTTGCAAAATCGTGGCTCTTGCGGGCACAACTTTCAAACAACAGTTGTTTTGTCGACCTCACCTTTGCTGTCATTGCCTTTAAACATAAAGTGCTTCCACACATCAGACTTTAATTTAGCCGGCGCTGGGGTCCATTGGCTACCGTGAGCTTCTGCCATGATCCGTCCCTCTCTCCCACTTTTTATTTGAATTTTTTTTTAAATGTATCAGCACGAGTGATTGCCACATCTTCAGGAAGATATACAAAATACGAAATACAGATATCCTTGAACTAAAGCACACGCATTAAGATTATTTCCCGAATCGATATTGTTTCATTAAATTGAAGATCGATTAAAATCGAAGAATCAATATTTTTTACCCAGCCCTACTAAACAACACAACAAGATGATATTTTAAACTCCTTATGTAGCCGAATCTGTGCTGGTTTATATTGGCCGCCTATAGTTTTCCCTTTGTTTTGCCTCTAGCGAATGCAGTGATGTAAGAGGTCACGGCGCAAAAGGGGTCTTAGTTCATGATGAAATGGCCAGTTTTATTATCCCATTGTGCCCCTGGCTTGGGGCAGTTACTGTAGCATTGGCAAGGTCATATGCCTCAGCATATGTGGGTACTACTCACTTTCTCTTCAAGTTTGCTTCCAATTTTTTCACACTGACAGTCAGATAACTGTCCAGATAAAGCGTTAACCTTTAATAAAAACTCCATGTGGTAGCTAAGCCACATCATGGTTTTTATACACATTGTCTTGTCATATGTTTCTCATTTCACTGGACAGTCCTGTCTTTTCCAGACCATCCAATTTGGCTTGCTTATCTCTGTATTGCCTCCTGCCCCGGTCTTTGTGGGATGTACTGTCTCTATCACTTGTGCATGGTATAACAGCTCAAAGATTTTATTGTGGTGCCTATAGAAAGAAATCCTAAAGGAAAAGTCAATGTAGTTGAAACCGTAGATTCAACATTTGTAATATTTTCCAAAACATGTTTTATTCTCTTTTAATCTTCTTGTCAAAATGCTTTGCTTTTTTTGCTCCTGCCCTAAAGATGCTGTGCAGTTAATCCATTATTATGACATCTTTCTTTTCTTGTGTAGTTTCTGAGGGGTATTTTTGGCTCCTCTTCAGTTCTTTATGCTGGCTCTGTCTGCCTTTAGCCTACAAACAAAGCTTTGGCTTCTCTTGGTTAAAAATATATATCCGTGAGGAGTTCATCTGCCTAATGTTTTCTGTATATAGTAACATAAAATGAGAAAAGCCAGCTAAGCAAGTTTATTTTTCTGTTTGTGTGCGAGTATGCACTTGTCGGCCCAAAGTTGATAGTGAGTGTATAAAAGGTTTTGGAGAATGGCATTATGAGCAGTTTTCTGAGATTTGTAAACCCTTGTAAATGTTCCATTTCACTCATAAGTATGCATTGACCTGTCAGCCAAACTTGCATTCCCTTTTTTAAAATTTTCTCTGTACAACTCAGTAGCTCCGGCTATTTATTCATGTTCATCTTCTGAAGACAAGGATTTATGCTTCTGCAAGCTTTTCCATGTTTTTCCAGGGTTTAACCTTGTTTGCTTCCTAAAGTATATTACAAAAATGTAGTATTTTGATTGGTCTATGTGTGTATACAGTACTTTATTGAATGCATAATAATAACACTCAAACCAAAGATTAAAGGATGTGTTTTGAAAGTTCGTTCATGCATGTCTTTTTTTTGTTAGCACATTACATGTACATGCATTGATACAGTTGCAAATTTGTACAATTGGTACTGGATTTGCATATGCAAGCTTGTGTTTATGAAAGGCTTTGAGAGGGGGCACTAGGTGGAGCTATGGCCTCTCCAAACAAAAGCTCCAAACAGGTGAGGTTCTTGGCTATATTCACTAGATCTGTTCTCACTCCCTTTATCTTTCTTTTCTCATCTCTTATGAAGTGTTCTTAAACAGAGCACTAATCTGTTTTATTTCCCTCTGACACTTAAACCGTGTCCTGCACACTGTCATCACTTTAACTAATGCTCCTCTCAGTTTCATGTGCACAGAGCACATCGATAATGTGCGGAGAGGAAACAACTCATCATTCTTTCAGAAGTGTTATGGGTAGATGCTTTAATATAAGAGGCAGCAGAATATAGTTATACTGTTTGGTATACTTTGTAAAAGCTTTAACCAGTAAAATGAACCATTTCATGCTTTGGACTGGAGACAGCAACCCAATTGTTCACTTTATCAGAATGCAAAGTTGGAGAAGACCAGATAAGATACAGCTTTGTGTTATGTACAGTTAAAAGTCTGAGACCAAATGAAAGTTTGTGAATTTATGGTTCGAGTATGTTTGAAATGTGTTGCTCCTTTTAGAAAGCCAAATATATCATCACTGTTCTTCCAAAACCTTGTATGTCCAAATTCACCATTTTTTAGGAAATGGAAAAAACAGTACTTTTTAAATGATGAAATACTGTGTTGTTGTGTACTGTGCTGTTTAATGCTCTTAATTGGTTTGATATTTGCAGTGACGAACATAAAGGGTGACTAATAATAATGATTTAAGGCAAAAAATAAAAATCACAAAATATGGAGATGTGAGGTTTCAGAAGGACAGCAGTGATGTAAATGTATAGCTTTGAGCATATCGAAAAGGTCCGATTTCACATTTTGTGAACTCTGTTCCATGTGGAGTGCATAGTTCCATTATAGCAAGGGGAATATACCTAGTAATAAGACCTTGTCAAAGTTATGTAAATTTCAACTTGTTAAACTTGTGGTAATAATAAAAGTTGCAATAAAACATTTTATATTACATGAAATAGAGAATTAAAAACCAAAGTTGTGCTCACAATTGCTTTCAGATTATACAGTATGTGTATTAAACCTTGTTGTGTCTCTGCAGGATCTGCACTCGGTCATGCTTGCACTCACTCACACTATCAGGGTGTCAAACAACACTTTGTCCTTGTCTCTCTCTTTCTCCCTCCCTCACTGTAAGGCCTGCTATGGCATGGCAGTGGTGGGAAAGCACCGTGCTATATTTAAGTACCTGTGATGTCTGTCTTCATACAGAGCTGCTGTGCTGTACTCCCATTGAAGGGAGTTTGATTGACAGGGAAGGGGTGTGTGTGTGTGTGTGTGTGTGTGTGTGTGTGTGTGTGTATATACCAGTACCGCATAGCCCCCTGCTGTCCTCATCCTGTTGCTTGTTCGCTTTGACCCTCACCAGATCTGATGCATCTCTTCCCGAAGAGCAGTGAACATGTCTGTCTGTATTATTTAACCCTTTCATGAGTCACAGAGGAGAGAACACAATTCATATTGCCCACTGACGAGTAAGCTTAGTTGAAACTACATTTGACGCAAGAGTTACAGCTAGAGTAAGTAGTTTGGATATGTTTTTTCTTCAGTTTTTCTGCTTATTCTTTTTAACTTTTTAAACACTTTGTGTTGATTTAAGTCTTTAAAGGGTTAAATGTAATTTTCGTTAATAGTATGTTGCTTATGGTTTGATAGGATTTGTGTGCGTGTATGTCTCAGGATGTTTGGTTTCTGTTCACTGTAAGTAATCTGAGTGAGAATCTGTGACCTAGAGTGAACGGAGACTAGGAGACATTTGGGCTAAGTGATCTTTGATATGAGACAGACACAGAAAGACAGAGGCTAGTGACTTTAAAACTGCTTATGTAGACTGATGAGTGTTTTTTTAAATCCTAAGGTGCTTTATTAGCTTCAGTTCTCTTGATTTATTGTTATGCTTGACATAATTTCTATCTATTGGATTGGAGTTTGTATAAAAATGCTTTTAGACTTCATAGTATGCAGGTTTTTTCTATTGTATTGTATTGTATTTTGCCTGTTCTTGTTTTGTAAATGGATGACACGCGTGTTGTCTTTTTTTTTTTTTGACAACTTACTGTTGCTAAGGTGTGTGTCCATGAGCAGTCAGCCTAAATAGCGAATCCTCACGCTCCACAGCTGTCCAATGACCCCCACCTGCTCTCTCTCCATCATACTTTTCTGACCAAAATAGACACACACATGGCAGATGCACATTATAAACAACATTTTCTTATAACCATGATGTCAGGAGACAATTATCCTGAAAATCGTTTACCCATACACAGTCAGATATGATTATGGCGTGAAACAACTTTTCTTACAGCTGGATAAGCTTTTAAGCTCCGAAACTATCTTAGCAGCCTTTAACTCTATTTCCTCATCGCAATATCAGTTTCCATTGGTGGAGTATTTGTGTCTGTAGTTCTTAATGGTATGACAGGCTTATGTGTTAGCTGTAAATTAACTAGCCCTATGCTAAATATACTCACTTGAGCTTTAGCTAAGCCTAACTGGCTAACAATGACCTATTATCTGGCTTAAGGATGATAACCGGAGCATTTTCTGTGCGCTTACTGTCACTGTATAACAACTTTCAAAATTCTGCCAGACTTTCCATGCGTCAAATAAGTGCTTAGCTCATAGCGATTCAGAAGATCTTATGTAAACCTTCTAGCAGATGTTCACACTTCACACAGGACATAAGGAGCTAGATGGAGCAAACATGACCATTTGACAAATGTGTACCTTGACTAACAATTGAGAAACGTCACAGTCAGAACTCCAGAGCCTAGCGCTGCACAATAAATTGTAATCGTTTTAATCAGGATAACGATTTAACAACGTTCTAAACTGACAGATTAATCGTGATTAAAACTGCTCCGAAAGCTCCCAGTCCTCATAGAAACGATCTTAATTTGTGTTCCGAAGATGATCGGATGTCCTAGGGTTGTCGAAAGACAGAATTTTCATTTTTTTTTTATTTAAAAGCTGGCAGTGTTACAGTGCAGTTTGATTTTAGTTTGTATGTATTTCTGAAAGACAAAATAGCCTTAATAACAGACCATTAGCCTTATAGCAAGCATAAATCTTTTACATCAGTGTCTGTTTGATTTGAGAGGCAGTGGAATGTACAGGAATCTGTTCGTCTTCTCTGAAATGTTTTGTTTATTGGTATCAGTTGTTATTATTCAAAATTTGTTAGGGTGTATGTGTCATGCATTTACTATAGACCACTTCGGGAAACGTAAGCAACGCTGATCCAGATGAACTTCCTGTTTTAGGGAACCTTTACATTTACGCATTTGGCAGATGCTTTTATCCAAAGCGACTTACATTGCATTGTATTATACATTTTTGTTTCTGACTATGTGCAATCCCCTGGGATCGAACCCATGACCTTGGCATTGCTAGTGCCATGCTCTAACCACTGAGCCACAGGAACACTACACAATTTTTTGAACAAAATGCATTCAACAGAACAGTTGCTTCTGGACCAGTGTTTTACATCTTGCGACGTAGTGTATACTGTATACATAAATAAACCTGTTTGTATTCCCTGTAGATTTGTTCCAAAAGCCTTGGCTAAACTGGTTTACTTCATTTTGAAGCCAGCTTGCCATTGGTTTGTACTTGTCACTACTAGAAACATATTGGGGGATATGCACCAAGCACACACACAAAACCTCCCCTTGGCTTTCAACATAAAGGTGCAGCCACATCATTGACACAGCCCAGCCATCCACGCAAGGGAAACAAAGCTACAGTGACTCAGACTTTAGCCACTCAGAATACACGTTCCCATATTAGGATAGAGGTGTATGTGTAATAATTTTAGTTAAACGTGATGTGAAATGAGTTGATGGTGTACTGACCTTGTACCGCTGCTTAATAATGACCTTGATCAGGTGACCAATGAAGGTCTGAAACCAGACTCCATGAACGTTTATTAGTCACCTCACAATTTCAGGACTTTGATCTGTCGTGTGTCATGTTTCAAGCGGGGTAGAAGTCATACTGGTTAAATGGAGCAGAATGCTTACATGGGTCATCAGTTCTTCCCCGCTGTGTCATACATGCTTAGAGCTTGAGGTTTAATTGTACTTCATTCTGAGGGTGGGGAAAACATTTACAATGATTCACACCTATTTTCAAATTATTTGATTTGTACTGACAAGTGTCATGTGGTTCATGCAATACTGCAATAAAAGGTTCAAAAATCATGTGCAGGTGCACTTTTTCAAGAAACATCCAGCAAATAAAAAGACGTTTCACAAGTTTATAAGGCAAGAACAAAAAAGAATGAACAAGCTTTATTATATAAACAAGTCAACAACATTGAAATTGAAATATAGTTTGTTATCCTTCTCTAGAGAGTACAGCTCTGGGTTAGTTTTGCACTAATCATATTTAGACTACCAATACATTGTTAATTGGTACAATAATTTCTATTTTTTTGATATTCTAATTCTATCTATTTTTTTAAAAGTTCTTTTTTTATATCCGAGAACATACATTTTTTTTTTAATGGAAACTAAGGTAATAATTTACTGCACTAAATCCCAAAGAGACATTAAATTTAGTTTTATCTTCCAGGGCATTGACATTACTATTTGATAAATGGTAGATGCTTAAACTAAAATGCATCAAGTCATGGCACACTTTTTAAAGTTAGTATATACAAGGGTTGGGCGATGTTTACCAAATTAGCATCGGATCGATGGCTACAATGAAATTGCGATGGACATCGCTCTGCAGCGTTTTAAAGTGAGGCGTGTCTGGCACGAGCTGCGCAGAGACGCATCTTTATACAACGTGAGCTGGGCAGTTATCAATTCAGGCATCTGTACAGCATGAGCTTCACAGTTATAAAGTGAGGCTTGATTGTATCTTGTTCTGATGTTATATTCATTAAGAGTTATAAAGTCAGGTGGGTCTGCGCAAACTGCGCGTCCTCTTTCTACAGCGCGAGCTACACAGTTATAAAGTCAGGCTAGTGTGATCTGTACAGTGCGAGGTTTTATGCCTCTTAGCCTTGTTCATATTTGTTTACAACGCGCAGCCAGAGTCACGTGACGAAAGTGAAAAATTTGTTGGAATCACGATGCCAGGTCAACATGTCTATCAGCCATCGGCCCAAATAGTATATACATAACCGCACCATGTTTTCAAAACAAATAGTCCAAGTCTCTTTAGTTTGAATTACTAGAATCAGTTCTTGTACTAACATTTACATAAGCTGGATTTAAGCTTAGTTTGTAGCCTTGACACACGGCATGGTCTTTGACTTAATGTGCCTCATAATTTCTCTTTATTTCTGTTTGTTTGAGTTTATTGTCACCACTTACCACTTTATTTACTACTGTAGTGTGCAGAGGGTGTGAAACCAAGCCCAACAGATCAACCTCTAAAACCTACAAAGTACATGTACATGTTTTTATGAAGGCGTCTTATTAGATGGTTTGCTTTGGATCGGGGGATGATGTCATTTCTGTACTATTTTCATATGAGAAACCAGGAAATTAGAAGATTACAGTACGTGTAATGAAAGGACAGAGCAGATGCCCTCATCATGCTGTGAATAGGGTTGGGAATCGAAAATCAATTCCAATTTGGAATCGGAATCGAAAGGCTAGGAATCGGATCGGAATCGAAAGGAATAGGAATCGGATACTTGAAATTAAAATTTGAATTCCTCTTATCAATTCCTGTGTGCATATTTTCAGAAAAGTACATGCGTTGCATGATCTGCTGATATCTCAATAAAAGCCCTTATGAAAATTATCGATATTTTTTTACTATAGTAAGCATAGTTTAGCTATAGAATTTGTATTAAAGCACAGGAATCACAAATTAACCATAGTTGCATTGTAGTAACTGCAGTTTAACCATGATGTAGTTCAACTATACAAATTGTAATAAATCAGAAAAGGTGTGTTTCTATGTGTAAATATACACAAAACTCTGCTCATAAATATATATATATATATATATATATATATATATTTTGCAAACAAGTCTATAAGCAGGCTAAATGACCATACAGGTTAATATCTAAATGTTTTACTTCAACTGTGGAATCGAAACTGGGAATCGATAAGAATCGATATCGATAAGCAGAATCAGAATTGGAATCTGAATCGATAAAATTGAAACGATTCCCAACCCTAGCTGTGATATCAACTCTTTATCATCCGTTGGATCTTGATGGTGAGATGGGTTATTTTAGATATTAGCTCAGTCTCTGGAATGCCTGTGATTTTTCTGATCATGATGTGTGATAGTGTCAGAACTTGAGCTTTATCAGATGCTATGGATTGTGCCAAAGCTCTGTAATTGTGTCCAGAACAACAGCAGCTGATTTCTCAGGCTACTTGAGAAACTCACTGACGCGTTCTTGATTTTGATGGGTCTCAGTCTTTGGTATACTAGTCATACTTAAGGGTGTTTGTGTGCATGGCAATGATAAGTATTGTAGTGGAAAAATGCACTCAGGATAAAAGGCCAGAAATAGTGCAGGGCAAATGCCGTTCCAAATGTACAGCAGTGCCTGAATGCTCTGGTTTTCTGAATACTACTGTGTAGTTAGACTCCCCAGTTCACTTCCATAATCATCTGTTTCTCATGTTCTCATTGTTCTGCTCATTCTGCCTCTGTGACTTTATTCATTTTATTTAGTTGCCACTGATGACCACATTTTTATAGTTTCTTGCACCAAAAGGTAGGATCTTAGAAGAAAGTCCTGTTTTTGCAACTGTAACAGTAAAAGTATTTGTTTTATATTCTCCTGTTATAACTGGCCAAACTCCAAAGAACTGTTTGTGGGGGTTATCTTTTACCATGTTTTTTTAAAGTAAAATAAGACTTCTCAGGTTATCACACATTTTAAAGATTCCTTTGATATTTTTGTAATATAATATGTTTTGGCAACTTTAGAAAAGCACATGAACTTTATTTCTCCTCTAATATGTTTTAATCCATTATTTCACCATGGTTGTTCTCTGTCTCCTCTCACTGTCATCTTATCTTTTTAGCCTGAGCCCAACAACTCTCTGCCTCAGATGGGTTACTATTACATGAAAAATTTGGAATTAGGCTGGTTGTGGGGACATTTATTTTTTATATGACGTATATTCCATTTGAACCCTGAAGCTAACAGGTGTGCCAAGTCTTTATTTCAAACCCATTACTAATCTTGCACAGAAAATCAAGGTGGTAAATGTTGGAGTCTTGTTTTTTTAACACGTGCCAGGATAGTTCAAATATATCATCTGTGGATTTTGTGCATGCAGAAAGGGAAAAGCATGTGAAGACATCTAAAAAGTTCATAAAAATAAAGATTTGTCTACTATAAAAGTCAATTTATTAAATCAATATCTTGGCAAATGTTCCCCATGGCAGAGCGTTTTCTTTTCCACCGTATGTCATTGCTCAGAGATGAGTGGAATTTCTTGTTTCTTTGTCGCACTCATCTTCTCTTACTTTCTCACCCTTCAGCTGCTCTGAACACACACACAGCAGTGAGCCTGCGTACTTCCATGCAGCTGCTAGTGCACACACCCTCTACTTTTCTACTTTATGTCCTTTTGTCCGTCTGTCTCTGTTTTTCTTTATCTCTCTTGTGCCTCAGCATTTTGACTTTAATCAGATTAGTGTCCTTGCAGCTTTAGCATTGTAGTGTCCCTGCTAGCATTGAGCAGTGGTCATGCAGTCTGTTTTCTCTCTCTCTCTCTCTCTCTCTCTCTCTCTCTCTCCACACTGCGCTCCTGCTGCTGCTTCTGCCTCCCTCTCTCTCCACCTCCCTTCTCTGGCTGTCCCAGGACCGCTGCAGCTAACTGCATCACCTTGCAGTTCAGGCACTGCTGTCTTTCTGCAATCCCCTCCCTTGGCTCTCTCTCCTTCTATCTCCCTCTTTTGCTTTTTCTTCACACCCCCTTCTTCTCTCTACTCCTTTACATCACAATCTCCCTCTCCTTTTTTGTCACTATTTTTCGTTCTCTGGCAATTATTTTGTCAACATGTACCGGAACCCTTGGATCTCCAACTATCTCAACCATGTCAAGTTGTGTCAAGGTGAGTAAATGGGACAGGAGTTGGAATAGTGATAGTGCCTCCAAGGACAAAACTAATCAGGACGAACAGTCGCTGACTCAGATACAGCAGAAAGAGGAGAGTAAAGGACTGAGCGATTAAGTGTTTTAGTTTTCGAATGTTTTTCAGTTTAAGAGAGTTATGCCAGACGTGCAGTTCTTCTGGTGTATTGCCTTTTAATGGCTTTGTTTTGGTCTGTGCACTTGCGCCACAGAACATGCTTTTTCATTTATCCTGTGTTTAGTTGTGTTTTATTAGTTTTATGGCGTGTTTGCGCATTTATAGCAGGTGTGTGTACGTGTTTGTCCATCAGAGCACTCTTAGGCATACTTTGTTGCATATAGATTCATTGTAATTTACTATTTTCATTAAAATGCTTGCTTCAGAGTGGAACTATAGTCTGTGATAACCAAGTTTTGAAATGGGTTAATGAGTAAATGTACTGTATGAATGGGGTTTACGGTCACCTAATTTGCCCTTTCTCCATAGTCGGTGCATCAGTACACTATAGCTTTCCACTGCAGTATGGAGTGTCTTTAAGTTTTTTTATTAACATTGACATTCTGACCCTATATAAATTCAATTTACATTTTTTAATTTTGCTGATGCTTTTCAAAAAGTGCAATACTAATATTGCATCCAAAAATACAGTTATTGTTTTATTTGTTCCCCTGGACTCAAACCTTTAACTTTGGCATTGCTAGCACCACATCCTTCCACTTGAGCTACAGGGACAACATAAAGTGAGTGATAGCGTAGGTATGCATGATGGCACACTTCATGTGTGATCTGGCTAATCTTATTACACTTGAAGACTAATCCTTTATTAGCCAAGACCAACACATGCTGGCTTATTTGGCCCCATTCTTTCCTGCATTTAGTAACAAGTCGTTTTCCTTTAAGTGTTTAATAAACTAACCAATAAACTATGCGTTACTTCTTGCTTGGGTTGCTTTTTGAGCATTTTTCTTGAGTACCATTCAACTTGTTCTTTATTGCTTAATGTACCTTGCCTTCACAAGCAAAACAAATGACAAGCATTTGAAGCCACAAAACCTCTACAAAGCAAATCCGTTTAGTTTTGTGATCTCATCATATGGCTTGACAAGCCATAGCTTGCCTGGACTGTTCTCGCACCTTTAAGAGCTCTAACTAATGGCATATATCTATGACTGAACCCTACAGTCATGCATGTTTAGTCATCTGTGTTAAGTGGTGGAAAACAGGTGTGTGATGCAGTTTAACTGTAAATTAACCTGTACAAATATTAGTGTTGTGCGATTTAGCTTTAATGTGATGTTTGTTGTTGATCAGAGAGGTATGTCGGTGCGTTATAGGATCTGGAATAACATACTTGCCCTTTGACGTGCTGTAAATGCCTCGCTTGACTGCGTCCTATTAACATCTGTGCATTAAAGGGCACAGGGCCAACTAGCATCACATGTGTCGTGAATCTGTATGCATGTCTGTTAGCAGGTGCTGTAAACAAGACCATGCACATAATGATAGAGCTTATTCCACCACAGGGTAATTTAAGTGATCGATCTAGTTTATCTGCATTACTAACTGTGTTTGCGTAATGGCTCTGTGTTGATGTTATAGACTTTAGGAAACATGTCATTAACTTTTCTCTGTAGTGTTTATTTACTGCTGGGAATGAGATTGAAGTATACCTTTGGTACACTACCAGTCAAAGGGTTGGGTCACATGTCTGAAATGTTTCTTAAGATGAACATTCTTTTTTCTTTTTTTGATTTGAGGTGCATGCTTAAATGCTTTTCTTTTTTGTAGATATAATAATAATGAGATTTTTTGTAATATAATTGTGCAACACTGTAAAAAACATTTTTTCATTGTATAATGTCAAAAACCTGTAAATTTACAGAATTTACAGATTTTTCCTGTATTGAAATACGGACAAAAACCGTCACATTACAGGAAAATACTGCAAACATAGGAAAAACATGTAATTTTACTGAATTTTTAGTTTATTTTACGCTATTTCTGGCACCCCAGCTGCCAGAAAATTTATGTTTTTATGAGATTTTTTTAGTTTAATTTTGAAATATTGTCAAAAAACGTCACATTTCAAAAAGTTTTTTTTTGCAAGAAAAATGGGGGAAATGTGTAATTTTACAGGATTTTTTTTTTTTACGGAATGTTTCTGGGCCCCCTAGAACTATAATTCTATTTTAAGGACTTAGAATGAATAATGAAAAACGCAGCCAATAAGAGCACAGAATAGATTGAACTTTTTCAATGTGGTTTTAAAAGCAGCTCAGCCCCTAAAGAAGCTGGTTACTAAAATGCAAAGAGGATTATTTTTCTACTTCTAGGAAAAGGTCAAGATGCTAAAACACAAATTGGTTTGTTTTGCAATTAAGTCTAAATCTAATTCCCATAGTTGCATTTGTGCTGTTGCATAGTTTTTATATGTTACAATTGTTTTGAGGTGTGGTCAGATGTGAAACATTTTTGTAAATTCACTACTCTTTAAAAGGTCAGTGCTAGGACGAGCTAAAAAACTTTTATCAAGGTTTTTTTTTGCAAAGTGGTGAAATTCCCTCAAGACCCACTTGGTTTGTGTGTGGGTCTTATTCTTATTTCTTATTCTTTCCAAAACTTTCAGTCTCCCGCCGGCTGATGTCGCCTCGTCCTCTGGCCATGTGATTTTTATGCAGTGAGGAATGTTTTTACCAGATACTCATTCCAGCTGTGAAAACTCTCCCGGTAACAAAACACACACTGTCAATTGGCTCATTCACTCTCTCTTCTCAGATTGTGTTCTTGAAAGGAGAGGACAGTAATGACATTGGAACCACCATCCCTGCTGTAGATTAACAGATTTGAATATTATAAAAGTTAGAAAAAGTGTGTTTGTGTGGGTGTAGGTGTGGTAAAGCTGTTGATCTATGGGTGAAGTGAAAACACATGGTCTCCTCCGATCCCACTGTGAGGCTCAGATGTCAAATCTCCATGTGCTTATTCAGAGAATTGATTCCATACAGGATTACAACACCAGTTTTCGACGTCTCATTTACATTTATCGCTTGAGTGAAGTTAAATTGGCATCACCTGTGTTTAAACAAACACAAACCAAATGAAATTTCATTTGATCTTTTTTCTTTCTTTTGTGTTTTTGTTCTTTTGGTCTCGCTTGCTTGCTTGCTTATCCATTCAACCATATTCTTGTTAATGATGATATTCTGATGGAGTCTGTCTCTCAGTGTAACCGTGTGTGTCGGCACAGTGATGACGATAAGACATAGATACAGACTTTGTCCATTACATGGTGGTCACTTTGACTAACAAAACCATTGAAACGGCACAGACAGCTTTGTACATTCAGATGTACCTGTGTGTCGATGTTGATGTTGGGATGGATACAATTGTTTACAGCCTTTAAAAAATGTGTTGCTGATTCGTTCTGTCACCAGTAGGAGCATTTGTAATCTGAAGATGCTATGTTGTCTTGGTGTACGCAGGTTCCACAGGAGAAACAGCCACTAAAGTTGGCAACACCAAATTACAGCGGAGAGCTTATAGGTAAGATCCTTATTTTATGATGTAATGATTGATTTGTTTGAATATATTTATTCAATAAGAAAAACCTTGAAGATACATAAAACATACAGAATTACAGCTGGCTTCTCTAATATCTCTTAAACAAATTTAATCGGAGCATGTAGTGGTCGATGCATTAAATTATAGTAGATGATTTATTGACTCTTCATGGTTAAAGTTTTCGCCTTACCTCCAGATAGTCACACTTTTTATTTTTGTTTATTCACCAGAGAACTGGGATGTGCTTTCACTTTTAGAAAAACATGATATTTTGTCACCCAGCTTTTTGGATTCTATGCTAGGCTGTGAAAATATTGTGAAAATATTTTTTGACGTTATTATGCTTACAATTAATGTTTTGTCCGGTCATGAAAAATAGCATTCCAAAGTGCTTCTCACATTTTTTTATTTTGCTACATCCATGCCAAGATCTGAATTATTTTATTGATGAATGGATGCTGTGTTAAAGAACATCAAAATGAAAATTCTGTCATCATTTACTCACCGTCTTGTCTCAAATGACGGAACCCATTCACTTCTATTGGATGCAAAACCAATGCAAGTGAATGGGTACCGTCGTTGTTCGGTTACCAACATTCTTCAAATGATCTTCTTTTGTGTTCTGCAGAAGAAGGAAAGCCTTTTTTGTTTCTATTATAGAACCAACATTATTCGCGAAGTGTAGAATATATTAACACATTAAAAGCTGGTACTATTTTTCCAGCTTCCACAAAGAGTTCTCGTTTGAGGATAAGACCGAGGGAATCACCAGCAACAACGAATTAGATGTCAGTCTACTGACAAATACACCCAAAGGTAAGTGCAATGTATGTGCAACATTTCATCTGTGTACTTCAGACAGTTTTTTAAAGCCATTAGACCAGAAGTTCGGTCATATACTTGAATTAATTAATAATTTAAGGAATTAATAGACATCTGCCGATTTCTCATTGAGTGGTATTAGAGTTTGGTTAAGTAACTTAATGCGAAGGTTGTGGATTGAATCCCATGGAGGAAACTAAATGGTCACTTAAAATAATAACCCCCCAAAATAATCTGTCATCATTTAATCAGTTTTGTCATTTCAAACTTCTATGACTCTTTCTTCCGCAGAACACAAAAGAAGATATTTTGAAAAATGTTGTTAACTGCACCCCATTCACTTGCGTTGGTTTTGTGTCCATACAATAGAAGTGAATGGGGGCCAGTGCTGTTCGGTTACCAAATTTCTTCAAAATATCTTCTTTTGTGTTCTGCAGAAGAAAGAAAGTCATACAAGTTTGAAATGACAAGAGGGGGAGTAAATGATGACAGTATTTTCTTATTTAGCGAACTATCACTTTAATAACAATCATGTTAATTCTTTAGCACTACACCGAGGGTTGACTCTTGCTTATTGTTGCTATTAATGTATTGAATTCACATCATTATAGGGGGTTAAATGGAAGGTATATAATTCTGCTTATCATTCCTTGATGCAAAGGCATATTATACTGCTGTCCAAGACTGTTTGTTGTCTCACTCACGTTGTTTTGATGGGTCTTGAACGCATGGGATCCTGGGGGTTGGGCTACTGATGGCCACCTGTTGTTAGGCATGTAGTTTTGCTTTATTGTCCTCCAAAATGGGACAGTTGGATGAAAGAAAGTGTCTAAGCAAGTTCAGAAAATGAGTGAACATGATTAAAAGAAGCTCTCGCAAGAGGAGCCTACCCACAGTCAGTTGTGCTCCTTGCTCATGTCATTTGTTGAAGGCTTAGTGTAAGAAGCTTTAGTTTCAAATAGCGTGCTGGGGCTTCTGTCACTCACACAGTAATAGGAATTGTGTGTCTGTAAGAGCATTGCTAATGTGTCTGTACACTGACACAGTTACCAAAAATAATTTTGGGAATTAGGAGGATCCTTTAAAGAAACTTAAGGGACTTTTTTTGCCGCTATTTGTCAGGCTTATAGTCTTTTTGGCTAATGCTTACAAATCGTTTCAATAGCTGTGAGTCTTATAAAATAAAATGTTTTATTTGGCTTTACTGGTGCACACTTTGCCTTTGTCTACCTTTAAAGGTCTAGTGTGTAATATTTAGGAGGATCTAT
Source organism: Triplophysa rosa (assembly GCF_024868665.1). Classification (NCBI taxonomy): domain Eukaryota; kingdom Metazoa; phylum Chordata; class Actinopteri; order Cypriniformes; family Nemacheilidae; genus Triplophysa; species Triplophysa rosa. The sequence continues at coordinate 10,920,358 of NC_079907.1, read as the reverse complement.
TGACAGAAATGCAATATAATATACATATACTATGTCTTCAGAGGTGTATAAAGACCTTTCATAATGAAGCATTATGTTTTTATCACCTTTGAATGAGCTATTTCTATCTATACACACCGCGGGTCCCCTTGAATGGAATTCGCCATGTTGTTTCTACAGTAGCCCTAAACGGACAAACTGCTCTACAGAGCGTGTTTCAAAATTACGTTATGTCCTTTGGCAAAGAAGCGAAAACGCGACGTCATCTTAGTTCTGTGCAGCCACATAGTGCATTGAAAGGGAGGGGTGGAGGGAGCCGTTGGTTGCAATTCACGACCTCACCGATAGATGCCGCTAAAATCTCCACATTAATACTTTAAGTTTGAGTATATTAGGAATGCATGAAATGTTTATTGTTAAATATTTGCTCTTTTGTCTGCCTTTTTTCTCAAGTCTCAGAATTAAGGAAACGTTTTGAGGGTGTAAGCACGAGTCAGAGTTGGGACATGAACAGGTATGAAAAAATTAAATACAATAGAAAGAGATCAGTCTGAAAAAAAAATTGTCTGCACGCGTGTTAACATTTATTTTATTTGTAATATCCTGTTTTATATTTCCCTGTATCGCTCGTGTTTCTAGGAAAGAGCGAATTTCAAGGCGTCTGGAGGGTATTGATTGTGAAGTTCTTCAAAATCTCCCAAGTTGTGCCGGTCTGGTGACCAATCGGCTGCTAGAGGAGGACACTCCAAGATATACCCGTGCGGCAGATACCTGCGACCCCTGTGCAGGTCAGTTAAATTTGTTGACTTTCCTAATGAAAATTAAAACAATAATAAAATGCTTATTTTTAGTTTTTTCTTACTCTCATTGCAGTTTCCCTTCAACACTATGGCAAAAATGACCCCAACTACTCAAAAATGCACAACACAGAGGTTCAATCCAGCACCCACGCCACCCTCTCCGAGTCTGCCTACAGCACAGATTCCGCTCGTGTGGCAGAGCTGGACACTAAAGCCGAACGGATCGCCCGCTACAAAGCGGAACGTCGCCGCCAGCTAGCCGAGCGCTACGGTATCTCTCTGGATCAGGAGACGGACACAGACTACTCCACTTGCTACTCCAGAAATTCCAGAGAGCCCGACAGGGAAGACCGTCAACGCAGAATGAAGCCAGAAGGAGGAGAGGGTGCAGAGCATTATGCTTTCACACCTTGGCCTCTTGAAGATAAGATGAGCTCACATATCCGTACATATCCCGAGTATAGCCGGGAGCGTAAAGACTCTCTCTCTGAACGTGAAAGGTTGATGAATCTAGAGAATCAAAGAAGGGCACAGGAGAGAGATAGATTGCACAGAGGTGGTGGGGTTACACCTGACGCATCTGCAGCATATATGGACGTGTCGGGGTCCGCCAAAGTTCCAGGGAGGCAACCGGGGGTCATGGGGGTTCCCGGCTCACCCGTCACAGGCAGAAAGGCCACAGTGCCATCTCCCAAACAGGGAGCATCTCCCGGGGACATGTTTATTGAGCAACAGGCCCATAATATCCTCAACAGACAAGGGTGAGTCCGCTCATCATCACTATCTGTATATATCATTTCACGAGTAAGGTACACGAGGCAGAAAGTAGTGTATGTTTGGCAAATTGTGTGAAGAGGTTTTAGTTGCGTAGGTCTAATGTTAATCAAATACAGCGATTGACCAATCAGCATCAAGGTGTTGTAACCAACCATTTTATTATACTCTAATTTTCCTTGCTCATTGTCTTTCTTTATCTCTTGGAAATGATTTGTCTTTTTCTCCCTGAATTTTTCTTTCACAGGTATTTTCCACAAAAGAAAATGAATTTGGCTCATGTACTGTTAGGAGTATTTCTCCCTAAAGATGGTTGGGCTGTTTTGTGTGACACATTTGTCATTAGGCTTGAGCTTTACTGTCCTTTTTGGCAGCGGTTTCTTTATGGCGTGGATCATGGCTCTGTTGAGACACGTTGTTGCTTAATTTGGCAAGCAATTTAATTTCAAAGGAATCCAGTGGAATTAAAATTCCTAACACCAAGGTCCACAAACCAAGCCAGAAATAATATTAAATGATCATAAAAAATGATATTCAGGAAATACCCCTTGCACATCCATAATGTCAGTATAAATCTTGATTTGTTTGTTACTGTGAACAGTTGAGGACATGGCCTTTAAACTCCAATCCCCAGAAGGATGAGCTTCATTTGCATAATTTGGCCCAGTTTTACATCAAGTCGTTTCTGTTTGTATGTGCAGATTTTTCCCCTTTCCTGCTTTTTTTCTCTGGACACACTCAACCGGTTTTGATTTTTTTGGGGTGTGTTTCTGAAAATATTTAGCTCCCGTAGCCAGTCAACCAACCAATGGTCTCTTCAGACTGATTCAGAAGGAGACACCCTCTCTCTGATCAACTGGCCTTCCAGGTACCTTTGGGAGTGTATGGGTGTGTTTCACCTAACGGTGGTCCCACCTAACCTCATAACCCGATCTCCAATCAACTTCACTCCTGTTCTGGAGTCTCAAATCAATCCTAGCCACTCATTTTAATTTTAACAAGGCTAATTCAAACTGGTCCAAACTCAAATTCCAACAAACACCATTTCAGGGGTTTGGATGAAAAAAAAGTTTCATGTTGTTTTGAACCAGTAAGGTAAAGGGGCTGAGGGTGTGGTTTTGAGTTGGGCCCATCATCACAGTAACAAAAAAAGGCCATCCTTGCACATTTCTATCACCCATCCCATCCCACACTGTTAACAAATTCTGTGTGTTTGATAATTTATATTTGAACCTTTCAATACCCATTTCTTGCTAATATACAAACGTAGTCACAGTCCAGTGAGATGTGTTTTTGAGAGAGAGCTTTTACTATTACAGTTATTATCATACAAGTGTTGCATTTAAGTACTCTGTGAAAACAAGTGTTACTCGTTTAAGTTTAGATACTGTGCTGGAAGAGAAAAATGTTGAGCTACAGTATGAGTCACTAAACTTGACAAGAATGTAAACGGAGTTCATTGGGCATGCATTTGCTCAATATGCCAAATGGAGAGTGTGATAACTTCATTAGTCATGCAAAACATAAGAGCCAAGTTTTCTGGAACTCATTTCACAGGCAAATTGTGTTCCCATTTTGCATCGGTTGTCTCTTTTACTTTTCTTATAAACCCCCCCAGACTCTAGTCTAGTGGTTTGTTTACTGTATGGGATTGTTATCTGTAATTCCTGCCACAGTCGCTGTATAAAGCAGTGGTTCCCAACCTGGGGTCTGCGACCCGCTTAGGGGGGCACCAGAGTTCACATGAGGGCGTGGGAGCTGATATGCTTTGAGGTTAAATAAAGCTGCATAAATGTTCCACTAATCATTTTAAATAAAAATATTTTTGTATGTTTTAAACAATTATGTGCTTACAATGCCAAGATAATGCAATCAAAAATAGTTATATCTTGTATAAAATAATTATTTCAATTTTTCCGGCTCCATCGGCAGACATTCACACGGGGCTTCGCGGTAGCCGGAAGCACTGTCTTTGGCTGTGCTCGCTATGAGACTCACATGAGAAACGTCCTCTGTCAGGCGTCAACATTTGTGTTAACATAATAATTAAACAAAAGGAAAAATAGCAGAGAAACGTAAATACGGTGATTCTTCGTCAGAAATAAAGGAAAACGTTTAGACGCTATGACAAAACCTACGTAAATTTAGGTTTTATTGGGCCCAAGGAAAAAAGGTTGGAAACCACTGGTATAAAGTATAGGGAGTATAGGGAAAGTTTGAGGAATGAGGATGCTTTGCAATTTCTTTCATTTTGGCTGATTTTGTCACCAAGCTCTTATTTTTTTAACTGCTTCCTTCCAGCCACTTGTCATACCACTTGTATCAATCCCTGGAAAAATGTCTTATTATAATGGATTCTATAGTCATTTGTTGCATCGCATCATGCGGTGTAGACAGTGCAAGGGCTTATGTTTATAATCTGATGCTTAGTGTTTGGCAACCAAGCTGTAAAGTGCACTTCTGTCAACAGAATGGTGCGTGAAGATTTAAATCAGCGCAGAATTGTGACGCATGTCGATCTACAATGATGCAGAAGTCGCATGAATTCCGATATGACCGTTCAGACTGAGGTCTCATTGCGAAACATAGGACCTATATCCGATTTAGGACCACATATGGAAGTGGCTCAGATCAGATTTAAAAAGGATTTTGGTGGCAGTGTAAACGTAGTCTTAGGGAAGGTTAAAAACAGTTCACATGACTCTTACAGAGTGCAAAACATGGTTTCACTTGATAGGGGTTCAAAGCCCAGTGGAGTGCTTCTTTGCCAAATATGTACAGTAACTCAATTTTGAGTGTAAAGAATACAGCCGTCAAGTCTCTGCAAGTCTCTGGAGGACTTGGGTCAGAGGAAGCAGCTTTGAACAGCTAGAGGAAGTGGAGGAAAAATAAAAAAACATATGTACAAAAGGGCTGGACTTTCTTTTATGTAGAGTTGCACCGATATATCTGCATTGGTCGATAAAAGCACTTTTCCACACTATCGGCTATCAGTCGAGAAAATGAAATGAATTTGTGCTCTGTATATAGTACACGTTAAGAAACATCACCAGTTTGATGTTCAACATTAATAGTCATTATATGAATTAATAACATTCAGAAGGTTAAGAAATATTAATTTAATCTTTAGAATCTGTAATGGCATGTAATCGGAATTGGTGGAGAAATTTAGTATCGTTGCATCTCTACTTATGTGTTGCTTTCAAGTGTTAAGTCAGCTCAAAACCAGCTCAGCTGCTGGACATCAAGCTTTAACATGGGTGAACAGGTGAAAAAAAAGAGGTTACACATAGTGACATCTGACAACAGGATAGAGAAATTATATAAAGGAAAAAGATAGAGTTCTATAAGCATCATGGTGGTTTTTGTTCTGTGTGATTTGAAAGATATAATTATATATTTTGTTTTTGCAAAAGGCTTGTCCTTGTCCATTGGTCAGACAACTAGACAGTCCTGCTTCTCACTTTCACCACTGGCTGACCCGTTGTTGCTATATTAGGCTGGTCGGGCTGATCAAACATCTAGGGTATCAACAGTCTTGTTTTGATAGCGCCACAATGTTCACACTTTAGGGAAATCAACCCATGCAACCCTTGTATGTAGTTAGAACTGGTTAAAAAAGACACTCTTTTCATATAAGAATTACTGGCAGTGCATTAACTGGTTATGATGAGAGAATCTTTTCCTGCTGAGAACTCTGCTGAGAGCTTTGACTTTACTGCTGAATCTGAACTAAAGGTACAGTAAAGATCCAGTCATCACACAGTAAGCAAGTTTAGCAGCAAACCACCCTGACTCTTCTGTGCTCTTTTCACTAGCATATAATGAGATGCTGTGCTGTGTGAAATTAGATGGTTGATAGGATGCCCTAGCTAAATATATGATAATGGATTTTGGAGAGGTCTTCTGCCGGTTAAGGCTGTTTTTCACATTACGGGTTTGCTTATGTAGGATTCTCCAACTGAATCCTTTAAATTATAACACTGGCCATTGGGCTTAATAGTTTGTGCCACATTATAAAAAGGTAACCATGAGACCAAAGTAATATTATTTTAACAATGAAGTCAAAGTTGTTTTGAAGAATGTTGGTAACAACAGCTGTACTTGCACTGGTTTGTGTTCATACAATAGAAGTCAATGGGTACTGCCATTGTTCGGTGACCAACATTCTTCAAAATGTCTTTTGTGTTCTGCAGAAGAAAGTAAATCATACAGGTTTGAAATGATAAGAGGGTGAGTAAATGATGACAACATTTTTTTTGCCTTATAATGGTTTCCTATGGAAAAATGCCTGATGTGAAATTTTGCTCATTGATACTGGTTTCATCTGCATTATGACTTCACTTTAATCTTGTAATGTTTTTTTTTTGCGTGGAACTAACATGCTGTCATAGATTTTTTACAGTGAATGCAAAAACATAAGTGGGAAAAAAACTTCTACAATGAAAAGCCTTATGGAAATGAAAGCTTTAGTGCAAGTTCTGCCAGGAAGACTCAAATGCTGCATCACTTATTACCTATAGTTCTAGCCTATCATCACCCAACACTTGGAGTATACAGTATGAGATCCATACCTACTCAACATTAGGGCTGGGCAATATATATCGCGGTTCACGCTAATTATACATGTCTAAATCGATTCTGAAATCGATTCAATGTTCTATGCACAGCTCTTACGTGAACTATGGCTCTGTGATCAGTAGGAAGTACTGCTCGATCTCAAATCACTTTGAGATTGAGTTGTTTATAATGTACATTTGAAAAGCAACACTCGTCAAACATCACTATAAATATACTTTATTATCATGAAAATACCTGAGAAGGTTTGAAGAACAGCGATGGAATATGACCACTGGCATTTCCTGGAACTAATTGTTCTTCTTCTGTTTCTCATATTCGGAGTTTCTGCGCAAGAGCACCCTCTGGCTTTCGGATGTGGCGGCATTTAACCGTAAGTCATTGAGAAACTAAGAATCGCATGATATTTTGCCCAGCCCTACTCAACATGTGCCTTTGCAAATACTGAGGCAGACATTCAACCCCCTCCTCCCCACCACCACCAGGTCGGTCCCTGTCCATACATCCCGAGGGGAAGGCTCCGCCTCTGCCTGCATCTCCAGGCAAGAAGTGCAAGAATCTGCGACCCTCTACGGGCGGGGCCTACACCAATGAACTTAATCATATTATCTTTTGCTTTCATTAGCTGGTCAGCTGTTAAATAAATGTCGTTGCAACGCCATCTTGCCTCCCAAGTCTTTCTGGCAGAACTGCTCATATGTTCAGAGTTTTTATTGCCAGTTGTGTTTATGCAGTGTCAGCAAATATTGAATACTTCTTTCCTCTAAGCATTAACCCTTTTCTCTTCTCCTGAAGAATCCGAGTTAGGGAGAGACTGGCCCGCGACGAGCCTTCTCACAAAAGTCCAAAGTTGGGCTCTGCAACAGAGACTCCTGCTTACACCCAATTTCCCCAGTCATACCCTCTATATCATTCTCACGCTTTGACACTCCCCAACACACCAGCTAAACAACAGCAGACCCATCCAGTCCAGGAGGAGCGCCATGATCAGGGGGGCCAGAGTTACTTCTCTATGGGCAGTGAATCCAAACATAAACACGAGAGCCAGGAGATGCTCGAAGAAGCAGGATGCAAAAAAGATGGGCAACAGGATGTGAGGGCAGTGGGTCTCCACCACAGCAGGAAGGCTGTTTTACCCTCTGAGATTCGACGGAAAGAAAAAAGCACGGAGGACCCACGCCGTGGATGGACTGAGAACATGGAAGCAAACCTGAGGATTAGTGGCCACGGAAGGGAGTTTGTTACAGAAGATCCCAGAGGGATGCGGGGAGACTGGTCAAGACGGGAAGTTTACACGGAGCACATGTCCCGACGTCAGGCTGCAGAGTCTATGTATGCAAAATCTAAAGAGTCCCAAAAGAGGACTGATGCTACACTTCATCAGCAAGGATCCAGTTCTGCTTTGCTCCAAACTTCTACCCAAACCCCTGCCGTGTCCTCCAGTGGAAGATGGGCGCCAGGTTCATCCAAACCCCTCACTCACTGTGATGCTGGAATTGTCCAGAAGACTGTTTCTCATAAAAAAAAACCCATCCAGGACTCGGTTCACATCAGAGAGGCTGCTCCTCAGGAGAAAGTTCCCAATGGGGATCTCCTACCTGAACCCAAGGTTTCAGTGGCCCAGCTCCGCCACACCTACCTGAAAAGTGTTGCAAGCCCCCGGAAAACCGAACTGTAGGTGGTGGTACATTACCGTAATGTATCGGCTTACTAACCCGTCTAACATTGAAGGAGGAATGAGTTAATCTAACTATCCAATCCAGCTTCCTGGAGAATGAAATGAAGGAAAAGACCACATTTTAAGAATCATCTTTTCCTTTAGTTATCATACTCTTGGATATATGTTGCTCAGCTTGTGCCCTTTCTTGCTCTCTCTGTCTGTCTTTCCTCGGCTTAACTTGTTAACTTCGTCTTTCCGGATGGACCTAGCAATATTGGCCTAATCACTTTTTTGATGTTTGTAGGGGTTTCATTAATTCGCATAACACACCATGAGATGTCAAACATAATTCATTCTCAGCTTGGCTTTAACAATGAGTTTATCCAGCATCCTTTCTCTCATATCTGTCATTTATATTTCTGTCCTGCTTCATTCATACTTTGTGACATAATAGGGCAAAAGGACCACCTGCAGTTACAGACGTCCCCTGGAGAATTAAGAGAGGCGGAGATCGGTCATCTCATCGCCCTATGAGATATATATGTGCTGCTGAGACTAGAAAGACATCTGAGAGATTTAGAACTCAGCCGATCACAACAACTGAACGTGAATGGTTGGACCGGTAGGCTTTATGGGTAGATTTATGCACGACAGTGAGTTTTAGCTTGGAGTGCAGCTTCAAATTAACTTCACATATTGAATGGTTTTGTTTAACATGGTGATAACGTAGAATCATTTGTGAGTGACTCCTCTGAGGACTCTATTCTAACTGCACTTTAATTCCTTAACCATCAATTTGTTAGCAATTCCCGTCTTGACTTTTTTTACACAGTTTTTATGTGTAGTCGATTCTAATGTAAAGGTTTGGTCAGTTTTTTCAATGAAACGTTCTTTGTTTTGTCTTAATTCTAACGCTGTGGATTAAACAGTTCTTTCCTGCGCTTACCAACCAAGTAATCCTGCTGCTTTGTGTATTTTCCAGATTTCCTCTTTGTTCTCTTCATGTTGCTAAATACTCTGCTTTGTGCATTTACGCTATCGGATGGTTGATGTTATTTTCTCGATCTGTACCTTAATTGTAACTGTTTACTAAGTTTTAAACTTTTGTTCCCTACAGGTCTTGTCTAACCCCTGAACCGCCAAGCCTGGAGGGTAAGTCTCAAATCTTTTATATACATAAAAAAGCAGTTCTTAATCGAATCAAGCTCTAATGTACCATGTCTTTGTTATTGTATTTTAAAATGGAAAGTTGCTGTTCTGTAGCACGATATTGTTTAATTCGGTTTGATTTAGCTCTTTAGATGCTGATTTAGATTCATTATGAACAGGAACTTTTCTAACAGGATTTTTCATTGTTCATAAAGAATGGGGAGGGGACGATGTTATGTAACATGAAAGCAAAATTAAAACTTGTGTTGTGCGTTTGCACAGGAGTGTCATACCACCCATAATTCATAAATAGTTTCTCTTTTCACAATTAAGTGTATTATTATGAATCATATCAATTTGGCTCTGAGCTAGGAAATGTTTTGAACTAGGAAAAAGAAAGACATTCATTTTGAAAGATGTTTACAGGTGTATTGCTTGACTTTGGAAACTTCCATATATTTTTAAAGGGGTCATATGACACGGCTAAAACGAATATTTGTAATGCAATATGTATACACGATTTAAGGTTCAAAAACGCTGTATTTTCCACATACCTTGCATGTTTGTATCTCCTCTTTGTCCCGCCTCTCTGAAACGCGCAGATTTTTTACAAAGCTCATCGCTCTAAAAAGCGAGGTTTGCTATGATTGGCCAGTTAACCAGTGCGTAGTGATTGGTTGAATACTGCAAGCGTGTGACGGATTTGTAACGCCTCTTACCATATTTGGAACATCAGGTACAAAGCAATTGTACTGACAGGTACGTCACCATACTTGTGTATACATTTGGGCGGTCTTAGTCAACTCATACCATGAACTGACATAGATTTGTGGGGGTGTGGTTACACGAGGCGTTTCAGGCAGGTCTGGGTGAGCATTCGCTTTTAGATAGAATGCATCTTTTGTTCCGACACTTTAATTTTTGCAATTTTACGTGTTTAATACATGCATGGGCAACTTATAACACTCCAAAGACACAGAAAAACACATGTTCGCACCATATGACCCCTTTAAGGGAAAACCTGAAAAGGATTATGTCAAAATGCATGTTAAACCAAGTTACACAGAAAATAGGTATTTGATCTGTGTCGTATTATTCATTTTATTTATTTTTTCATTATTCTTTGCCCCATTTTTATTTTGTTTTTATTTCTTTATTCATTAATGTTAATTTCTAAAATCAATTAAGACCGTGTTAAAAAAGTATAGCAGCCATTATAACTAAGCAGTATTGTTCCCTCTACTTTTATAAATGTCTAAGTTGCCCCCTCCTTAGCATATATATTTTTGGAAAAGTCGAGCTGATAAGGTTCGGATTGTTTAAACTTCATCAAATTGGAACTGCCTTGTAGCACATCTGGATCCTTTATATAAGCTAGTACTGCTTTGCTTTTCTAGTTCTGTGTAATTTGAACATTTTAATGCTTGTTGACACGAGGAATTTGTCTAAAATTGAGCAGAAAAAAGCTTAATTTATATCGCACCTTTTAAAACGGTGTTTACAAAGTGCTCAAAGTAGCTTGTGAAATGTTTTACCATGTGTTCAGCGTTTCACATGTTTCCTTCTGAAGTCATTGGGTTTCAACACATTGTTCTCATGAAAACACTTCTGAGTCATTCATTTCCTCATTTTTCTGTGTTTTTCCAGTGGATGAGGAGAAGCTGGATGAGAAAGCAAAGCTGAGTGTGGCTGCCAAGCGCTCTCTCTTCAGGGTACGAGGAGCCTGAGTGTGTCTGCGCCTGTTCCAAAACCTTTTAGCGAGCTGCTTCACTGTCTGCATCCTAACCCAAATCAAACCACTGAAAGTGACTGATTTGACGCACATGCCAGGCCAATGTCAAAACATATCACGACTCAGTTTTGTCGATTCCAGCAGGGTCTGCTAAGCTTACGAAATGATACTGTAATAAGCACAACAGATAACACACACATTAGATGGGCCATTGATCATTTAGGTGGGGCAATATTGTTTTTATTATGCTAGATTAATAAAATATGCTAGTTCATGAACATGTCGCTTTGCATTTTTTGGTGAAATTATTCACCAACCTTGATGCAGTGCATTATAGATTTAGGCTAAACTTAGGTATAGCTTGGATCTATGTGCTGTTTAGAATAATTTTACCCACGCCTTAAAATGTTTCCCAAGTGAGCAGCTTTTAGCTTTTGCACAAAACTCACACTGTACACAAATACTGCATTCCTTAAATATAATAACTTTATTTTATATAGCGACTTTAAAAGTAGCATCTCAAAGCGCTTTACAGAAGTAAAAATAGAGGGACAAAAATTCAACATATACTAGAAATCAATAACAACAAGATAAAAACAATCAGATAAAAACAAAAATAGAAACAAGCAATTTCACTAAACAAATTATACAAAGCAAATATAAATAAAAACAAGGCACTCTCATATCTCACATAAAAGCTACCATAATACCATAAATATATAAAAAAAATATTTCATTCATGTTTAATCTGCTTTTTACATTATTTCTGTATTTATTTCAATATTTAATTTTACCCATCTCGATGTGTCTTAGGAGCTAGAGAAGAGTTCAGATGGTTCAGTTCTGAAGTCATGGAGTCGTAACCCTGGCGTGGAACGGAGGCTGAGGAGAGGTCAGGATCGTTCACGCACCCAGCCTGTGACATCAGAGGAGGTGGTCATTGCTGCTACGTAAGTGTACAGTTTTATTCGAGTCTGTTCTTTAAATGAAATGCAGCAGCTTTTAGCTGGAGAACAAAACATTTTTCCCAATCTGTTTATTCTATTGTGTGTTCGAAAAATACGAGGTGTAACATCTACAGTTAACATGAGCAAATGAAAGTTTTGCCAAACTGGTATACCAACAACCATACAGTATGCACAACATTTTACACATAAAAAATGACTGGGACGACAAGACATTGTACATTTTTCTTCTCAAGGTTTATTCCTATCATTGTCTGTCATGTCCTTTTCTGTTGTATGTAGTTATTTGTTCTTCAGTTCTCATTTAATTTCCATGTTCTTTTCCTTTTCTCTCCTCCTCTCTCTTGGCCTCTGTGTGGTTTAAAGTGTCCCTGGCCATTTGTCACAGTCCGAGACTGTGCGAACCTCTGTAGCACGTGTTCCTAGTCCCACTTTAATCAACAGCTCTGTGACCAAATACAGGTACCCCGGATCAGACATACTGTACTGTATATAAACACTCACATGAGCCTATGTGTGTGTGTGTAAGACGGGCATGGTCACTCCAATCAATACTAATGTTTGTCAGTTGCTGTACTGAGAGCATGTATATGTCCACAGATGTGCATGTCATTAAAAAAAATTCTCTCATGTGTGAATTATGTAAACCATACTTTTTTGATAGACTGTGAATAAAATAAAGATAGATGTTGTTTAGAAAAGTTAAACAAGGATGAGTTGAAATTTAGATCTAAAATTTCTTTAACTGAAGAAACAGCACCCTCTTGTGGCATTATCAAGTCACGTATTTTCTTCTGCAATTAAGGTGGAGAATTTTATAGCATATTCACAGCATGACATGTTTGTCTGCACACACTCCGATGATTTTTATAGAGATATCTGCCTAGATTACCTTTAAAAATGTCTAACACGGCCATTTATTCATTGATCCGAATAAATAAATTGCTATGTTATGTTTTTGCCAATTTATTTGGCGGTTACTCCGCATAGCTTCACTCAGATTTTGACATAATTCACGGGGGCTTAAATGTTCAAAGCATGCATGCATCACATTTTTTTAAAAATGTCTAATTTTTAATGATTCGAACAGATTACATCATCATATGAGTCCAAAATAATGGAGTTGACTTTAAACAGAATATCTTTAGCAAACAAAATAAGGATCTGTCCCACAGTCTGCAGGCATCATCTCAGCAGAGCTCAATGGTGAGGGAGCAGGCCAGAGAATTTCGGCTGGCTCAAGAGGCCGTGGAGATGGATCTAGCTCGGCACGCGTTTCCTGAGGAGGATGGCAAGGAGGAGCCAGACCTTTCCACGCTTACACTGGCAGAGAAGATGGCACTCTTTAATCGCCTGGCACAGCCGTCCAGCCACGCCCCTCGGGCTAGGAGTGACACTCGGGCACGCAGGAATAACACACGCTACCAGACGCAGCCAATCACACTGGGAGAGGTTGAACAGGTATTTACAATGTCACTTCCTTTGTTTACTGATTAGATATGTACGGTATGCACATTTTTGTTTTAGGTATGTGTTGGGTTATTTTGTAAATGTGTTTATAACCTGCAGATTGAGCTATAATAGCAAACACTGTCGCAGAATCTGCAAAGTAATCACAGTTCTTCTCATGAGCACATCAGAGACAAATGCATATCCTGTCAGAGACAGGAAGTAGGTCCAGGAGGTCAGCCTTTAAATGGGTCTCATTAAATTAAGGATCCCGTAGTCATTTAGTCTGTCTTTTAAAATGAATTGATGTTGGGAAACAGTTTCTTAGCTAAATCTTTCTCACTATCACTAACAGCTATGAATAGATAACTAGACAACATACAGTATTTTTTTTACAGTATAGTTAGTCTTAAATTAGTCTCTAAGGGATGAAAGAGTTTTGTCTGTCACACAGGATGGCTCTGTTTCTGAGATGTGTGATGAGGAGTCGGAGTTCTCAGAGGTTCTCAGTGATCTGGAACATGTGAGGGTGCTTGTGTTCACTAGAACTGTATGATGTCTCACACAGCGAGGGTTTTGCTCTGCTTGCAGTAAAACCGTTGGCCCGGTGTTTTAACTGCAGTGTCCTAATGCTTGAGAATATATTTCTTTCTGTGCCAGTAGCCTGAATTCAGGAAGTTTTTTAGCATCTTGCTACCACAATGATGTCATTAGGCATGAGCAGTAATGCTATTATATGTCATTGTTCTTCAGATTGCTGGAATTTGCTTTTGTAGTAGAGCTAAGAAATGTTGACAGACAGTGTTTTGTCATTTTGTTTATCATGCTTTAAAAATGTACAGTACATGCATTATTAAAAGGATAGTTCACCCAAAAATGAACGTTCTGTCATTTACGCATTTTTTTGGCTTTGTAAACCCATATGACTTTCTTTCTTCTGCAAGACACAAAAGATGTTTTGAAGAATGTTGGTAACCGAACTACAGCGGTACCCGTTCACTTCTATTGTATGGAAACAAAACCAATGCAAGTCAATGGTCAGTTCTTTAAAATATCTTCTTTTTGTGTTCTGCAGAAGAAGGAAAGCCATACAGGTTTAAAATGACAAGAGAATGAGCAAATAATGACAGAATTGACATTTTTGGGTGATCTATCCCTTTAAAGGAGTAGTTCACCTTCAAAATGAAAATTCTGTCATCATTTACACGCCCTCTTGTCATTTCAAACCTGTATGACTTACTTTCTTCTGCAGAACACAAAAGAAGATATTTAGAAAAATGCTGGTAACAGAACTGCACAGCCCCCCATTCACTTCTTTTGTAACCAATGCAAGTGAATGGGTGGGCTGTTAACAACATTCTTCCAAATATCTTCTTTTGTGTTCTGCGGAAGGAAGAAAGTCATACAGGTTTGAAATGACAGAATTTTCATTTTGAAGGTGATCTACTCCTATAAGACTAGGCCAATACAGATTTTGTTATGCTGTTAATAACATGATATATGTTTGCATGGTTATTAGTGAGCATAATAATTTCTGTACAATTACACTAGTCAGATTAAAAAAATTCATGTAAAATGACATATATTTTGATATGTGATGTTGTATATACTGTGTTTGTTCTAATGTTATGAATTCTGACGTTGGCACATTTCACATGAGCTTCCCAAGCACTTCTCTCATAAACATTCATTGAGGGTTAGATGAAATTGGGTCATATCTCTGTAGACATCAGGTGTCTCTGAAACCGCTCCCTATCTCGTGCACTATATCGGGTGTCTGCCATTTTGTAGTGATGTCCAAAACCTGAGTGAACTACTTCATTCCCTACATTCGTTCACTCGTTTTTACCTGCGAAAAAAGTACTCTGATTTTGAGTGTATATCCGATGTACATTCACTATTTCCCATGATACAACACGAGACGGCCTCTTGTTTAGAATCCGCTGGAGGACACTGACCGTTAATGACACGAATGTATGATTAAACACACTTATGTTTGTTCTTGTTGACGGTTATTTTCTACTTTTAAAGAATATGCAGATTAAATGAATAAGCTCAACAGTGGAGTTTTATTTTAAATTTATTAAAGAATTGTATTAAACGTGATAAATAAGCATGCCTGCAGTGCAATTAAATGGGACGGCTGTTTTGTTCTCTTTTTTTGAAACTAATATAACTAATAATTTGAGTATTTTATAAAACGATCCACAAAGCCACACAGGTGTAATACAAGCTAATCGTTATGTTTATGACGAACGTCTGCGACAGTACTGTCAGATGCAGGTTATATACGTCAGTGTCTGAAATCACTCGCTCATTTTCATTCACTTCTTCAATGATAGTGGACTCAAATGTCATTGGCTATATAGGGAATAGTGAAGGAGTGAATGGTTTCAGACACAGCAGTCATCTCTATTTGCCTGCGAGTGTGTGGGGAAGTCAGAATGTTTGAGTGTTTTTATGAGAAGAGGGGAAATGAATGAGTGTAAGTGAGATCACCGCTGATTGATTTCCTCATTTCACAGTCAATGATTCTTGTTCTGAATGTGCCCCACTGAGCCACAGACACAGGACACTCATTTATTGTGCTCGTCTGTGCCTGTTGCGAGTGATTCAATGTGTCCGTTTCTAAGGGCATGATGGGAACAATCGGGTTCAGTGTATAATTGCAATGGCTTTGAGAACTGTCCCGTCATTGGCTGATTTGATGCTGCAGGAAATGCAATGAGTCAGCGGCTGGTTAGTCAGCATGATTGACACCTCTATACTGATGGACTGTTGATGAATGTGATGTTTCCAGTTAATGCTGACCCACTTAGTTCTCTTATCCCTTCTCTCTCTTTTTATTTTATTTTAACCCCCCTCTTCTCTCTCTCTCTCGCGCTCTCTCGCGCTCTCTCTCTCTCTCTCTCTCTCTCTCTCTCTCGCGCTCTCTCTCTCTCTCTCTCTCTCTCTCTCTCTCTTTTATTTCCTACTTTTTACTGTAATGTCATTGCTCCACTTTTTCTCTTTCCCATCATCCTCTTTTCTGACCCACAACCTCGACACAATCCACATCTCCCATCATCCCTTCTACTTTCTCCTTCTTTCTTCCTCTCTCCCCCACTCTTGTTCTCCTCTAGTTGCTGCCTGCGGGTGGAGATCGTTTTGCATCCGCCTCTTCCTCGGTCCTTAAATCCTCTACGGTTTCTACTGAACACGCCGGTGACATCCACCTGGCCACGCCTAATTTATCTGGCCCCGCCTACTATGAGCAGGCCCTTTCCCCACCACACCACTCTCAACCTGCACAAGAGACATCCAAGAATCAGACACATCAGGAAGCCGATATGTCAACTGTGGCCCAAGGAGAAAGGCTGGTTTTGGGCATGGGGAAGAGGAAGCACCCCTCGCCAGAAAGCATTAAACAGACGCCACAAGCTCAGCCGGACAGAGAGTGGGAGGAGCCGAAAGGGCGTAATATGGAGCTGGTGACCTCTCAAGACCTTTCAGAAACAGATGGAAAGCACAAGTCAAAGGGAGCCGTCTCAGGTAGAGGAATAAGTGTCACCTTTTCACTAGACTTTTATTGTTTGTCTGTTTAGTAGAAATAAAGTGTAAACAGGTGTAACTTAATACGTATGGAATAATTGACGACGGGCCGTTCAATTATCGAAAGTTAATGCACACCCCGAGGTGGTAATGCGGCCACGACGCGAAGCGGAGTGGCCGTTACACCTCGGGTGTGCATTAACTTTCGATAATTGAAAGTACCGGAGTCAATTATTCCGCTTATACCACGGTCACAACACCACAAGACGTTGTTCCGATACCACAAGACGTTGTTACGATGTTTTATCTCAAGACATTTGTATGGTATTTGTCCCGGAATGCACTTGCTGGTAGAACTAATTTCTTACGCATCTCATCTGAAGGCGTTGCTTGAGCCTGCATATGCAGTTTTCCGAGAGCGAGAGAAAGACAGACAGTGCACGTGCACACGCGTTTGCTTCACTGAGAGTGAAAAGACAAATATCTATATTTGATTTGTTTTCGTCGTATTTAACACCCCTGTCGTATAAGAAAAGTATTAAGAGAAAAAATGTGACACGGAGGTTTCTGCGCCAGCTGCGGTTCTCGCAGTGGCATAGAAAGCTTCCTGCTGTGTGTTTTAAGTCCCGTTTACCCATTCCACAGACGAATTTAACATGTTGTTTTTGTTATGTTTGTGCTTCGTGTTTTATCTTTAACCCGATGATTGTGTCATGTAGTTTGCCGTTACCTTTGATATATGCTTTAGTTTTTCGTCTGAACAGTCCTGTACAGTGCTCTCGCCATTGTTGTTCAAATGCTGTCCATAAATAATAGTTATTTCTTCTCAGACAATGGAATTTGCCTGTCACTTTGTCTGTTGTTAGATACGTATTCACTGGTGGACAGTAGGCTACATTTAAGTTAAACTGGGCGCAGTGATATGGAACTGTAATTCGGTCGACAAATCTGGAACTACTTCATAGGTGTGCGTTTAACTGAAAAATAATGCACACCCGTCGAACGTTCGTCAGCCAATCAGAATGAAGCATTCAACAGCCCCGTGGTATAAAATAACAATAAAGCAACAATGTATTTCGATTTTATAATTCATACTGTAATCATTAATGCATGTCATTTATAATGTGTACTAGTTGTGAAATGTTGTGTGCGTGTGTGTATGCGTGTGGGGGGGATAGAAAGGTAAAAAAATGACTCGCTTACCCTAATTTGCGTCTACAGTATTGACTTGAATAATAACTACATACAGTCTCGACCAAAAGTGATGTTCAACATTGGAAAGCTGACATAATCTTATCTTTTTATTCAAGTATATTATTAAAGATAAAACAAAAACCTTGTGTTCTTGTTCAATAATTGTACTTCGAGTATAAACTACTATAAATGGTAAGAATTTGGTAACGCACGTACAAAGCTTATTGAGTCAAGACGCAGGATAATGATCGCAAAATATTACTGTGAACGAGGCTCAATAAATAATAATAATGGATCAAATTGTCGAAGTTATTTTTGCATTTTTTATGTATTCCAATACCTTAAGTTTGTTTTGTTAATTTTGATACATCTCAAATTTTGATCATATCGTCTAACCTTTCCCCTGACATCACTTTTGGCCACTAGTGTGTATACGGGTAGTTGACAAATAAATCTTGTCCTATGGTGTGACAGCAAAAAATAAAAAAACAAACTGTTCATAATATATTCTTTTATAATTATAATATAACATGGCATAAGAGAGATTTATCTTCATTGTTAGTTTTTTCTAAATTGTTGCCGTCACACCAAAGGACACGTGCGGTTTATTTGTCAACTACCCATAAGCACTATTTACTACTGTATATTGATACAAAAGCGTTAATTAAATACAAATACAAAGTTAAAGTCTTTGAAGAAACCAGTGTTAAATAACATACTGACATTTTGGTACTGGCTACTGAAATTTTGTGTGCCTGATACATTTCGACAGGGATAGGGGAATATAGCTTGTTATGATGGCTTCATGCAGTGCAGGGCGGTGGTGATGTTTTTTATTTTTGCTGTACAGCAGATGTGCTCTGTGCTGATAATAGTGTTCATCATGCATGGCAGAGCAATAGAATATTATGTGCGTCTTTTCTGTTGATTGTAGAGTTCGAGTAGTTTGTAAAGTGTCTTCTGCTTTTCCTCATCCAAACAGACAAAGAGAGGTTTAAACCTAGTAAGCCAGACAGACAGAAAGATGTCTGTGTAACCCGCGTAACCACAGCGTAAAACAAAGCTTCCCTTTATGTTTAAAAAACACTGACACTCGCTTCCTGTGTAACCTCACTTGCATATTTATTACAATTTTACTCCGTATGTGTGCATTCTTGACAGAACAGTGTGTATATGTACATGTAAGAGTGTTTGTCTGTGTCACATAGCTGGCCTTGATCGCATCAGCAGGGCCGCTGTAACCCTGTGTTTTCTGTGTCTGTGATGAGCAGATCTTCCTGTGCACACAGCCGCAGTACGCGCTGCGACCGCTGCGACGCAGGACTCGACACGGGGCGTCTCTCTCACGCAGCACACACACGCGCAGATGCTCACAGAGTCTGGCGCGCACCTCCCCGTGGACTGCAGGAGAGAGCAGGAGTGTGAGACGGACTTTATAACAGAGGAGGGAGACATGTTCACAGACATCATGTCTGCCAGACAGATGTCCATCAAAGAGAGGCGAGTGCTGTGTTTGTAGTTTGAAATATTACATGAGAATTGTCAAAAGGAGTCTTGAAAGTTCGTGTTGGTTGTGTGTGATTTTGCATGTGTTTTTTAGCAGTGATTTTATCCTCGGTGTATGAAATATTGCATTTCATTTGGACTATAGATTGGTAAAAAATGACGGTCCAAAATTAAGCGTGGATGGTGCTTGCTTGTTTACAGCATTTGAAAGCAGAAAGCAAAAGTATGCTAGGAAATGTATAAGCTTTTCACTTTGCACTAGATGTTTGTTGACAGTAATGATGCTGCTGTAATGTAGTCATGTCGGCTTTAGCATCTTCGTGGTGATGAGGGTCAAATATGAACAAAAATATCATTTGGAATTATAAAAAGATGACTTCCAAGTTGACTAAATCTAGCAGGATGTAGTTCAATATGACTCTCTGGTGTTTTGATCATCTGGATAGGATTGGATTTGTTTAGTCAGAGCTGTATTGCTGTGGTCTGTTTAGGATCAAAGTGTTGTGTAACTGACAGACAGGGAGGGAGGCTGGCACAAACAGAATGGTTTAATTGATTGATGACATTGTAAAAACTGTTGATCTCCGAGCCTTCTCACATTTATTTTTTATTTTATTTTTTTATAAAACAAATGTATAGAGAACAAATGTATAGAAACGGTGTATAGATATGCATTTGGGTAAATTTGATGAAAAACGTTTGACAAATCTGAGCTCAGTTCGTGACATTGTTGCGATATCTTCAGAAACTGTAATGAAGACATTTGTGAGATTTCTGGGTCTTTGTCTTAGGAAAAAACTATCTGAGACTTAAAGCGGAGGTAACACACGCAGTTTCTGCCAATCTCATATTAATCTTCAGTACCTATAGAGTGGTACTGCATGCTTCATATCTTTGAAGAGTGTTTAGTTTGATCACATTTATAAACCGAGACAGCTGTATGATTATTTCCAAAAACAGTCGAGCTCCTGGAGGCGTGCAGGGGGGCGGAACTAAAGCACGAGCACACAATACATCATTGCATTATTCCTGCATAACTGTTGATTCACTATACGTTCGTGTTGTTTACATTATGCACGTACGTGCCGATCGCCAACAAAACACAGACGTATGACTTGGTTTGACTTACCGCGTGCGGTTCATGACCGGCATCTTTTTGCGCTGGGACCGCTCCATCTTTCAGTTTCAAACGATCTGCAAATCCAGCGTTATATCCACCGTTTATATGACATTCATCACCGAAATGCCGGGCCAAGTTGACCATGTTAAGCATGAGAAGCCAGCACGTTTAACAGTGCAAATAAATCAGAATGCATGAAATAGCATTTTTTAAAATAATTGTGTTCCTGTCAGGCTGGTCCTGTTGAAGAAGAGCGGAGAGGACGACTGGAGGAATCGCATCAATAAAAAACAGGATGTGGTGAAGGTCGCGGTGTCTGAAAAACACGCTCAGCTGTGGGAAGTGGAGCAGAGCTTCAAGAAGAAGGTAACCCCTGAACTTTGAACTCGGCTGTCACCTGATCATAAAGGTCATAGTGAATTGTACTTTGTATACTGTGTATTCGCTAACGGTTGTGTTGGTATGATTAAAAGCATCTGGTAGAGCAAATATCATGATACAAATTAATGGTCACTTCTGTTTGTTGCATAGTTTACTTACTACTGATATTAGTCTTATGTCAAAAAGCAAAACCTTTGCTTCAGAAATGTAATGAGTATTTCTAAACAGAGAATCGCATGTCCGTTTAATTTAGTTGCTCTCTTGTTTATTTTATGGTTTTTGTTTGCATGTTTTTCTGGTGTTCACTCTGCAAGCTAAAATGAAGTTTTGCAGTTTTGCTTGGCTGCATGAAACTCAGTCACAATATTCAACTGATCAGGCAAACTTGCATGACATCATTATACACGCGTGTACTGTAATCTCTGAAACGAGGTTCTAGATCATTAGTATGTTTGATATGTTTTTAACATGCATCTATCAGTGTTTCATCTGTCTCTTTCTTTTAATACACTTCTTTTTGCATGTTTTTGTTATCATATAGTCATTATACATTAGATAAAACTCTAATAAAAGATGCAATCTTTTAAATCTTTGCATGTAATTCTCTATTGTGCAGATGGGATTAGGTTTCACATGCTTTTCTCTGTTTGGATTTATTCTTAAAACTTAAGGTTATGTGCTTGAATTCGCATCTTTATTGTTTTACATCATGATTCGATCACTTGAACATGATTTTCTACTATTCGAGTGCTTTTCTAATGGAAAACTGTCAGTTAGTTGATATAAGTGGAGTAAAAATACAGCCTATTTCTTGGCAGATGCCCTGGTTGAACAGGTTTAGTAATCAGACAGTTGTCTTCGAAAAATAAAGACAATTTTATGTGACGGATGTAAAAAATGAAGAACTTGTTCATAGCATGCCCGAGCGGGGTATTTTCCCCATATTTATTTTCCCCCTTTTTCTAGGATGATGGGATGATGATAGATGACTTTGCTGTGTCTGATCAACTCTGGGTAAGGCTGTTAGCCGTTAGCCGCAGTGCTAACAGGCTTAACACAGGTTGATGGTGGTGTTCAAGGGTTATGGTGTTGTCTGTATTAATCTTTGCAACTTTAACGTCCATTTGCTGTCCTGGTGCTTATTCCACTCACAGTGCTACCATGGTCATAGTATGACTTATGCAATACAGGAATCTTGTATCTTTCTTTTATTTAATTACAGTCATTGTGGTTACTTTGTCATTGTGGTGATGTGTTGTGTTATAGTTATGATGTGCTGTTTGTTGCTTTGTTCCACCACCCATTCAAGCTTTTAATCTGCTTTAGTCACCTTTTGACAGTGATGAAACTGTAAATTTGTCATTTATTGTGAAAAGGCAGTATTGTATCTGCCAGTTTAGATGTTGCAGTCAACTTTCAACAGAACTGTTTCAGAATCGGCCAATTCAGGGTGGTTGGGCAAGGCATCTCGTTGTGCATTGAATTTACAGTTGTCTCAGATTATTTGATGTGATCATTGGCATTGTGGAGGTGATGTGACATTTAGAGGATAGTCTAAGATCACACCAGTGTCACCTTCCCGCTGTCTGTCTCTTCCTCCTCATGCCTTGTTGTCACACATCATATTTTGTCTTGCTTCCCCTCGCCATCCTGTCTTTAGGACCCTGTCTTTTCCTCCTCTTTTTCGTGTGCCTCTGAACCACTGGATCATATAGCCATTCACCCTCAGGTGAGCAAGACCCTCCCCTTACCTGCCTGTGATACGCGTACAACCATTATGCATTATTTTCGTTCATTTTAACATTTGCTTTCATTTTAGTACTTTTTAAGTAGTGTTTTTTAATGTCAAAGAAATTTCATTTGACAAGCTCTGCATGCTCATCTGAAGTACTTGAATCGTTTTAGACAGTTTGCATGTCATTGCATGTCTTCATGCATAAAATAAGGAAGTTTAGTCATTTTAATAATAAGTCATTTTGTTATCTCTGCATTTATATAAGATGATGTATTTGGAATATTTAAAATGTATTCTGAGCCCAGGGGTCCGTGAAAAGACTTTGACATATTAGGTGACATAATTTGGTAATAGATATTTCTACATCTATGACGGGTTTAAGCAGCAAAATGTTGCTTTGTTTGTGCAAATCTTTATGAAACCTATTAAAAAAAACTACAAACGATTTTGGAGAACCCATGGAAGCTCATTGGTCAAAAGACATGGGAACCTTACATATATATTAAACCTTTACTAATGGAAACTTTTGAAACTAACAATTTAGTAGTATAACATGTATAACATGTATTAGATACAATTTGTGGTTTAAAGTGATCGTTCACCCAAAAATGAAAATTCTGTCATCATTTACTCACTTTCGAGTTGTTCCAAATGTGTATACATTTCTTTGTTTTGATGAACACAGAGAAAGATGTTTGGAATAATGCTTATAACCAAACAGATCTCAACACCCATTGATACCATAGTAGGAAAAAATTACTTGATCGTTTTTTTTGTTCTGTTGAACACAAAGAAGACATTTTGAAGAATGTAGGACCGCGAACAGTTCTGGGGCACTTTTGGCTACCATTGTTTTTTCCTACTATGGGAGTCGATGGGTGTTGAGATCCGTTTGGTTATATGCATTCTTCCAAATATCTTTCTCTGTGTTCATCAGAACAAAGAAATGTATACAGATTTGGAACAACTCGAAGGTGAGTAAATGATGACAGAATTTTCATTTTTGGGTGAAGTATCCCTTTAACTGTTTGTGGCAAGTATACAAGCTCAGGAATCGTGCCACATTTCATAATTCGTCCAATATCGTTCTAATAACCCATCACCCCTCTGTTAGGGTTAACTGGTGGGGTCTCAAGTGAAATATCTTCTTCCTCTTTCTATTGATAGTAGCCTCTTTAGTCTAAGCTGCATCCTCTCATTTTCCATTCTTTCTTTTTCCATTCTTTTCTCATCCCTTTCTTCTTTCCGCCTGCTCTTCCCTCCGTGTGAAGGCTACCCCCCTGCCCGTGCAGGTGCATGAGCGTCACCCCTGGAGACGGAAGGTGCCTCCCACCCCCCACATCCACACACATCCACTGTTCTTCCAAAACACAGTACTCCATTAAGACTGTTGCTGGTATAATGTCTGGTAAATTAGTTTTTTGGTGGTGTTAGCATAATAAAATTAGCATTTTTGTCTATTGTAGGTTGTTTCTTATGTGCAGCTTTGACTACTTGTTGTTTCATTTGGTCAGTCAATTTGATCACTGCTAGTTATTTGGACTAAATAATATTGATACAATATTAGTTATTAGAGTATATAATATTTAGAATCTTTCTGATTGGTTCATTCCTAGATTAACAATAGGATAAACGGTGGTTGGTTGTGTACCCCAATAGTTATTTTCTTTACCAAAACTTTTACAGTATGTATTTTTATTTGTGTTTCTTACCATTTGAACAATCTTAAATCATTTTTAAAAACCTTTGAATTGAACATGAAGTCAACCAAGCATCACACTATTGTACTGTAGATTTAAACGGACAAGACATTTAAACATGTTTAATCTGGAAAATGTAATGTATTCATATCAGATCTCTTCTTTGCCGTCTCAGAGGATTGGAAACGAGGTGGTGGAGAGCCAGAGGATCGAGCGAATTGAGATGTCCATTCAGGAGCGCAAGCAGCTCATCACCACGCAAGAAGATGCCTGGAAGGTCAAAGGACACGGAGCAGCCAATGACTCGACTCAGTTTACAGTGGCAGGCCGGATGGTCAGGAAAGGTCAGGGAATAATCCCCACATTCACATTTATTTCTTTCTGAACGTATTAGGACATTGCTGTGTTGTTTTATTAGTGTTAATGTTTAAGCTCCATTAAAATGACTGGAGCAGACACAGTTTTCGTCGTCTCTCCCTATCCTACACTGATTTTTGCACTTCATTTGTTTGCATTCTTTCAATGTTGTTACAAGAAAAGTCCACGTCACAGTATAAAAAAAAGTTCTGCTCGGTTTTTTCCCAGGTCTGGCAGCCCCCTCTGTTCTCTCAAATCCAGTGCTGTCTCCTCTTACCTCTAAGAACAAGAATGGTTCCCACACCATCTCAAAGCCATTTGAAGGTGAGCAGACCATTGCATACATACACCATACATACGAACACATGCATGCGCTCCCATAACCATCACACTGTGATCAGCGGTTGCCTACAGTAGTTAACACATGTGCTTTAATAAATTCACATCCATGGTGCTCATGTACGTTATCTTCTTGTTTCATTACCCTTTTCGCTTTGTTTCTAACAATACAAGTGGCAAAACAAAGACTGTATTTTACTGTACCTGCTGTATTTGCTGATGCAGAGATTGAAGTCAGACAGGACATGAAGCTGGAATCAGACAAGAAGCTGGAAAAGTTGGAGTCATTCCTTGGCCGGCTCAATAGTAAAGGTAAGTGTCAAGGATGCAATGTCATTTTTTTTCATCTTCTTCTGCCTTGTATTAAGGAGCCATTAGATGGTTCATTCCGCCGAAATATGAACAAGTGTTTTAGGGGTGACCCCGAATAGTCGAAGATTTGATGCTTCGATAGGATGAGCCCGATTCGACTACCAAGCTCACAGTCGAATCTTCGCAGAGGTGTTATGCAATGGGCATCATGCCATTTCAGTTATATGGGCAGTGGCATAGCAGATGGGCACGCACTGTGCCGCTAAAAATATTATTAATTATTTAAAGAAACGGGATGGGTTGGGTATCAAAATCCCCGGCATATATGGGCGCGAGGTCTGGCTATGACCCAGCGCAGGAACGTGTCTCTCCGCATTGTACAAATACAAATATAACCAAAATCACTGCATACAGCAAGCACGGCGCAGACTTTCGGAACTTGTCATTCTCTGAAAGCAAGCGTGCGTGTCAGGATGGAGAAAGAGTGCGCAGGAAAAAATGTGAAGGGGACTTTTTGATTGTTTGAATGGCAAGATGCTTTATTGCTGGTAATGAACGTGCTGTATTCCCGTTTGTAAAAAATAATTCATTAAGTAGTTTTAAAAATAGTTTTGAGGCGAGACCTGGTCTAGTATTGTATGGCACAGCATTGTTACGTGATGTTTAAGGAAAATGTCCATTAATTTTACTATTTGTGGCTTGTGTTTTGAATATATGTTCCCGTGCATTTCAGGCATTTTACCTAAACGCATTTATTTTTGTACATTGCGACTCGAATCTGGCTTATTTCGTTTTTTATTTTTATTTATTATAAAGGTATATTCTGTTCTAAACAAATACTGTAAATTTATGTTTGATTGTTTTTTGGTGCATTAATGTGCTGCACTTTGCGCTGTACCCTTGTTAACCACCTGGTGTCGTCCCCACATGCGCCAGGCGATTCGACTATCAGACGACTATAGGCAAGACGTGACCGTTCTGATTCGACTATGTAAATCCTTAGTCGAGGACACCCCTAAAATGTCTGTAGTAGCATCATCTTTAAAATTTAAAGGGGTCATAGGACAGGGCTTAAACAAATGTTTTCGTTTGTTTTGGATGTAATGCAATGTGTATACACGTTTTAAGGTTCAAAAACGCTGTATTTTCCACATACCGTGCATGTTTGTATCTCCTCTTTGCCCCGCCTCTCTGAAACGTGCAGATTTTTTACAAAGCTCAACGCTCTGAAAAGCGAGGTGTGCTATGATTGGCCAGTTAACCAGTGCGTAGTGATTGGTGGAATACTGCAAGCGTGTGACGGAAATGTAACGCCTCTTACCATATTTGGAACATCAGGTTCCAAAGCAATTGTACTGACAGGTACGCCCACCTTACTTGCTTATACATTTGGGCGGTCTTGGTCAACTCATACCACGAACTGACTTGTGATTTGTGGGGGTGTGGTTACACTAAGCATTTCAGGCAGGTCTGGGTGAGCATTCGCTTTTAGATTGAATGCATCTTTTGTTCCGACACTTTAATTTTTGCAATTTTACGTGTCTAATACATTCATGGGCAACTTATAACACACCAAAGACACAGAAAAACACGTATTCGCGCCATATGACCCCTTTAATGTGTGTTTTCCACTTTCCTTTATCCTAGTGTCGGGTCTTCAGGAGACCACCATTGCAGTCACAGAAAAATCTGTTAAAGAGGTCAT
This sequence comes from Triplophysa rosa, assembly GCF_024868665.1. Taxonomy (NCBI): domain Eukaryota; kingdom Metazoa; phylum Chordata; class Actinopteri; order Cypriniformes; family Nemacheilidae; genus Triplophysa; species Triplophysa rosa. Next base: position 10,893,392 of record NC_079907.1, on the reverse strand, counting down.
GACCCTGGAGGATGAAACCTTTGATAAGTTTTATCGGCACACAGAGGAAATGGCCAAGATTACAAGCGGAGTGGAAATCAACGATGATTTCGATGCCATCTTTGGAACACAGATGCCCAGGTACCATTTACTATATATGCAGCTTTTAGATCTTAGCATAGTCTAAAAAATGATTTATTCTATATTATTTTATCTGTTTGGAACTTAACCATGCTCACTTATAAGACTGTGATGTGTTCATCATTTGACTTTGTGACTTTGGTTCTTGTCAGGTTGACCTCAGAGATGGTGCAGCACAAACGAGCAGTACGACCCACCAGGAACGTTCAGTCTTCCAGGAATCCCCTGAAAATGTTGGCTGTTCGGGAGGACATCAGACACGAGTACACAGAGCAGAGACTGAACATCGGCCTTCTGGAGAGCAAGAGGATGAAACAGGAAAAGAGTAAGTCATGCAAGAGGGTGTAGGAGATTCTAAAGCTCATCTCCTCAAGTCTATTTGTAGACACGTGACTGGGTACATCACACCTGTACATGTCCTAAAAATGTTATTGAATTGCGTTTTGTAGTGAATAAGAACAGCGGATTCTCTGACGTTGCTCTTGCTGGTTTGGCCAGTAAGGAAAACTTCAGCAGTGTGAGTCTGCGCAGTTTGAACGTCTCCGAGCAGAGGTCGAACAACAGTGCCATGCCCTATAAAAAACTCATGCTCATTCAGGTCAAAGGTGAGTGACATCACACTGCCGTCAGTCACGCAAGAACAGTCTTTGATTTATTTCCTACAAGTTGTCACAACTCTTTGAAAACAACAGCAACTTCTGTTGATCTTAAAGGGATAGTTCACCTAAAAACAAAGATTATTTCATCATTTACTCACCCTCGTGTTATTCCAAACCCGTATGAATTTCGTTACAGAACACAAAAAAGATATTTTCAAGAACATTGGGAACCAAACAACATTGGCCCCCATTGACTTCCCTTGTATGGACACAAAACCACTAACGCATTTCTCAAAAGATCTTATTTAGTGTTATGCAGAAGAATGAAAGTGTTTTAGACTACATAACGGTGAATAACTGATGACAGAATTTTTCCTATCCCTTTAAGTTGGATTTACTCTGCTATAATTGAGAATAAAGAACAAACTTCAACATAGAGATAGATAGATGGCAGTCAACAACGTTCATTTGTTCTAACCTTGTTTGGGCAAAGCTCTGTTCACGACTATGCTTGATGAGTAAACCAACCTCACAGCCATGAAAGGTGGTGTGATAGTGTGCTGTTTACTTTAAAGAGGGAAGAAGAACTTCTCTAGTCAGTGTAGCAAGAGGAGACCAGCTGGTGTTGTATGTGGACTGATGGTGTAAGAATCTGGGACACTGTGAATACCAATTCCTCATAAGGCTTGCACTTTCTCCCTCTCTGTCTCTCTCTTTCTGTCTATCTCTCAAACACGCACACAATCTAAGTCACGTCCATGTACCCGATGCAACACAGAACAGCTCCCCTAACCAAAACAAAGAGAAACCAGATATGCTTAATAAAAGCGAGCAGTCCAAGAAAAACACGTAGTAGTGTACTGCATTACAGGATGTTCATGCAACTAGGCGAACAAGCCCGTACTCTCAAAGCAGATCACTTCCTGTGTATTATGACAACAGTGGTGAGCCTGTGACCTACAATTTATTTAATATCCGTCTTATTTCCCTGTGAATTGTACCAGGTCGCCGACACGTCCAGACCAGACTAGTGGAGCCCAGAGCCTCTTCCTTGAACAGCGGCGATTGCTTCCTCTTGGTGACGCCTCATTACTGCTTCATCTGGATTGGAGAATTTGCAAATGTTATTGAGAAGGCCAAAGTGAGTGTGTTCTGCGTGCGTCTGGCGAATCATGCTGTGCTAGATTTCAGTGTTCACATGTCAGCATTATAACATTAAATCCAGTATGCAATCAGAGTATTTTTAGTACGGGACCCCCACGTGCAGGAAGTAAACAAAATTAACCATAAAGGAAATGTCACATTGTCGTACAGGAAGCAAGAGGTGGATTGTAAGCGTACGTGTTTTTCTCATGCACGTACAAGCTTTCATGAAAGCTTTTATTGTCTGAAGCTGAAAAGGAGGTCATTGAACTGAGTCTGACCTGCATCTTACCATTTAGAAAGTCCCAAAGGCTTTTGAATGGATGTCGGTGAATGTAATGCTCCTCATTAGCATATGTGAATCTCCGTACACGCGAGAGAGGTTTACGTTATGCAAGCAGGGTGTGTGATTTAGGTCAGGAATGCTTAGACAGCAGAAGAAATAATGTTATTGCATTTGATTACAAAATCAAATTATTGTCTGTCTGTAATGTAGCGAAGAGAAAGCTCGGATAAACACATTATGCACTGAATACACACGGTACGTAACAAATGACGTCTCTGCAATTGACTGTCTGCATTTTCAATCCTGCAGGCGGCAGAGTTGGCCGCGTTCATTCAGACAAAGCACGACCTGGGCTGCCGAGCCTCGTATGTGCAGACTGTTGAAGAAGGTGCCAACACTCATACTCCTGCAGCCAAAGAGTTTTGGAAGATTCTTGGTGGCCAAGCCAGTTATCAGTGTAAGTTATATGTTTTCATTCAGGAATGTTTGGGTGACGTCATTATGACTCAATTCAACGGCATGGTAATAAATAAGTGTGGCAGAGAGCAATATTTATTGATCTTTATCTAATATGTCTATCTGTACTTTACAGCCGCAGGCTCTCCAGAAGAGGACGAGTTCTATGAGAATGCTGTAGTAGAGACCAACTGTATCTACAGACTATTGGAAGATAAACTTGTTCCTGATGACGACTACTGGGGTCGAGTGCCTCGCTGCTCTATGCTCAACTCTAAAGAAGTAATGAAAATATTATTTACATTTCATTTTAAATAAAGATTTCAGATGTTTTTGATGTTTAATAAAAACATAATTTCTTATAAATGTGCAATTAACAGCAAAAATAAATACAATACTACTATTTTCTTGTGGTATATATGCTTTGGGTTTTTTTATGCTGTTTTTTTAATAAAGGTGTTGCTTGAAAAGTTTGAGAACAAGGCTGCTCAATTATGACGAAACTCATAATCACAATTATTTTGGCCAATATTGATATCACCATTATTTAAGAATAATTACTCACTGACATTTGAAAGGGCATAAAAAATAATTAACATGTCTTTTTAACTTGAAACTGAAAGACAAATAAAATAAATGTAAAAAATAAATAAAAGCTGCACTGTAGATCCCTGCAAAATGGAATGCTGCTCAATAATGGTTTCACCTCAGTTGTTTTGTTTTTATAATCGTTGGAAGATAGAATTTTTGATTATTATTAATTGCTCAGGCCTATTTAAGAACCACTGTCTTATTTACATTATATACTTACATTTTATTTTGGTGTGTTATAAGCTTCAATTTTCAAATTTACATTTTACAAGTAAAATCAGGTCATTTTAATGTACAGCTATATGTTAGAAAGAGAAATATTTAATAATTTTTCATACGGTGTAATGTTTAAATTGTAAAATGTACTGATCTGATTTGCTTCAAATATAAGTATCAAGCCAGTACTGACTTAAAGGGATAGTTCACCCAAAATATTCTGTCATCATTTACTCACTCTTTTGTCATTTCAAACCTGTATGACTTTCTATCTTCCGTAGAACACACAAATATATATATATTTTGAAGAATTATGTTAACTGGACCCCATTCACTTGCATTGGTTTTGTGTCCATACAATAGAAGTGAATGTTGTCAAGTGCTGTTCGATTACCAGCTTTCTTTAAAATATCTTCTTTTGTGTTCCGCGGAAGAAAGAAAGTCATACAGCTTTGAAATGATAAGAGGGTGAGTAAATGATGACAGGCTTTTCATATCGGGTGAACTATTATTTTAAGGCACAATTTGAACAACTTAAAAATGGCAGTCTTCACACCAGACTTTATTTTCGTTTTGTGACATCTAGGTGCTGGTGTTTGATTTTGGTAGTGAGGTGTACGTGTGGCACGGTAAGGAGGTGACGCTGGCCCAGAGAAAAGTGGCTTTTCAGTTGGCTAAGCATCTGTGGAACGGCACATTTGATTACAGCAACTGTGATATCAATCCTCTGGATCCTGGAGAATGCAACCCACTCATACCCAGGTACAAAACTGCACCTAAATATTTTGGTGTTGCCATTTGAATGATGCAGACTTTATTTTATTCTCGCTTCTGCTTTGAAACCTTTCTTTGTGTAAAGTGAGCTTTGACATGTTTTCTTTTGCTGTATTTGTGTTTTATAGAAAAGGTCAGGGACGGCCAGACTGGGCGGTTTTCGGCAGGTTGTCTCAGCACAATGAAACTACCCTCTTTAAAGAGAAGTTCTTGGACTGGAGTGACACCCAGAAATCCTCGAGAAAAAATGACTCCTCGCATGCAACTGAAAATAAGGTAGACACAGATTCTCTGTGTTCGGAGTAAATAAAACATTAGATGCTGCAGATTTGATTTCAGAAGGCTGCACATTGGTAATAATTTCTTTAGGAGCATCGGAGTGGGGAATGTAGGTCCTATGATGCATCTCTGATGTTGCCGATGGTACAGACGCCAGTAAGGACCGTTTTGGATGGGGCAGATATTGGACGAGGTTATGGATTGGTGGAGGGCGACGAGGGGCGGAACTTTGAGATCAGCACGCTGTCTGTTGATGTTTGGCACATTCTAGAGTTTGACTACAGGCGAGATGATTTTTGAATTGTTTGCCATTTATTTATTTATTTATTTGTATCCTTGTGTTTAATGAAACTCCAGAATAGAGGTGAATTAAATCTGTAAGAAATGCACAATCAATAACAATCTCTCTGTCTCTCGCTCGTTCTAGTCGTCTACCCAAACAGAGCATCGGACAGTTCCATGAAGGCGACACACATGTGGTCAAATGGAAGTATATGGTCAGCACAGCAGGTGGGCAGTGTGTATGAGCACATGTGAGATCACACCAGTATCATTTGCTGAGTGATATCAACACTATAAAACTAGAGATGGGGTAGGTGCTACTGTATAGATGGGAAACATTGCTGATGATCGTATGCTCTCTGCTTTTATGCAGTTGGCAAGAGGCTGAATTCAGGAAGGATCATTGGCCCAGGGAAGGAGAAGTGTTGTTATTTCTTCTGGCAGGGTCGAAACTCTACTGTGAGTGAGAAGGGAACGTCAGCGCTGATGACTGTGGAGCTGGACGAGGAAAGAGGAGCCCAGGTATATATACACTATTATACGATGTATGGTATACTATATAGTATATAATGTAAGAAATATAGATGTTAAGTAGTCACAACCAGGGCTGTCACTATCAAGTATTTTGGTAGTCGAGTAATAAAATGTTTTGTTTACCAAGTGATCGTTTTTTATGGAGTAATCCTTTTTATTTGATTAAATTCATAATAAAAACAGTCTTACTTTAAAGGAAAAGTTCACCCGAAAATGAAAGTTCTGTCTTCGTTTACTCGCCCTCAAGTTGTTCCATATGTTTAAATTTCTTTTTTTCTGATGAACACAGAGAAATATATTTGGAAGAATGCTTGTAACCAAACAGTTCTTGGACCCCATTGACACCATAGAAGGAAAAGAATTGCTTTATAAATGTCTGTTAAACACAAAAGAAGGTATTTTGAAGAATGTAGGAAAGCAGTTATGGGGCACATTTGACTTTGCATTGTAATTTTTCCTACTATGGGAGTCAATGGTGGCCAAGAACTGTTTGGTTACAAGCATTCTTCCAAATATCTTTCTCTGTGTTCATCAGAACAAAGACATTTATACAGATTTGAAACAACTCGAGGGTGAGTAAATGAAAAAATCTTCATTATTTTTGGATGAACTTTCCCTTTAAGTGAACAATACAGGGCTATCATTTTTTAAAACGACAATAATACTTTGCGAGTCATTCAAAATAGCTGTTTGTATAGTATTCCTTTTTTTTATGTTTGTTGTTTGCGTGTGTTTTGCAGATGCAGGTCCAGCAGGGAAAAGAACCTCCTTGTTTCCTACAGTGCTTTAACGGAGGAATGATTGTCCATGCTGGAAAGAGAGAGGAAGAGGAGGAAAATGCACAAAGTAATCAGATTTGCCAACTGTTTCTTTAACTTTACCCACTTTTTTCTTATTAACTGTATTTAGCATGAGAACTATTTAGCTGCATTGTGCGCAGTGAAAGAAATCATGCTTATAATCTGATTTTGTGCAGATGACTGGCGATTATACTGTGTAAGAGGAGAGAAACCCATAGAAGGCCATCTGCTGGAGGTAGTGTGCCACTGCAGCAGTCTGCGCTCTCGCACCTCCCTCATCCTCCTGAATATCCCTAAAGCCAGCATGTACCTGTGGCACGGCTGCAAGGCGCAGACGCACACGCGTGATGTGGGCCATACCGCTGCCAACAAGATTAAGGAGCAGTGAGTGAACCGATGCACATAAACACGTCAAATCAAAAGTCTTTCAGTTGAACCAAGATAATAATTTCATGCAAGCGCTTTAGTCTGATTTTTGAGAAGTCAGACTATCAGACCTGGACATTGAAATTTTTTCTCTACGCCACATGAGTTTGCATCACATTACAAGAGTTTCTGGTGACCAGGTGTCCTCTGGAGGCGGGGCTTCACAGCAGCAGTAAGGTATCCATCCAGGAATGTGATGAAGGAGCAGAACCACTGGGATTCTGGGAAGCTTTGGGAAGAAGAGATCGAAAGGCTTACGACTGCATGCTGCAGGGTGGGTAGAATATTGTGCGTTTGTTACTGTACGTGCCAACCCAGAGCTCATTCATCTGTTTGTATCTTTCAGATCCAGGAAAGTTCAACTTTACTCCTCGTCTGTTTCAACTAAGCAGCACTTCAGGAGAGTTTGTGGCTGTGGAGTTTGTGTATCCGTCCAGAGAACCGAATTTGGTCAACTCGATGCCTTTCCTACAGGAGGACTTGTATACAGCCACTCAGCCAGGTGCTTGACACATTAACGTTCATTAAACACGGTTTGAAGTGCTGTTGTCAGATACACTTGTTAACCTGTGCTGATTGGTATTCAGTTACATTTTAATTACGCTTTTTTTACAACCAATGCATGCATAATGTATTAAGGAAAAATGATTCTTCGTTCCATTCATTAAACTATAATGAGGTTGTCCTGGACATGATGTCACTTCCTGTGTTGGGTTTTCTTTCAGCTCTGTTTTTGGTGGATAATCACCATGAAGTTTACCTATGGCAGGGCTGGTGGCCCGTGGATAGTGAAAGCACGGGCTCGGCTCGTATACGATGGGACTCCGACAGGAAGTGCGCCATGGAAACCGTGCTCCAGTATTGCAAAGGTGATAAGAATGGTCCAGTTGTTATACCAGTGGGGACCATGTTTAACGCCATGTCTAATGTTTCTTACAATTACTTAAGGAAGATTTTGAAATGAAATTGAAGATTGTTTATGGGAATAAAACTCTTTATTAAAAAAGACTTCTGACCTGACAACCTAGTTTTTTGCAGATCTTATATTCTTACATTTGTTTTAAAACAAGGTTTCTACTTTCCTGTTGATGACTGATATACTTTCTAAGTAAAGAGGATTAAGTTATTAACACTCATTGTGCTTACAAACTAACAGCTTGAGGTCTTTCTCAACTTGTCACTGTAGACAAAAACGAGAAGAAACCGCCCAAATCATACCTGATCCATGCAGGGCTGGAGCCTCTTACCTTTACTAACATGTTCCCATGCTGGGAACACAGAGAGGACATCACTGACATCACAGAGAAGGTGAGAGAGGTTTTAAAATGCATCCTGTACACAGTTATATGAATGTTGATTTTCTCCATTTTCAGACTATTTTCTCATCAGAAAACATTTTTTTTGTTATTTTTCTGCGATTTTTAGGAAGCTGAAGTATGCAATCAGATCATTCTTGTTGAGGACGTCTTGTCTAGACTCTGCAAGACCACGTACCCATTGGCTGATCTACAAGCCCGTCCCTTACCAGAAGGCGTTGACCCTCTAAATCTTGAGATCTACCTATCAGATGAAGACTTCGAGGTAAGACAGTGCATGTTTTCAACAGCAATGATTAAATGATCTTTGCATCTGATCAAACCTCTATTTTATACACGGTAGCGTTTAGGTTCAGTTATTTCCAAAGTTGTAATAAAGACAACTCTGCTATGAATTACTCATCCTTAAGTTGTTCCAAACCTGTATACATTTGTTTGGTTGGTTGTACACAAAGAAAGATATTTGGAAAAATGTTTCTGGGCCACCATTGACAACCATAGTAGGAACAATGATCGTAAACACATAAGAAGATATTTTGAAGAATTTAGGAAAACAAACAGTTCCGAGGCACCTTTGACTACCCCAGAAATGTCAGTTGCTAACATTCTTTTAAATATCTTTCTTTGTGTTGTACAGAACCAAGTAATTTATACAGGTTTGGAACTACTTTAGGTTTAGTAATTCATGACATAATTTTCATTTTTGGGTGGAGTATCCCTTGTGTTTTAATAATCCGCTTTCAGAATAATGAGATTTTCATTCACAAGAACAGGAACATTAGCAAAGTGTATTGTCCATTTCTGTTCTGTTATACTATCTGCTTTCTTTTGCCTTTGTGTTTTCATACTTCTCATTCTCCATCCACCCTGTCTTGTTAAAGAAGCCCCTCTTAACCAATCTCTTGCTCTTTTTTCCCCCCTGCATCTTTCTGCTTTTCCCCCTTTGCTGGTGTAGTCTTGCATCTGACAGAGGTTATTTTTTCCCTTCACATGCCAGGGTGTAGGGGCTTCTGGGAAGGTGAGTTTTGTTTCATGAGGAACACTGGTGTTATTCCCACTAATGCAGCATCCTCACTGTTTGAACCGCTTCAGCATTTGCTTTGTATCTGAAACTGCCTTGTCCTTAGCAGCGTGTGGGTCACCATGCACCACCAATAGCTTACTTTGCATCATGCATGGGGTCGATTAATCATAATAGGATTTTCCCGTATGGCTATACATGGAAAAGTGTTAAGTTTTGCTAACTTTTGTGTATTTTTGTAAATTCTTTGAGCCTTCTAACGCAGAATAACCATGTTGTGGGTTTGTAAGGGTTGGTGAGCACTACTTTTGCGTGTGTACACGTGTGACCATTCATCAACTTTTTCCAGCACACCAGAGAATTTAGTCTGATAACCTGTTTTTCAAGTCATTTTATGATACACGTAATTATTTATGATATAAATGTGTGTGTGTTTCAAACAGAAAGCATTGGAGATGACAAGAAGTGAGTATGAGGCACTGCCAGGATGGAAGCAAGTTAATGTGAAGAAAGCCAAAGGATTGTTTTAGTGGGAAATGTGTTCAAAGTGATTTGAATCCGCAAGTGGAGAACTTTCTCATTCCTTTTCATCCAAATGGAAAAAAAACACAAGCGTGCCTGTGTCAAACCACACAGGGAAGAGAAAAGGAGGAAGATAAAAGAAAAGACAGAGATTGGCAGGGGTTTACCAGCCTCTTGTAGCACATCTCTTCCCGGTTTTGTTTCCAGTTTTTATTTTTGTTTAGTTTCATTTGTTATTCTTGTTTTACAGCTCTTTGAGCATTTCCCAGCTTGTTGCGTTCTTCCTGTCCACGTGATAGAAGCCATTCAGCCCTCATGCACTGCCCAGCTTTATGTAAAGACCCATGAAAAGAAGCCGTTTAGTATTATCTGAATGTAAGATGGCTCAAGTGTCATTAGTATCATTGGTAACATTCATACTGCGTTATTAAATGGCCTCCAGAGTTATTTAATCATCCAGATAGATGCTTGAGCTTTGTGTGTGCGTGTTTATATGAGTGTTTGTGAATCTGTACAGTTTGAGCGTCTAGGTTGGATTGAATGAAAAGTGTGGAATAAGAGAAAATATCTTTCTATTCTGCATTGTATAGTGCCTTGCCTTCATGTACAGTTTATATAAAGACAGATGCTAGTCTGCATTTTGAAGACTTATTTGTGATATAAATAAATAATAGAGCAAAATAAACACTGATATATGTATCGTATTTTGCCTTGTGTGTTCTTCTCAAAAGAGTGTTTTTGATTTTAAGTGTAAATAAAAAAATTTTTTTTCATTAAATGTAAAAAAATACATTTGTGTAAATGTATTATATGTACTGTTAAAATGCTTGCAAGAATTGAAATATTACAGGTCCAGTGTACGAAATTGAGCGGCATCTAGTGGTGCGGTTGCGAATTGCAACCAACGGCTCCAACGACTCCACCCCTCCCTTTAGAAGCACTATGGTGGCTGACACAGCACTTAGATGTCATTATTTAGCTTTGTGGAAGAAGATAACATATTTACGAAACGCACTCTGTAGAGCAGTCTGTTTAGGGCTACTGTAGAAACAGCATGGCGAATTTCATTTAAGAGGACCTGCCGTGTATGTAGATAGAAATAGCAAATTTTAAGGTAATAAAAACATAACGCTTCATTATGTGAGGTCTTTATACACCTCTGAAGACATATTTGTGTATGTTATATTGCATTTCGGTCAATATATCCTCCAAAAAATTACAAGCACCTTTAAGTTTCAATACACATTCATTTAATAAATAATAGTTTTTATTTATTATAAACGATTTTGGTAATATTTAAAGGGAAAACGAAGGGGAAAACATTTTTTCCTAAGAAACGTGCCGTTTATAATCTCAATAGATGGCCAGCAGAGAGCGCTGTTGCTGTACATAATTATGAGAAAACGGTCCAAAGGTTTTCCGTCAAAAGTAGGATTTTTGACATTTTTACTTCTACAATTTACCATATTTATACAGAACCCCTCAGATTTACAGAAATACACTTCGCGTAATTACACTGAATTCATGTATTTTACATTTGTGACCCTGGATCACAAAACCAGTCTTAAGTAGCACGGGAACATTTTTAGTAAAAGACAAAAATACATTGTGTGGGTCAAAATTATCGATTTTCCTTTTATGCCAAAAATCATTAGGATATTAAGTAAAGATCATCTTCCATGAAGATATTTTGTAAATTTCCTACCTTAAATATATAAAAACTTTATTTTTGTGAGTGGATGGTCTGCCACAGTGCCCCTGATTAACAACTTCAAAGGCAATTTTCTCAATATTTTGATTTTTTTGCACTCTCAGATTCCAGATATTTAAACGGTTGTATCTCAGCCAGATATTGTCCTATTTTAACAAGTTGTATATCTATAGAAAGTTTATTTATTCAGCTTTCAGATTATGTAAAAATCTCAATTTCGAAAAATTGACCCATAAGACTGGTTTTGTTGTCCAGGGTCACATTTGTGGTTTTAAATTCAGCACAGCTAAACTGATGAATCTTTCCCTCTGTCAGATGTGGTCTGTGTTATGGTCAAAGACAAGAATTAGTTGCATAAAACAAATGATAAATTGCATAAAACACTGCTATCAGTCCACAAGAGGGCGATTATGCCAGCAGGGAACTTGTCGGGTCAAATAGGGTTTACAAATCGCATGTTCCAATCAAAGTCAGGCCTAAAAATGTCACATCAAGTGATTGGTGATGACAGTTCAGATCTCCCGGTCAAAAGGCTGCTTCCTGCTGTCAGGCAGAACAGAGGACACAAGTTTTTTCAGGCAGCATCTTACTGCCCCATATGAATAAGTTAATGGATATGTTGTGTATACTTTTTGTTACATTTTATTAACTCATAACAGCAAGAATTTAATTCGCATGTTGGCAAGGCGTATTCTATATGAGTAGCCTGGAAGGACCTGAAAATAGTTGCATGTGAATATTCTGTTTATATGATTTCATATACATTTAATATGTTCCAGTTACATTACAATTGACATGCCACATATTTCGCAGGCAAGCTAGAGGGTCTAGTTAATCCAGGATCTCATGAACAATATGATCAGGGCAGACAAATCTGCGTTACTTGGAATGCACTGACCCTCCAGTTAAGAACCTGATTGGCTGTGCGGGAAGAGGTTGCTGCGTTTGATTTGCTGGAGTTGACGCACTGAAAATTTCCCATTGGTTGGTACGCATGTAGGCTGTGTGGTTGATGGGTAATAAATGACCTTATGAAGAACCTTATGCGTCTATCTCTGGATACTCGCCTGTTCAGAAAAGCCTTTTTCTCTGTGGTGACATTTTGGTGACCTAGAGATACGAACATTTCGAAAAATTGAGGAAAATAATGACCAGTTTCTCTCTGATTGGGACGAAACTGTTGACGGAGGTTGAAGAAGACCTCATTCAAACTGTACAGTGTGCTCCTCTCATCTGCTGTGACACTAGGTCAGATGAATAGTAATTCACTGGGTCAGTACACAAGGAAAGAACCAAAGCAGATTTAAGTTATCCTGTTAGTATCATTGCCACTGATAAACCGTTTAAACAAAGCGAAGGGCCTAATATACAAACAAAGCATGTGTCAAGCCAGGCGGATGTTCTCAACGTTTGGTTACAAGAAATGGACATATTGACTTTAGTCAAAAAGCAAAGAAAAGGACAGATTTCCCGATCTATCTACACGTTCTTTCTAAAATCATGTATTAAAAACTGAAAAATTGAGAAATGTTTTTCCATAACTATGATCAAGGCGGTGCCTATCATATATAATATGTATATCGTATATACTTACATACATATACTATAGTCATTTATAAGTCACTATTATAACTATACATTAACAGATTATATTAGTTAGTGGCTGTATTGCTTTTTAAATCATTTAAATTTTGACTGAAAACGAAAGCTCTTTTAAAAACTGAATATTACAGAACACCACAAACTGGGTCTTGTAGTGAACCAGCAGGTAAACACCAGCAGAGGGCGCGCCGCTTGCTGTTCATTGTCACACTCGCCGCCTGGCGTGTGTGCGTATGTATGTATGTGAGCTTGTTGAACGTGTGTATATGTGAGTGTGTGTCTGTCCGTGTGACTCGTAATATGTCAAGAGAGAAAAGGGAGACTTCTCTATGTAACAGACTAAAGCTAATGTGTTTTACACCAGAGGACAGAAAAACAGAGATTTATCGAAGTAAGAAGTTTTTATCATCTGAAGCCCGCACCACAAAAACGGGACGAATGCGAAAGTAGCGGATTTTTCAATAAAACAAAGATTTATCAAGGGAACTTCTGTCAAGAGGGGAAGGAAATAAGCTGGACAAGTCAGAAGAGGATATTTGTTTCGGGAAATCGTAATATGAAAAAGGACCAGGCCGAGATATCAGGTTTTGTCCCACAGAAAGAGGTCGTCTACAACAAACTTCTCCCGTACGCAGATAAACTAGACCGCGAATCAAATGACATTTTGGCCCAGATTAAAGGTAACTTGGGTCGGGCTGTCCAGCTCCGAGAATTATGGCCCGGGGTTTTATTTTGGACCAGGAAACTTTCCACGTAAGTATATGTACAGCAAAAACGCTTTGCTAGCTTATATGAATTTACCCAGTTTCTCATTCTTTATCAATAAAAGCAAGCTTAGCGACACCGGTAGCCGTTAGCCTTTAGCTCGCCAGCTAAAAGCTACGTTACCTGAGTCACTCAGCTGTCCTTGCTTCCATATAAACATCACAGTTTTGTTGTCTATTGCTCCTTTGTGGACTTTCATCATTCTTAGTGTAAAATTAGACTTCGCCTAGTTTGTCAGTGGGGTTTTGACAAGTAAACTGATAGAAATGCGGGTTTGTTGTAAACTCATGTCTAAGCTAATCTGCTAACCGAGGCTAGCATTAGTGTTGTATAAGCAGCTGCCACATGCATCACTGCAACTAGTGGTTAGATATGGTTGCCTTAAAAATACACTTGACTCAGGCAAAACTACGATAAGATTGTAAAACAGCATATATCAGACAGGTTATTGCTTTATTGAATGGCTTATTTAACTTTATGGTTGGATTTATTCACATTGATTCCTCTGGGATTTTCATTGTTGACCGTTCAAAGTAGCCCATCATCCTATATATTTTCCCAGGCATTTATATATATTAAAGATTTCGTATGGCCTCTTTATAAATAACTTTTAATAAGGAAAATCATGCTTGAAGAACAGCATAGACAGTATAGAAAGGTTATTGTTCTGTGTTAATTCATTTTAATAAACTTTTTTGTAACTTTTGTATGACACCCAAGTAATCAGTTTCTTGTCAATGGTGCATTGCATCTTTGTTTACATTGCTTATTTGTTTATAGTAACCTATGTTACCAACACACAAAAATTATTAGTATTAATATTCAGTGTTTTGCTGATTTAACATTTGTATTAAACCAAAGCACTTGACAGCATCTCTGCTTTTATGGGCACGATGTTTACACACCCTTGGCATCTTTCCCTGCCATCAGTCAAACACAAGTGAATGGCTAAAAATGGAAATGGGTGAGGTCAGCTAACAATAAAATGAATGTGTTAAAAGTCATTCTTATATAATCCACGTTGAGGAGCCATGTTAGCCTGACTCAGCATTTGTCAGACTCATAGCTCTGGTACTACATGATCACATGGTGGCCTTCATGCTGGCTTGTTTAGATAGGATCTGTCATCCCACCCAAGCCAAACAAAAACAACTTTTCTTTCAAGACTTTCTGAAATGTCTGTGTTTTCCACTTTCTTGTGTCCGTCATGTGATGGTTTATGTGCGTGTATTGGCAAAGTGTGTTTCGATTGGACTACTAAACAAAATAAAAGAATTCATTCCAAATAAATAAGTCATTCTACAATCAAATAATCAAGGCTGCAGGAAATCAAGAAAAAAAAGTTGCTTTGACATAAATTCTGTTGCATGAAAAACATTTCATGTTGCATGAAAAACATAAAAATGCATTTCTTAATTACATGTCCAAATGATAGGTCATTTCTCAATGTAAGGTCAATGCTTATTTTCACAACACACCCACTGTCACATCTAACCCCACTTTTCTCCATCATGCATCTACACATTATGATTTCCCTTCCCATCTCTTTTCTTGTTTTCCACTCTCACCACTATGACATGGTATTGATCCTTAACAGGTACCTCCGTCTCTATGGGAGAAAGTTCAGCAAGGAGGACCATGTGCTCTTCATCAAGCTTCTGTACGAGCTGGTCACCATCCCCAAGCTGGAGATCAGCATGATGCAAAGCTTTGCGCGACTTCTCATCAACTTATTAAAGTATGCAAATCTCTACACAAAACAAATGTGTTAAAACGTAAAAATGCTAGGTGTAACTAGTTTTTCTCACTGTTGGGCTTTATTTCACAGGAAGAAAGAACTGCTGTCCCGTGATGACTTGGAGTTGCCTTGGAGGCCATTGTACGATCTCTATGAGAGTATCCTGTACTCCAAAACCGAGCATCTTGGTCTTAACTGGTTCCCAAAGTAGGTCTCCCGCTCATTTTCTTACCTGCTTATCAGTCATCTTCTGATTCACTGTCATCTGTTGTGAGCTGTGGCTAAAAGTCTAAATGTCCATAAAACAATATTTTGTTGAGACTGGATACCTCCTCGCTTAAAGGGACAGTTCACCCAAAATAAAAATTCTGTCATCATTTACTCACACGCGAGTTGTTCCAAATCTGTATCAATGCATTTGTTCCAATGAACACAGAGAAAGGTATTTGGAAGAATGCTTGTAACCAAACAGTTCTTGGCCACCATTGACACCATAGTAGGAAAAATGACAATGACAGTGCCCCAGAACTGTTTGCTTTTCTACATTCTTCAAAATATCTGTTCAACAGAACAAAGAAAAGTTCAAAGCGATATTTCCTACTATGGTAGTTAATGGGGTCCAAGAACTGTTTGGTTACAAGGATTCTTCTAAATATATTTCTTTGTGTTCATCAGAACAAAGAAATGTATACAGATTTGGAACAACTCGAGGGTGAGTAAATGACGACAGAATTCAATTTTTTCAGTGAACTGTTCCTTTAACAGCTTGATACCTTGTGACCAGGCCCTAACAGAATCTTTCCATAAATAGCTTGACACATGTATTATTTATAAAGTTGTACATATTTCCCCCCTACTTGAATATTCTTATTGACGTATATACAGCAATATAAAATGTTTTAGAGACTTCTTTATGATAGATTACAGTGTTTTGCTTACTGTTAAATTGTAAAAATTGTTCTGTAGATATACCATGATATAAACCGTATATTGAAATCTACAGGTTAACACATTTTCACCGCGGCACAGTATGCTAGTAAAGTAAACTCTGATTTAAACATTTAATCCATCCTGTGTGGGCCTGCTCAGGACATGATCCTAGAAGGAAAGTGTTTGCGTCTGTGATGTGTGAAGTAGACCTATGTTAAAGTGGGTCAGCGTAGTGTCACAGGAAAAAAACCCTTTGTGTTTGGTTCATGGAAAACAAGCACCCTAATATACTGTCCAAGGTTTAGTCATTTGCTTTATCTCGTTTTTCCTTTCACATTTCACTGTGGGCCTTTTAATAAGCGCCGCTGTCTCGTAACACAGCCATGCCCATTCAGCCTAACACGTACAGTAGGTCGATTATAATTGAGATTGATAATGTTGTTATGTTTAGCACTGGCTTACACATCTTTCCTTTTCTCACATTTAGTTATCGAGCAGGAGCCTCAACTAAACAAAAAATGCTTAATTTTGTGCGCAAGCGGTAAGCACAGCCCGTGTTTTCCATGTTGTACTGTACTTTTCAGAGGAGCAGCCGCTGATGTTTAATTGCATGTGTCGGAGGCAAATCAACAAAATAAGTTTCACATGGTACCACAGCTTACACCTTCGTCTGTATGTACAATGTTTCTGTAGAAGCGTAGTCATGGCTATGTAATAACATGCCTCACAAACATATCAGGAAATGGTGCTTTTTAAAGTTTCTAATATTTCAGTTTTAGTTTGTGCAACATGTTTCCTGGTGGCTGAAGGGTGTCAGTTAGCTCTGTTTTACTTCAAAGTTCATATTTAGTCTCTTCACACGCCATAGCACCACAGAATTTTTGTTTTGTTTTGTTCTTTGGAGGGCTAGTTCACCCAAAAATAACAATTCTGCCATCACCCTCGTGTTGTTCCAAACCTGTATCATGTTTGGGTGAACCATACCTTTATAACCATGTTGCCTATTATTGAGATTATACAAGTGGTTCAGTCAGGTATCAGTCTTTGATTTTGTTGCTTTAGTGGCCAGAGGGTCTGAATTAATAATGTAAGTTGAATAGTTAAAATAAAAATTTGTGACACTTCTGTGCTACTTTTCCTTATAAATATTTGTGGGAAGGATGGCTTGGGTTTTACAGCATAAGGTCATCTCACTTTTGACTATTTTCCTCTTGGGTTCTGGTATCATTGGGCTCTATTTTAATCTGCCTGCGCTGAATATGGAAGTCGATGTGTGTTTACTGTCGCACCGATAGAAAGATAAACAGCTGCAGTGTCTTGTTGGCACCCATGACTCGACAAGTTTTGCTAGGTGATATGGTTTAGTAACATTACTGTGTGTGTTACATTTAGATTTTTCAACATTTCAGCAATGTACGAGGGTAATTGTTACATTGTTTACAAGACCACACAAAAGTATATAAACTAAATCTATTTACGTAATGAAATTACAGTATAAATATGTCAGCGAGGATATTTTTAAAACATCAACATACACAGCTTTGACACAATAAAAATGAGCTGAATTATCTGTAAATGCAGTGACCTGTATTTAAAGTTGTTGAGCTCAGCATTATAAAAAGCACATGAGGATAACCTGATAACCTGGCATGTTGCACCTGTGCCAAGGGTCTGGTGTTGGGAATCTCTCCTTAGACTTTCACAAAACACACTGTAGTTGGGTTTCTGCTTTGCACTGGTCTAATCGCATCCTGTGCTCTGGCGATCTTGCTTTTGTTAATATGAATTTACTTCTCTCCATTCATGTGACACTCCACTTTTTCCTCTCTCTCTCTCTCTCTCTCTAGCTCAGTGGAGAATGTGTTGAAGACGCTAGTCAAGAGCTGCCGACTGTAAGTGTTCCTTCAATCCTCTGTTACATACGGTCAAACACTCTTGTGCCGTCAGATAAGGCCTATAAATGTTTGACCCCTTTCACAAAGGAATGGCACATTGTGTTAATCAGCTTTCCGTTGTGCTGTTGAAAGAATTGTGTAATCAGGCCGATGTTAGACAAGCTCGTGGCTTTCACGGTGAGCCGATTACCGCTCTCTTAACACACAGCCCTGTTGACCGTTCATATAACAGCCTTTATCATCTAAGAGACTGTTTTACAAGAGCTCATATTACATATAAACATGGGATGTGATTACTGAAGCTACATTAAACGTGTGTTTGTGTGTGTGCGTGTAGTTATTTCCCAGAGTCTGCCACACAGGAGATGCTGGATGAGTGGCGGCCGTTACTGTGCCCGTTTGATGTCACTATGCAGAAGGCCATTGGCTACTTCGAGCTGTTCTTGCCCACCATCATGCCCCCAGAACAGCATCACAAATGCTTCAAGTAAGACCAGTAATGAACTAAGGGCTGCTATCTGTAATAAAAAAATGTATTTTTTAAGTTTGATTTGTTTTAATGCGTTTTAATTTTTTAGGTTATGGTTTGATGAGCTCATGGATCTGTGGGTCTCGGTGCAAAACTTACCTGTGTGGGAGGGTGTAAGTATTTTCATGCTTGTGAGAGAGTTACGTCAGCTATTTGTTAGATTTTTGAATTTGTGACTTAAAACTGTCAGATTTGGAAAGACGAGACTAAAAGATGATCAAACCTGCTTTGATAATCCGTAAGCATTGTAAGTATACAGGCATCTAAAATGTCACCTATTCACAGGAAGTTGGCAAGTCCAGTTGAGTCACACTTTGTGCAGATTTGCTCATGTCACTCGTATGACTTTCTTTTGTAACACAAGGCAACAAAATATACAAGCTGCTATGCCGATCACTTGCTGTCAAGTTCAGCTTTGCTTTGGTTAGAAAAACGATTTGATATGAATTTGAACCTGAACCCTTTCATGCTAACCAAAACCTGTATCACTGAGCTAGAAATATTATTAAACACTATACATTACTAAATTGCGGTGTGATCATATTTTATTTCAAGTGAGGTGGACTACCACTTCATTCTCATATCATAAGATTTAGTCTCTGTTAACTGTTGTTTCCTTACAGAGTCTTGTGAATATTTTTTCTCGCCTGGCTAATGACAACATTGGCTACGTGAACTGGGATCCCTACATTCCCCAGGTATCGTTCTGCTTATGCTAATGATCTACAGGCCTTGGAGGATGTGATCGGAGAATGTTCTGATAGTTTGTTGTTCTTTTCAGATCTTCACCAGGATCCTGCGTAGCTTTAACCTGCCTGTTGGCACCAGCCAAATGGTAGTTCCTAGGTACTTAACCAACTCCTACGATATTGGTCATGTCGTCCTGTGGATTTCAGCCATGCTGGTAAGTGTAATGAGTCAGACTTCACCTATAAGGTTAAAAGGTGAATTTATTTAATGAGACCTTTTGTATAATATTTTTCATCATCTTCATCAGGGCGGTCCACAGAACCAGGCCCAGAAACAGCTTAATGGACTCTTCAGCAGTATAGCATCCTTCTACCACCCTTCCAACAACGGCCGCTGGCTGGTAAGATACATCACAGCTTTAACCAAAGCATGATGCCATGTGTAATGTCACATTACCATAGCTCTCTCTTTTGTGATGGTATACGTCATATGTCCTTAACTCTGATGTCTCATGTTTTCTTTTACAGATGAAGTTGATGAAGCTCCTACAGCGCCTGCCTGCCAGCGTGGTTCGACGGCTACACCGGGAACGCTATAAGAAGCCCTGCTGGATCAGTCCTGTTCCCCCAAGCAACAGGCTAACTGATCAGGATGTGACAGAGTTTGTAGAGAGCATGAAACAGCCGGTGCTGATGGCCATGTTCAGTAAGACAGGCAGCATGGATGCAGCACAGGCCCTGCAGAACCTCGCCCTCATGAGACCAGAGCTGGTCATCCCACCTGTGCTGGAGAAGTGAGTGTGTGAAACTGCTGAAGATCTTCAGGGCTTCTTTATATAGTACTTTGTTTATAGTACGATGTGATATCTGATTTTATTTTTTTAATTGTATAATCTGTGTAGGCACTAAAAATGTTGCATTCTGCTTTATAAATCCAAAATCATTTTGAACAAATCAATAATTGAATTCATGCACCCCACTTAGAGAACTTTAAGTGAATTATTTTCACTTCTCACTAAATGCCATCAGAAAATGAAATCTGCATGCACTAGGTTGTAGGTGCATGTGCCCGAAGTATTCATAAGTACTAGGATTTCATTTTAAACATGGATTTGACTCCATTGTGCAAGTTCCTAACATTTAATATTCTGGTAACTTTTATCCAGGCGTATGTCAGATAATATTGTTAAGAAAAAGTTAAAGTAAAAAGCATGTAGCTCTTAACTGGGTACTCCACCATAGAATTAAAATTCTGTCATGAATGACTTACCCTTTCGTACGATAACTCTCTGTTCATCTTCGGAACACAAATTAAGATAGTTTTGATGAGGACCGGGAGCTTTCAGACTCGCGCCCATAGACAGCAACGTAACTGACATTAAAAGTGCAGAATGTCAGTTTACTTTACGTACTTAGCTTTTACGTGGGTATACATCAAATGATGGCAAATTGACAGGTTCCTGTACTCGAGAGCTCAGTTGCTAAATTATTATAAGCTTACTGTTGCAAATTTGGGTTAAGTTATGTAAATTCCCAATAAATTGCAGATTGCAATTTTAAAAAGCTTTTTTGTTTTGTTTGTATTCTTACAGCTTTAATGTACTCCATATCCTGGCCTTTTATTTACTGTTGGGGGTTTACAAACCCAATCTTAGTAAATAGGCTTTGTAAGGAGTCTTAGAATCCTGTGTAAAGCAGGAGCTGGACTCTTCCCAACGTGTGAACAGCTCTTGGATGTAACGTGTAAATGTGCTGCCCCCTGCAGGACGTATCCAGCGATGGAGACGCTGACAGAGCCACACCAGCTCACCGCCACCCTCAGCTGCATGATTGGCATGGCCCGAAGTCTCCTCAGCGGCGACCGACATTATCCAGAAGGGCCCGCGCACGTCCTGCCCCTGCTTATGAGAGCCCTGCCTGGCGTCGACCCCAATGACTTCAGCAAATGCATGGTGGGTAAAATGTGAAGGATTTTTAAAACAACTTGTACTGGTGTTTAGTGTATTTAACCAAAATCCTTGTTCTATTTTTAGATCACCTTTCAGTTCATTGCTACTTTCACTACTTTAGTGCCTTTGGTGGATTGTTCGTCAGCCCTCCATGAGAAGAATGACTTGACAGAGGTGGGACTTGACTGCAGAGACGTGACGTCATTGTTTTTGGTTTTGTGAAAAATAAATCTGCTCTAATGCTCAATTCATTTGTTGCAGATGGAGAGAGAGTTGTGTTCCGCCTCTGCAGAGTTTGAGGACTTTGTTCTGCAGTTTATGGACAGGTGAGTCATTAGTCAGATCTTGTCTAGTATACAACAGTAGATTGTTGTGACTTATGCACGGTTGTGTGCGTCTTTAGGTGTTTTGCATTGATTGACAGCAGCACGCTGGAGCAGACGCGTGAGGAAACTGAGACGGAGAAGATGACTCATCTGGAGAGTCTAGTGGAGCTGGGCCTCTCATCCACCTTTAGCACCATTCTGACGCAATGCTCCATGGAGATCTTTAAGGTGTTGCATATGATCACACTCACAATGTTCGCTCTCTTATCTATTTTTAAAGGGACGGTTAAATAAATAATTAAATCATATTTTTCATCTAATGCATTAACTATGTATTGCGGCTTTACTCTTCACTGAGAAGAGATCGTAAAGGACGTACATGAGTGGGTAAATATTTAAAGTTCGAAACACCCATCCTATTAAATATTAAATATGAATATTATGTAATGAAAATAATAAATAACAATACAATGATATTGGTATTGTATTACATTGTTTTAAACTTCTCTATTTATTTAAAACATTAGTCAATAACATGTGCATCACATCACATAAAAATATAGAATACTTAAGTATTTACTATAGTAAATTTTAGTATATTACATCTTAGAATATTATGGTAACTATCACACCCTATTAACATATACTACAGTATTCTGTATTATCTAGCTATAGTAAATTCATACTCTTGATAAATTCTGTAGTGATAATGAACCACTTCAGTTTGTGATACAGTAAGATGACGACGTTACTAGGGATGTAACGATTCACCGTGAGTCGGTTGAAAATCGGTTATAATGAGTGACGATTCAATTCGGTTGAGGCTTGAACTGAATCGCAATACATTCTTTTAACAGCAGGGGCCGCTATTTTCACTGCAAACCTAAACGTGGATGCTGATATTTCTTAAATGCAAAAAATCCAAGAAAAGCACAGACAGTATTAGTTTGTTTATATTAAAGAGACTTTTCTATTATTAATTTGTTATAAAATCGCAGTTTAGTTTTGTTATTTGAAATAAAACATTATTTTATTATGCAAAGAAACGTGAAGCATTTAAGAAATAATGCAAGGGAAGTTGTTCATTTCTAATTTGTTTCAACTCATTTTTTTAAAAATAAATCGTGAGTAAATTGTGAATAAATCGCATCGTGAGATCAGAATCGTGAATCGCATCGCATCGTGAGCTGAGTGAATCATTACATCCCTAGACGTTACACAGCGTTGCTCTGAAGGCAGAACGGAATGTAGCTTTTGGTCGCGCTACACCGCTACTTTCTTAAAAATGTAATTAACTACTGGAAAAGCTACGCTGTTTTAAATGTAGTTGAGCTACCGCCAAGTTACTGAAAAATGTAGTAGCTAGTAGCGTCGCGACTTGTAGTTAGCTACTCCCCAGAACTGCTTACGGCTAATATCTAACACTAGTATCCATCTAAATGAGCAGGTATGGTCCAGCTGTCTGCGTCCGTGCGGTGCCCGCATGACGTAATTTTCGTCATCAGGAGGGTCCCCGGTCTTCCGCACACCCGTCCGCGTATAGCCCATTTTTTGAGGCCGTGTGGACGTGATGCGTACAACAGCGCATACGCGAGAAAAGTGCACTAGTCCACTAGGGGTCAATACACATACAGAAAGTGTGCAGTGTGCCGTTGTCGAAGAAGAACGATACAAAACCAACAACAAAAGAACAGTAAGCTAAGAAGCATATCCTTCTCCATACTGTTTGGTTGTTGTTCTTGTTGTCTTGCTGTTTGCTCGGATTGTTTGAAATGGTGAATGACTTCCTCTATCATTAATTTGCAGTGGGTCTGTGAATGACTCAGCGCTGCCCTCTGATGGTCTGGTAAAGCAAACATACTCATTTGAACTGCGCATGTGTCGAACTCGGACGCAGTGCGGACGCAGAAAGGAAAGTATACCCGCTGCTTAACGTACCGTTTTTCACCCGCTTTCCAATCTGGGCGTTCATGCCATCCTGATCCTTGCCTTAAAATGACCGAATGCAGTGAAAGCTGCGCTTTATATAGCCTGAGACCTCAAGCGACGAATATTCCGAAACATGCCCATGCTAAAGATCCGAATTGTTTATGACATCATAAAACCACAGTAATTGAGTCATCTTACTTTTAGGAGCGAAACAGATCAGCAGACACATGTATTGCAAATAGGGATGGGCATTTTTCAATAATTTCATATTTGAATATTTGAGCTCATGAAAAACGAATATTCTTTTATTTAAATTAAGTTAATAATGACGTGATTTGTTACGTTTTTATTTAGTCACAATTTCACATCAAGCTTATAATTATCATTAAAAATTCATAACGCATTAATATTATATCCTGTATATAGGTTTTTTAATGTTGAAAAAATAGAAAAATACAATAAAACTGCGGAACGGTATTATACAAAAAATCCCTGAATAAAACGCAACGTATATTGACAGTTTGAGATATATGGTCAATATTTGTTTTACATGTTCTTGATTAGAAAAACAAGCATATAGGTCTATTTTATTCTGGTGAAAGTCTGTTCAACAAGCCGACGGTTAACAAGCCGACAGCAGAGAAAACGCACTGCTCTTCTCTAACTCCCGGTAACAAAACCCAGATCTGACAAGAATATCTTGCTTTATTGTTTATAATGTTGATAATAAATAAATTAAACGGGCTTGATACCTCCATTCCGACTGTTAAGATCCTAAAAATACCCCGCAACAAAGACGGAGCCATTATAGTGCTTAATTGTTTCCCTATTACGTGACAGTCATCTGAGGAAGATATTTCCTGATCACCACCGCATATAAATATTGTTCTCTTTGTCGTTCATGGTCAGTGTCTGTTTGTTTAGCTTTGCATTGCATTTGCATCAATAAATAAGGTAGGCCTATTTACACTGAACAAAATTATAAACTCAACACTTTTGTTTTTGCCCCCATTTTTCATGAGCTGAACTCAAAGATCGAAGACTTTTTCTATGTACACAAAAGGCCTATTTCTCTCAAATATTGTTCACAAATCTGTCTAAATCTGTGTTAGTGAGCACTTCTCCTTTGCCGAGATAATCCATCCACCTCACAGGTGTGGCATATCAAGATGCTGATTAGACAGCATGATTATTGCACAGGTGTGCCTTAGGCTGGCCACAATAAAAGGCCACTCTAAAATGTGCAGTTTTATCACACAGCACAAGTTTTTAGGGAGTGTGCAATTGGCATGCTGACTGCAGGAATGTCCACCAGAGCTGTTGCACGTGAATTGTATGTTCATTTCTCTACCATAAGCCGTCTCCAAAGGCGTTTCAGAGAATTTGGCAGTACATCCAACCGGCCTCACAACCGCAGACCACGCAGTAACCACACCAGCCCAGGACCTCGACATCCAGCATCTTCATCTCCAAGATTGTCTGAGACCAGCCACCCGGACAGCTGCTGCAACAATCGGTTTGCATAACCAAAGAATTTCTGCAC
Source organism: Triplophysa rosa (assembly GCF_024868665.1). Lineage (NCBI taxonomy): Eukaryota > Metazoa > Chordata > Actinopteri > Cypriniformes > Nemacheilidae > Triplophysa > Triplophysa rosa. Next base: position 10,868,421 of record NC_079907.1, on the reverse strand, counting down.
AAACTGTCAGAAACCTTCTCAGGGAAGCTCATCTGCATGCTCGTCGTCCTCATCGGGGTCTCGACCTGACTGCAGTTCGACATCGTAACCGACTTGAGTGGACAAATGCTCACATTCGATGGCATTCATCCACGACCATCACCTCATGTTGCAGCATGATAATGCACGGCCCCATGTTGCAAGGATCTATACACAATTCCTGGAAGCTGAAAACATCCCAGTTTTTGCATGGCCAGCATACTCACCGGACATGTCACCCATTGAGCATGTTTGGGATGCTCTGGATCGGCGTATACGACAGCGTGTTCCAGTTCCTGCCAATATCCAGCAACTTCGCACAGCCATTGAAGAGGAGTGGACCAACATTCAGCATCCCCCCCAGACCCCCCAATACAGTAAAACTGCACATTTTAGAGTGGCCTTTTATTGTATACATAGAAAAAGTCTTAGATCTTTGAGTTCAGCTCATGAAAAACGGGGGCAAAAACAAAAGTGTTGCGTTTATAATTTTGTTATTTTGTGTATTTCATCTAAGTTAAGGAATCACAGCGTGTTTTAAAACAAACAAAAAAGCATCCGTGTGAATTTATTTACAGGCTGTAAGGCGACGACCCTATTTGAACCTCTAGAATATTTTTTTTTTCCGGATTTTTGGTATGGAAAAAGGTGCCAGTCTTATGTTAAGGCCAAATTCAGTAACATTAGTTGCAGTGAAATGTACATTTTCCTGTTTTAAGTTGTTCAAGAACTAATATGAATTTATTAAGAACAACCGCTCCGTACAAGTTATGGTAATAAAATAATTATTGTTAATCATTTAATATTACGTTGGTATTTTTAAACCTAATGTAAGCAATGGTAACGAATTCTGTGGCTCACCAGTTTTGAAACATTTTAATATGGTGATGTGATCCGAGCGTAACACTCGCGTTAGGACATCCGGTGTGTAAACTTAAAATACTTAAACTAGCTTGCGATCTGAGTGAAGTGAACAAAGATTTAGGAACACATACAAATAATTTTTTATATTTTCTGTATATTATAAAATCATTACAGATAAAGCGAAGAAGCGTTAAATAAGCCGTGACAACTCTTAAGGTCTTCCGTAGCGGTAATCTAACCTTGTGGTGACTCAGTTTTATTCTTATGGAAAAACGAATATTCAAATAGTATTTTTAATATTCAAATAGTTATTGCGGATCGAATATTCGAACATTCGTGGACATCCCTAATTTTTGTATTGTGTATCTAAAAAACAGATACTACATACTATACGTATGGTATTAAAAACCCTTTAATATTACAAATATATGTGTTGTGTGGTTGTATTTAATGACTGATTCGGTCGTTTTATACTAGTGCTGGAAACAGAGAAACTCGTTGCCTCGGTAACAAACTGCAGTTTGCAGTACTAAATAAAGTTTGTCCAGACGTCTCGTTTTTAAAACTTTACTACCAAAAAAAGTAAGGGCACTGTATCCACAGAGCAGGCAACGCCACAGCAACCAATTCAAGTTAATCAAAATATAATTTTATTAATTGTAGCGATATCATAAACTATAAAAATCTACTCACTTTACTCTGTTAACATGTGTAATATTGACATTACCTTCTTGTCGTAAACTTTGGGATAAGGAGAGAAGTAGCATCGACACGAAAAAAAAGCTTTAAAACATTTGATAACGGTTGCATAGGACGTTTTCTATCATGTCATTACATTGAGAACAAACTAAAGATGGCGACCTCTAGTGGCTGACTGAAGGTATTCACGTTGAAACACACATTATTAATGAGGTGAATAAATAAAGAGGGAAAATGAATGAAAACAGACTTTGGCAATAAGTGAGTCTCAAATGAGTCATTTTTGTTCATGGACATCATTTTTATTTATTTATGTTATTTATTCTGGGACACAAGATTATTCTACAATCTTGCCTAATATTTTAGGCAACAATCTTATATCAGGTGCTTGTATTCTATTTGTAGGTGGCTCTTGAGAAAGTCTTTAGCTTTGCCACCACCAACATCTTTGAGACCCGTGTTGCAGGCAGGATGGTGGCTGACATGTGCAGAGCTTCCGCTAAGGTAATTTTTCCCCTTCTCACACACACGCACACACACACACACACACACACACACAGCTGTGCGACCGCATCGACTGATCTCTCCTCTGCTTTCCTTCAGTGTCACCCTGCTGAGTCTCTCAGGCTGTTTGTACCACACTGCTGCAACGCCATTACTCACCTCACTGCCAGTACGTACATGAAAACACACGACCTGAATCTATCTCGAGCTCATTTACCTGTCTGTATCCTCACCGTGAGATTCTGTGTGTTTCAGATGGGGATGTTTTGAATGAGGAAGAGCTGGATAAAGAACTGCTCTGGAACCTTCAGCTGCTGTCAGAGGTCAAATTAGCTCTACTGCGTCTCATCCTACTGCACATGAACGATTCTGAAGCTCTGTTCAATAAACATGAGCTATCCATGCCTTACCAAAAGAAACCTCATTTGAATTCGAGTCAGCGTAGCGTGTATTCTTCGTGGACAAGTCCATCATGACTTATCCACGATAAGCTTGCTGAAAATGTCAATCTCCTCTCATTGATCCTCAGGTTACTCGTGTGGATGGAGAAAAGCTCCTGCCGTACCGTACACAGCTGGTGCAGATTCTGCAGCTGACCCTGCGGCTGCGCTGTAAGCAGGGCTACACTCTGGCCTGCAACCTGCTTCACCACATCCTGCGCTCCATGGCCCTCACCTACCCCACAGACTACTGCAGCGTGCCCGGAGGCTTCAACAAACCCCTGCAAGAGTACCTGCCCATCAAGGTACATGCAGATATACGCAAATAAACAATGTAGGGGATCATTTACAATGGACCTTTGATGATCTCGCTTCTTTCTGCACAGGACTGGGGTCGTCCAGGAGACTTGTGGAACCTGGATATCCAGTGGCACGTGCCGAGCGTGGAGGAGACGGCGTTTGTGTTCTACATCTTGGACTTGCTGCTGCAGCCAGAACTCCAGCGTCTGCAGAAATTTGCTCAAGGAGAGCAGGATATGAGCAGGTCAGAGGTCAACCACCTGGATAGACGTTTTAGTGGACAAAAGACCATCATTCGGGATAGTGTCTCATGTAGCAAAATAAAAGCCCCTTTGTAATTGCCATTATTTGATGTATTTTATTTTATAATGTTTTATATTTAATAATATAGTTAAGTTATTAAAAGGAATTATTATTTATTGATTTGGAATTTATTTGTATTATGGTCTTTTTGAAGATTCTTGAAAATAGATAAGGCGTTAAAGGAATAGCTCACATTCAAGATGTAAATTCTGTCATTTTTTACACGCCCTCTTGTCATTTCAAACCTGTATGACTTTCTTTCTTCTGCAGAACACAAATGAAGATATTTTGAAAAATGTCGGTAACAAAAAACTGTTGGTCCCCATTGACTTGCATTGGTATTGTGTCCACACAATAGAAGTGAATGGGGACCAGTGGTTTTTGGTTACCGACATTTTTCTAAATATCTTCTTTTGTGTTTTGCAGAAGAAAGAAAATCACAGTTTTAAATTTACAACAAGGTGAGTAAATGAGGATGATTTTCATTTTAAAGGTGATCTATTTCTTTAAATATATATATTAATTAATGATAGTTTTAATTCTAATAGTCTACAATGCAAGTTTTACTTGATTGTTAGAAATGTTACTACTGAATGTTATTAATGACACTAATAACATCTCATTCTTGCAGGGATGATGTTCTTCAGAGTCTGTGTATAGTCCAGCACTGTTTACTGGGAGCTGGCAGCATGCTCCCCCCTTTAGAAGGACCCCCAGTCACTGGCCTGTAAGTGCTAAAACCCACAGGCATAACAAGTGTACATTATTTTCAATGCAGTAGGAATCTTATTTATGTTTGTTTATTCTCTTCTACCGTAGTGTTTCCAGCATGGTTATCCTGGAGGAAACAAAGCTGTACATTGGTGTTGACTATGGTAAGCCATTATTGGGAAGTTCAATGGGAAATGATTTTGATGAAACCTGTTTCATGATGCTGTTGTGCTGTTAGAATGATGGATTATATTATGGTCATATCAAAATTGGACGTCTCAGTAAGACTTTGCTGTTTTTTTCCTCAGACATGTCCAGAGAAAACTACCGTGAGGCAATCTGCAAAGTGATGAGCCAGTTGCTTCGTGAGTGCTTTTTTATTTAGACCCCTCTGTTCCCAAAGCACACTCAAACTGTATTACCTGTCATTCCTGAAACCCTCACCAGCATCTTCTAATTCTATAGATTACATTCTGGAGCACTCGGAGGACGACACCAAATCCCTCTTTGCTGTTATCAAGGTAAGTAAATGGAGCAGATGAAAAGAAAATGAATAGATTGTTGGTCATTGAGCTGCTGGTTATGTTCTAGATCATAGCTGACAGTTGCACCGTTTTCCTCAGATCCTCAGCGACTTGATGCACTTTAAAGGTTCCCACAAACACGAGTTTGACTCCCGTTGGAAGAGTTTTAACCTGGTGAAGAAGTCTATGGAGAACAGGGTGAGAAATCTTGGGTCATTGTGGTATTCTGCATTTAAAAGGGATAATCTTCTTAATATTTCTATTGTTCTTTTCAGCTTCATGGCAAGAAAAAGCACATTCGAGCGCTTCTGATCGACAGAGTTCTACTTCAGCATGAGGTGTGAGCTAAAACAAAAAATTATAGTGATACTTCATCTAAAATACAGTATTTTGAATAAGTTTATTTATTTACTACTTTAAACTTTTAGATGCGTAAGCTGTTGGTAGAGGGTTGTGAATACAAGACTGTTCATCAGGACCTACTTAGGGACCTTCTGCGTCTCTCAACCAGCACCTACAGTCAGGTTTGAATCCACGTTGGCAATCTTACCATGTTAAAAAATGTCCCCTATTTTATTACTTAACCGTAAGCCTTTTTGTGCCCCTCAGGTTCGCAGTAAGGCCCAGAACGTGTTGTTTACGGCACTGGGCACGTACAACTTCTGCTGCAGAGACATTACTCCACGTGTCCTGGAGCTACTGAAACCCACACGAACTGATGTCACCCAGCAACAGTTCAAGGTCATCATCAGTCTGCTGTTTTCTTACATTTTAGCATCCGTTATGCTTGTGTTTTGACTTTATCGATTCTTGTTTTCACCTGTAGGGAGCGCTATACTGCTTGCTTGGGAACCATTGTGGAGTGTGCCTTGCCAACTTGCATGACTGGGACTGCATCGCTCAGACGTGGCCGGCCATAGTGCGCTCTGGCCTCAGCTCAGCAATGTCCTTGGAGAAACCATCCATCGTCAGGCTGTTCGATGACCTCGCTGACAAGGTCCACCGCCAGTACGAGACCATCGGCATCGATTTCACTGTGAGAAACATTCCCTATTTGTACATTTTAGGTGTGAACTTAATGCCATTTAGTGTGTCCAGTGCAGTATGTACAGTCACGAGTCACGACACTCCTGTTCATTCACACTCATTCTCATGTGTGTCTTTGGGCGAGTTTGCAGGTACCTGAGAGCGCTGTGTTACTTGGCCAGAGCATCACAAAGTCAAGCCAACCCACTCCACACATGGGTACCCCTACAGACCAGGAGCTGGAGCAGGGCCTGGCACTTCAAAAAGCCAAAAACCAGGAGGCAGTCGAGTGAGTGATAGAACCATGATACACCTCTAGTGTGTTTGTATCTGTGGTCACTGTTTGGTTCAGTTTTGTTTTGCTGCTAGGTATATCTTAAAGTGAGTAAATGATGAAATATCAACTAAATAGACTTTCTTGTCAAATCTGGATGAATCTTTCTTCTGCAGAACACAAAAGCAGATATTTTGTTGGTAACCAAACCACATTGGTCCCTATTGACTTCCATTGTATGGGGACAAAACCACTGAGCCGTATCTTAAAGAGTCTTCTTTTGTGTTCAGCAGAACAATGATGAGTGAATAAATAATGGATTTTATTTTTGTATGAACAATCACTTGAAGGAATTTAAGGTTGATCCAGTAACCAGTATTAACTGACTGGGAAAACTAGTGTAATAAATGCTTTGTTTGCTCTTTCAGGAAGTATGAAGGGCTCGTGAGAGATCTGTTGGAATGTCTAGATGACCGTGACTTGTAAGTCTAACATATCTAATAGATTTTTAAAACTCTAAATTTCTCCAAAATTGGAATTGAAAGGGCGTAACACATCGGTTAATATGCTGTTTTGTGTCTCATCAGGCCTTGGAAGTTTGAGCACATTGCTATTGGCTTCTTATCTCTACTATTAAGAGATGACCATCCTTTACCTGCCCCGGCAGTCTGCTTCCTCGTGCAGAGCCTCAACCACGATGCTCTTGTAGTGCGCAAGGTATGTAGCCGTGATCACATGTTAGTCCATACATCAGAGCTGGGTGAAAAATTACCTTATAGTTTTGTGATTATAACACATTATAGGGCCATAATAGGATCATTTAAAAACAAATATAAAAAAATATAGGATCTGTAATGGGATCATTTAAAAACAAAATATCTTTAGATTACCTCACTTTTTAAATAAGGGCATTTAAAATCATTACCATATTGATAGTGTAATTTCATCAACAAGATTGTAAATATTTGCTGTATTACTCAACATAACAGTATTGTGTTGGGGTCTCTATGCATTTGTCCTGTAATGTTGTGTTCTGCTGGTGTAGATGGCGATCGCTGCTGTGGCGGGCATACTGAAACAGCTCAAGAGAACCCGCAAGAAAGTTCCCATCAGTCCCTCTGAGATTAGTGAGTACACATTGTACTATTTACCGGTATGTTTAGACAGCAGTGACATGAGGAAACAATTCCATTAGTCATGCATCTTCGCTGTCTGAGGAGCTCATTACACGTGTGCTGTTTTGTAGGTGGGGTAACAGAGCCGAAGGGGCTGGTGGCAGGAGACAGGCCAGGAAATGACTGGCTGCAGTATCACAGCGATGGCCTGCCACACGACCAGCAGACCTGGGACACTTTCTGCTTTGTGGAAAAGACACACTGGGGCTACCACAGCTGGCCAAAGTAAATACTGTCAGCCACTGACCTATTTTGGATGACCTGAAATTTGTGTAACATTCATGTTGAAAGTCTCAAATGCTCCGTACTTTCTCACTGTTCTCTGCTTATAGGAAGCTGATGGTTTATGCTCCACCAAATGAACAGCCTCAGGATCTCTGCACTGAGAACATGAGTGAGGTAAAGTTACGCTCATCTGAATATGTATTGTTTAACAAAGCTGCTGCTGATCTGCCTAACCTGACAATCACTTCTGCTGAATGTTATCTTTCTACAGAGGGAGCACATCATCTATGACCACTTCACAGATCCCATGTTCATCAGTCAGCTCATCAAGTTCTTGTCTCTTGAGGACCGAAAGGGCAAAGACAGGTTCATTCCTCGACGCTTCTGTCTCTTCAAGGTACCATCATACAAACATTCGTGTAGTTTATTTTCTCTAATAAATGTTCTGCAGTAGGTTAGAAAACAATCTTCAGCTACAATTACCTTTTGTTTGTTCGATACAAGTTTCTGATTTAACAATTAAAATCACTTGAAAGAGGTAAAATATATAGAAAATAATTTATTACGCAATCACAATCTATGTATCCCAGGAACACCTGGCTTACTGTTTCTTCTCATGAGTTTGCATTCTTGAGAAATGAACAAAATATGGGTATTTAGGGGATTTATTTTAACTATGTTAGAATCTATGCTCGAGTCTCATAATCTGGTTATGACAATAAATTTATTCAGTTTGATTAATTTCACTATGATTTAAATTTTTGACATGGTCTTACTTAGTCAATATTAAATATTTCAAGATTGTATTTTCATAGAATGTTCTTTACATTATGTAGGATGCTTTTATGCAGTTAACAGTAAATTAATGATTACTTTAGCTGAGTTTACAGACTGGGTCTTTTTGAAATATAACTGTACATACATAATATTAATAATGTACATGCGTTACAATTGCCTTTGAAATCATGTCTACAAACACATTTTCTTTCAATGTCCTCTACTCTTAGAGTACATAATTAACTCTCATAAAATGAAGCGCATTCAGATAGTTCAAAGGATATATTAAATCCCCCATAATTCCTCTGGACTCCTTTTTGGGGTCCCAACTGAGTTTCAGCTTGGCACTTATTGCCACATTATCATCCTGTTTCTAGTCAGATTTGAGCAGTTTTGTTCAGCAGTATTCTGTAGTATTACTCCCAAATGAACAGTTCATGGAGCACTCAAAATAGGTCACATGTACCTGACCAAGTTTTCTCATACAAACTCGTTGCGTTCAATACTGCTGGACAAACTTTGTCCACCTGTGGTTGCATAACAGAATACAGATGGCCTGATTTTTTCTTCCCCACCACAGGGGCTTTTCCGGAACTACAGCGACGCTTTCCTCTCCGTTCTCAAGCCTCATATGGAGAGTCTGGCAGCTGACTCTCATGAGAGTACCCAGCGCTGTGTGGCCGAGATCATCGCAGGTCTGATAAGAGGCAGCAAGCACTGGAGCTTTAACAAGGTGGGCACAACTTCTTTAAGCTAGAGGAACGCTAGAATTAAGGAGCGCTTAAAATGTTGACCATGTTCACGTAAGCATTACACTTTCGGTCCTTCTCTCACACAGGTGGAGGAATTATGGCAGTTCCTGATTCCATTGATGCGAACAGCGTTATCAAACATTACTGTAGAGACGTATGCCGACTGGGGTACCTGTGTGGCAACTGCTTGTGTATGTTTTCACTGTTCATTCTACTGGTAAAAATTAGAACTTACTTTGCGTACGACAACATGCTCTTGCTTGTTGAAGGGGGTGTTTCTTAAAGGCACAGTAGCAAAAAGGTCCTACAGATTATGTTAAATATGTATTGATGGTTGATGTTACAGGAGAGCAGAGATCCACGAAAGCTCCACTGGCTTCTTGAGATGCTCATGGAATGTCCTCTCAGCGGGGAAGGAGGATCATTTGTAGATGCCTGGTAAATGTTCTGTACAAAGTCATTTATATTTACCGTGTTGAACTTCCAGTGACCAGTATGAGAGAGCGAGAGCGATAACACCAAATTTAACACACCTGCTCCCCATTCACACCTGAGACCTTGTAACACTAACGGATCACATGACACTGGGGAGGGAAATGGCTAATTCGGCCCAATTTGGACATTTTCACTTACGGGTGTACTCACTTTTGTTGCCAGCGGTTTAGACATTAATGGCTGTGTGTGGAGTTATTTTGAGGGGACAGCAAATTTACACTGTTATACAAGCTGTACACCCACTACTTTACATTGTAGCAAAGTGTCATTTCTTCAGTGTTGTCACATGAAAAGATATAATAAAATATTTACTAAAATGTGAGGGGTGTACTCACTTCTGTGAGATACTGTATATATATATTTACCGTAAACTTGTTTCTCTTTTTTTTCTCTCTTTAGTCACCTGTACGTGCTGCAGGGTGGTCTCGCCCAGCAGGAGTGGAGGGTCCCTGAGCTTCTTCACAGACTGTTGAGTTACCTGGAGCCCAAACTCACTCAGGTTTATAAGAACGTGAGAGAGCGCATCGGCAGGTGAGTCTGGTTGCGATCACACAAATCTTAATTCTAAGCACGCTTGCAGATCCCCCAAATAAACACGCAATTTCTTCATCTGCAGTGTGCTGACGTACATTTTCATGATTGACGTCACCCTGCCGTACACTCGGCCCACTAAGTCCCCACACATCGCCCAGTTCACCGAGAGAATCCTGTTGAAGCTGAAGCCCCTGATGGAGGGAGACGAAGAGATCCAAAATCACATAGTGGAGGAAAACGGAGTGGGCGAGCAGGATGAAAGGACCCAGGCCATCAAACTCCTGAAAACGGTCCTGAAGTGGCAGATGGCCAGTGCGGGGCGCTCTTTCTCCACACCAGTGCCACAGCAACTACAGCTGCTGCCCCTGCTTTTTAAGGTCTCGCTCTCTTTCTCTTAGCAAGTGCTTTTATTTATTCATTCGTCTGGAGTGCCTCGGCGCCTGTCGCTGACTTCTACTCTCCGTCGCTTTCTGTTCATCTGCAGATTGCTCCTGTTGAAAACGATGACAGCTATGATGAACTGAAGAGAGATGCAAAGACGTGCCTGTCCCTCATGTCTCAGGGGCTTCTTTATCCTGAGCAGATCCCTCTGGTGTTGGAGGTGCTACACGAGGTGAGGACATGATACACACACTGTTCAGAAGGCTAAATTTAAACTCGGGCGATTTAGCTGAACCTGAATGACCTGTTAAGTTATATAATCGGATCATGTGCTTCAGTTTACAATTTAGATATTATTTTGCTTTTTAATGGTTACCAGGGCTGGGCGGTAAATATTTATCATCATGTCATTCTCAGATCGCTGGCAGCAGCTCTTGGCACGCTCGGTTCTCAGTGCTGACGTACCTACAAATGATGGTGTTCTATAATCTGTTCACCATATTGAACACTGAGCATGCCGTTCAGGGCGTAAGAGCCCTGGTCATCAGACTGCTGGAGGACGAGCAGCTGGAGGTACCGTCCACACAACTTTGGCTTTATTAATTCAGTTCAACGCAAGTGTTCACTTTGTGTGTATTTGTGTGTCAGGTGAGGGAGATGGCCGCCACCACTCTGAGCGGCTTCATGCAGTGTAACTTTCTGACCATGGACCCCTCCATGCAGACTCATTTCGAAGCTTTATGTAAAACGAGACTGCCCAAGAAAAGAAAGAGAGACGTGGGATCTGTGGTGGACACTATACCTTCAGTTGGTACGTAGCCCGCTTTAAACACAAGCAGTGCTGTATCATAAAATGCTGTTACATTCAAGAGAAATTCTCTTTTAAGAAAAAACAGCACAAAATTCTGACTTATTTTCATCAGGTAAATGTATATTGGTTTAAGGATGTGTTGATATTTTGAATAGAAAACAAGACAAAGAAACTGAATTTATAAAGATTCATGTTCATGTCTGTCCTCAGACCTGGTACGGCGTCACGCAGGAGTGCTGGGACTCAGCGCTTGCATCTTATCCAGCCCGTATGATGTCCCAACCTGGATGCCTCAGATTCTCATGGACCTCAGCGCACATCTCAATGACACACAGCCTATCGAGGTACAGCACTCAACACAAACTGGCTTTTAGGGACTATTAGAGTGATTGAAAATCATACAAGTATTTCTGTCCGGTTTAGATGACTGTGAAAAAGACTCTGTCTAATTTCCGCCGCACTCATCACGACAACTGGCTGGAACACAAGCAGCAGTTCACGGACGACCAGCTCGTGGTGCTCACAGACCTTCTCGTGTCACCCTGCTACTATGCATAGACGGGTATGGGAAAAACGCAAATCATAACATAATCTCGTCGTTCCAAACTTGTATGACTGACTTTCTTCTGTAGAACACAAAAGATATTTTGAAGAACGTTGGGAGCCAAACAACACTGGCCCCCATTGACTTCCATGTGTTCCACAGAAGAGAGTCATATACGGGTTTTTATTTTTCGGTGCACCGTTTAATTCTGTTTCAAATATCTGACTAATCTGATCAATACTTGGTCTGTTTTCAGGATTTCAGGATGTGACGTGTTGCTGCAGGTTTTAGTTTTCTTTATTAATTTTATGTTCAAAGAAATCAAATACACATTATGCATTCTTGAGGACGTAATGGGTCAACGAGAGGAACGCGGATGCTTCTCTAACAGAACCCCTTGAACCCTGATCTAAGATCCCAGAGGAGCGCATGAGAGGAGGCGGCATGTAAAGGCATGAAGGGAACCGTATGATATACTGAGAATAATGACCTACAAATACACTCTGTACGTACTGTTTGTATGTATATATCTAGCCCATATTTTTGCATTTCAACTATACTTAATATTTAAGGTTTACCAGCGCAGGGATGTACGGCCTGCAGTCTATAATATTGTACAGATAGTTTAGATTTTTCTTTCATCATCTGTGTGTTGACAATTTGTGATGAAGGACAGAATGCTCCCACCTCTCTGAATCTCTAGCATTTCTTTCCCATAATGAATCATCCTCGCTAAAGTGAGGTTTGTAGGTTCTGATTTTAAGATCGAGTCATCTTAAGCCCATTGTTTGAATCCATTAGATACATTACAGATTTCTGACGCTAATTTAACTGGAATTATCATTTTTATCTGCGCTTTTTTAGCATTTTGTGTTCTGTAAACATTTCAGCCGTTCTAGAGGCATGTGATTTTTGATTACAAAATGAGACATCGCTGACATACCAGCATACTTTAACCATGAGATAATGCAGTTTATTTAAATCTACACGGCGTTCTCAAGTGACAATAAGGTGTGGGTGAGAGAACCTCAAAAGACGGGTGTATTTGAGCTGAGCCCTTGTTATAAATCATCACGCAAGTACGCATCAAGTCTAGTACTGTATGGTTATCGTGGCGTGTGTGAAGGTAAGCCGTTTGTGGTCAGGTGAGACACAGACGTGTGTAACACTCTGCTCACATCCAATCATAACGGTTTGGTTTGGTGTCCTGTGTGTTTGTGGATTTATACGTGTATGTATGTATATGTATTTATGTACTGTACATATGCACTTATCTATGCATAAACGACTTACACCTGCTAGCAAGAACAGCCTGATCAGATTAAAGTTGAGGCCAGTTGGTGCGAGTGGTCTCGTGCGTGTGAGTGTCTGTCCTGCCGTTGGCACTGAGATGCATACGCATGTCGGTGCGAATGTGCATGTTTGTAGTTTGGCCGAGTTATGGTTGAGTCCCATGTTTTGAGCTGTTCTTTATTGGCATGTGACTGATGTTAGAGGATATTTACCTGTAGTTCTTTACTGCAGCCTCAGTACAGAACTACATTAGATTGCCTTCTGAATCTCTCTCTCACACACACACAACTTCAGGTCAGAAGAACTTCAGGTTGTACCCTGGTCAGTTCTGTTTTACATTTTGGAGTGTACATAACAGAATCATTATTTAGCTTAGTGCCAAAACTGCAGTGATTTTCTCTATTTTTTTAGATGTTTGCTTTGTTTTACTCAAAAGGCCAATAAATGTATTGTTTTTAACAAATGAAAAGCGAGATAATTCTTCCCACAAGTTTATTTGGTTTTGCTCTAGGTCTGTATCAATATTCTATTCAAACATTGTGTCATACACACTGAATGCTGGTAAAAATGGATTTTGTGGTATCTATATTGACATGTGAGCATCCTTCATACATAAAGAAGTCAAACTCAAAGCTCTGCTTGAATGAATCTCACAAAACCTGGTAAGAACATGGATGATATTTTCCTTTAAAGTAAAACAAAATATTTAGGCTACAGGAAATTAACCCTTGTGTGGTGTCCGGGTCTGTGGGACACTCGTTGTTTACTCAAATACAAATGATGTGGTTGTTTAAAAAAAAAATCAAGATAATATAGATTTTTTTCTTTTTAGTAAATTACATTTTATTACAAAAAGGACCTTTTTCATAAATGTGGTCTAACAGATATATGACAAATATTAGCCATATATGCTGTCTTTGTTCCTTGTAACTTGGATAAAGTTATAAAATGTCAGCTTTTACTTTATTTAAAAAAATGAATTGGTAATAAACATGTACACCATGTAAGGGTTAAAAACGTTTTTTTTTTTTTGCTTATAAGATGAATGAAAATCACCAAAAAATGGGAGTTACAGAAAGACTCAAAAGTAAATGGATGGATGAATTTAAAACGAGAATGGATTTAAGTATCATGAAAACATTGCAAGAAGTGTGACCTTAACATGTTTTGAGCTTCAGCTTGTCGTGGCTTAGCTATAGGTGAAATAATGAGTTATAGCTGGCTATAACTATAATGGCTTCAACACATTCAAGTATCCTGAGTTAAACAAACCAGCCTCCAGTCCTGAATTGTTCACTCTATGTATAATAATACGTTTATAAAAAAAGCCCCTTCCCCAAGGTCAATGTACAAAGGTAGTGGAGAACAACCAAAACCAACTTCGTTTGATTCATATCCCAGTGTGAATTAAATCATGTCATAAAATTCATGCCTAGATTAAATACATAAGAGTTTGGAAAAAAAACCAGAACAAAAGTAGTTAAAGTGCATCTTATCAAGTAATCCCTTAAAGTGTGTGTCAACTGTCCTAGAGGATAAAAACAATCACTTAAAAACAAATGGACTTAATTCCTGAGGTCATAAGGGACGGTGTAAATTACAGCACATCTCCTTCTCCTGCAGTTCCTTCACAAGGCGCTCCAGAGAGAACAGGTGATCGTCTGAGTCTTCAGGTACTAGTTGCCTGAGAGCATCAGCAAGCTCAAACAGGTAATCTGTATTCGTGCCGCTTGGGCCTACAGACATGACAATCTGCCGAGCAATTGTCTCCAAAGGCGCTGGGCCAAGATAATTTGGGTTGTTACAGGATCCAATGTAGAGCAATGTGTCGGGCATTGGCTGATGTTCTTCCTCTTTGGGATAAAAAGTAACCGGTATCACTCCGTACCCACCTTTCTCCCTATAGTCTAGATATTCTTTGACCTCCTTTTCCTGGCCTGATGGCAACTTGTAAGCAACACCCCATACACAACCCTGCGAAGGTAAATTAATAGAAGATTATTAAAGGAGTAAATGTAAATTAAGTGTAAATGCACTTCTTTTGTCCTTAATTTCTAGAAATCACATGTACAGTATAAATATCACATGGCATTATTATCAACTGTTTTCCAGGTGCCGCCATATCGTTCAAGCACAATATTTAAATTGTAAATTACCTCAGGGTCCTCTATTAATGTCACCACTCGCCCAGGCTGAAATAGAAAAGAAACAATACTTACATAATACATTTTAATGTGTCTGTATTAAGAAGAGCATTGCATCATGCCAGGTCACTGACTGTAAACCAGCTGGTCAATTCTTATGGCAAGTAACTTTATACGAAGAACTTGTTCGTACCTTTCCAGGCACCCCTCGATGATCCGTGCTTCCCTGCCAAAACCTACGACTGAAGCCTTTCACGCAACCGACACGTTTGTCCTCGTATGGAAAGTCCACTTTCCAAATCAGAGACCCGTAACCGAAAACCCACATCTTTCGTGCTCTTGACAGCAGTGCTTACCGCGTGTGTGCCACTGACGCGTCGCTCCTGGTATTTCTATGGGCAGCTGACGCGTCTGCTCTGATGTATGTTTGGTTTAGGTGTGGGCATAGTGTAAGAGATGATTTGTATTACTAGGAATCACAAACAAGCGACAAAACACTCGACATACTTGTCTAGGACAGATCTAGACGGAAATGTCAAATCTCATAATAACTCTCTCTCTCTCTCTCTCTCTCTCTCTCTCTCTCTCTCTCTCTCTACCAAGGACTTAGAAAGAGCCATGTAACCACACTGATCTACTTTGGCTATAAACATTAACGTTTAAAACTCCCTGCCATATTCTTGAGACACTGACCAGGTACGATACAAAAGTGGCATTTTCAAAATAAAAGCCCCCCCCCTCCCACTGCGGGCTTTAAGAAGAAATCCCTACAAAGAGTGTACGATATGTGTAATAAAATATTTACTACGGTTACTGTTAGAAGGCATGCATGTTAACACATACTAAGCATTAATAGGCATGGTATTAATCGTTGCTGTTTGTTTAACCAAATCGTTGCGTACAAGAGGACAATGAACACTAATTATAGACTGGTTCTCATAGCAAGTACACATTCTTTATTAAGGAGTGGAGCTGGTTTCGAGTTAGAGGGTGGAACAGAGGAATATACGCATAGCACAAACACGACTTTATATGACCTGAAACATGTGTACTTTTGTTAGGATGCTGCGCCTTTAAGCGGCGCTATTACTTATATGGCCTGTATACGGGTTAGAAAATAATCGTGGCAGTTCATTGATAAAATCAGGAATGGACATGGATAAATACAGAATTGAACTACAGTGGAATTGTCGTGTCTAAACTATTCACGCCACACATTATGTGAATGCATGGAACCTAAAAGAAGATGCCTGTTACTCACCCGGAATCCTAAACCAGCCAATCAAGAAACAGTGTCCCCGGAAGTTCCGCAAGACATCTCTGGACCTAAACAAGTCGTACGCATTATAGTTTTGTTATTGTAAGGAATACTTTAAAATAACAAAGTGAACTAGATTGATTAGTACAATCAAAGTTTCGCCACGGCCTCGTGATTTTACGTCCAAAGCACCATTTCCTGTTACTCCATCTATTGCCTAAAGGTGCACTTGGATTTGGATTGTCGAAATTAAACCTGTGTACTTGGTTCTCCAATATAAGTTATTGGAGTTAGTCACGAGTTAGTAAAATAACGTTATTAGCGTAAAAGTAATGTAAAGAAGCACTGACGCTGCGTACTTCTGATTGGCTGCGCCGCGTCTCAATTCGAAGGCTGCGTCCTCAATGGAGGTTTAGGTTCATTATTTCAAACAAAGGAAGTGTTACATTTCAAGGTAAGAATGAGCCGACAATGATTACGTCTTAAGATAAATACATGTTAATTTGATAAGGTTTTAACTGAAATGAGACACCCTCGATGACGTGGTATGCGGTCGAAAAATGCGACCTCCGGAGGACGCAGAGTATTTACTCGCCAAGTCGTTACATTGCCTGGTAACCACAAACAGCGTTCATTCAACTGCAATTAAAACACCACAAGAGGCTGTCTAATTACACTTCAGCGCAGGCTCTGTGTAAATGTTATAGCAATATGCACGTTTTCGGTAATATTTATTTGTTTTCAAAGGAAAATAAGGAGATGGACTTCACGGAATGTTATAAAGACACATGCTCAGCGGTGGCGCTGGCGGCCCGGGAGGAGAACGGTCGACAGGTGCAGAGACTTATTCAGCGAGGCTTCGCCGTGGATGTGAGCGATAACCGGGGCTGGAACCCCCTACACGAGGCTGCGGCGGCTGGATCAGCGGATTGTGTGCGCCGTCTCCTATCTGCTGCAGGTAACCAGTTTCTGCTGGAGGTTTTTTTTCTGAGATTTATCCCGCTGCAGGCCCGCAATTATACATGTCAATTATACTTTATTTTTCAGAATTCAAACTATTATTTACTTGATGTGCATAATTAATATCTAAATAATCAATATCTGTTCAGTTTGTAACAAAGTCACTTAGGGACAAAGTGTAGACTTTTTAATGTCAAAATAAACATTATTTTTCATAATTCAAATAAATAGAAAGTAAAGTCTTGCATTTCCTATATGAACAAACATTTCAACAAAAAACACTCAAACAGAACATATTTTTAAAATGTTAATAGATTTATAGTATATGTTTAATTGCCACAGAAATAAACACCAAGAAATTAAGACTCAATTTCAGTCTCATTTTATCATGTGTTTTACACAAAAAAACCTCAATGTCTTCCTGGAATGAAAAAACAAAACAAAATGTAAGGGCTCCCTGGAACCTTCCAGGTGTTCCATGGGACTGTGAAGGGTCATTTCCTTGTCCTCTTCAGCCACTGCCAATGCTGTGCAAAAGGGGCACTGTTAAAGGCTGCAACAGTTTGTACACCGTTGCAGCGGAGGTATTTTTTTCTCTCTTAGAATTGTCATATGGTATGTCTCTACAATGCATGAAATGAAAAAATACTTGACGGACATACTCACCGACTGTCTAAACTGACAAAGTAACTAACAGTTAAGCGCCTTAAAGTAACGTTCCACAAATCATAAATAAATGAGCTATGCATTGAATAAATAAAAATAATCAAGAAATAATAACCAATAATAAAAAAGCCCCCTTACAACACCCTATCTAAAAAGAAAGTGTCCGCAGAAATAAAACACACAAAAGGATTAAATACTACGACGATTTCAAACTTTAATTATAATATGTGAAAGATGTGAACATAATAGTTGGGATAAACACCTAACGTAATATATACATTGATTTTTCACAACATGTGTGCAAAACTGGACTCACCGGGCTCTCCGCCATGTTGTTAATGCACATGTGTCCAGAAATGCGTGGTGCAGCCGGCCTGAGACTGGTGGTCTGGATCGTGTGTCCTTAAATGAGTGGCTACAGGCCTGCAGCTGGATACCCTTGTTCTTACTTGAGCATCGAGTGTCAGCCTGAGATACAGTCGCTGACTATTATGAAATTGTGTGTTGTATTAACATGACATCAATAATCACAGTTATTGTTGCAACACATCTATGACAGAAAATGTATTTTGGGGTAAAACATGGGTGAAGTCCCGCTGTGAATTTTTTTAACAGTGTTTTCTCTATCTGGCAATAAATGACAAGTGCGTCTATACTCCTCAGTCAACTGTGAAGACTATGTGAACACTTTGACACATAACTCAGAGACTCCGCTTTACTTTGCTGCAAAGAATGGGCATCTCCGGGCAGTGAAGTGTCTTATTAAGGGTGGTGCAGACCTTAACAGAACAACAAATGATCTCTCCTGTCCCCTCTTCGCCGGTAAGAAGCATCTGAGATCATCTCAGGCCATGTGTAGGCTACTTAAAGTGATATTTCACCCAAAAATGAAAATTCAGTAATCATTTACTCACCCTCTTGTCAGTTCAAACCTGTATGACCTTTGTTCTTCTGCAAAACACAAAAGTAAAATATTTTGAAAAATGTTGTGAAACCTAACAACGACAGTACTCCATTCACTTGCATTGCTTTTGTGTCCATACAATAGAAGTGAATGGACACCGTCGCTGTTTGGTTACCAACTTTATTCAAAATATCTTTTGTGTTTTGACAAGAGGTTGAGTAAATGATGACAGAATTTTCATTTTTGGGTGAACTATTTAATGTCTTATGAATGTTTACTTATATTTTTCTTGTTATATGTTAAACCTTCAAGCTGTTGATGGTGGGCACAGAGAGGTGGTGGAGTTGCTGGTTGAAAGAGGGGCAGAAGTCAACAGGACTCACTCTGTGTCAGACTGGTCTTGTCTCCATCAAGCTGCTTACAAGGTATAACTCGAGTGTGTCTAAAGCTTCAACTCTACTTTGTGTTTATAAAGCATTTAAATCTGTAAAAATGCTTCATTTATTAGACTAAGTAACAGAGCTCTGGTTACAAGTCAAGAATTTTAAATCTGTCATGCCATTCTAAACTTGTATGACCTGTCTTTGCCTTCTAAATTCATAACTTTGTTTTATGTCATGGACAAAACCAATATATGATGGAAATGAGGCGTAGGATAATACATAATGGATTTGCACCTTTAAATCTTTCAAGAAGTGTGTAAATAATGCTATAAAACTAATATTTTTTAGGGCCATACTGAGATTGTAAGGTACCTGGTGGGTGTGTGCCACCTTGAGGCAGTGGATGAATATAGGATCACACCCTTATTTGTTGCTGCACATTACGGACATCACCAATGCTTAGAGATCCTCGCAAATGCTGGTGAGCCGATTTCTTTAATGATTAACCTTGAATCATTTGCATCCTTTTTGTACATTGCTAGCAATGTTCAGTGTTCTCAAGGCTATTTTATACTATAACTTCATTTAGAGGCTGCATTTTAAAGTAAATCAATAAATAAATCAAATCAATATGGTCGTCTGAGCACAGGTTTTTATCGCCGTAGGGGCGAATGTGAACTGCCAGTCAAAGGATCTGGCCACCCCATTGTTCATCGCTGCTCAAAAGGGCCACTTATGTTGTGTGGAGAGTTTGCTAGCCCTTGGGGCTGACCCAAACCTGTACTGCAATGAGGACTGCTGGCAGTTACCCATCCATGTTGCTGCGGAGTTTGATCGCCTTAGGTATGGCAGCTTGTTCAATGATGTATTGCGTTCCAATGGGAATGTCTGTCAAGTGAATACGAAGGTGTTCAAAAAATGTTTATTAGTTCAGCATTTTACATTGACATTATCAACTATACACTCGATTGTTACGCTCTCAAAGTCATTGGTTTGATTCCCAAAAAATGCACATATTGCTAAAACGTATATCTCTAATGCACTGGGCATTCACACAAAATCTTGGTTTCAGGATGTCAAGCATGATTTTCTTAAAAACACGAGCATTAACAAATTTCCTTTTTATTCATTAAGACAAGGCATGACATGTTTCAAAGAATTAATTTAAGAACGTTAACTCGCAGGCCCGGTTTCACAGACAGGGCTTAGTTTTAGTCTGGACTAACCCATAGTTAAATTAGGATATTTAAGCTATTTTTATAAAAATGCCCTAGTAAAAAACATTACTGGTGTGCATCTTGAGACAAAACAATGGCGCTGACATCCTTTAAGATGTTTTAAGGAGAGTTATTTTCAGTTAAGACTGCTCAAACATTCATTTTAGTCTGGGATTAGCCTTAAACCTTGTCTGTGAAACCAGGCAATAGTTTACGAACACAATTTTGAATTTCTTTTACAAAAAAGGCCTTAAAAAACTCATTACCATAACCATTTAAAAACTCGTTGTCAATCCCATAGCATGTTTTGCTCAAGACAGAGACCCCATGATGCCTAAGCAAGCTTTTATTAATCATACATCATTAGACATTAATGAATTATATTTGAATGGAAAATTTATATTTAACAATTGTTTTAATGTGGAAAAGTACCTGTATCGGTAATGAGAATCAAAAGTCATGTACACAGAGTGACATGAGAATATTACATTTTGAACTAGATAAATATAAAATAATTCGATCACCTGGTAGCCATTAGATGTGTTTTTTCAGACAAAATCAAACTTAATGTAAATATTTTGTGTGTGTATGTGTAAACAGTCCTTTAAAAATGTTATAGAGGATGAGAGTATCAGTCATGGACACTTTTCCATTTTCTCTTTTTTGTCATATTCTGTCAATGATATGAGAACATATACTAGAACATATAATTCATTTTTTCAGAATGTTTCAGTTTTACTCTGTTTAAATAGCAACATATAATGCACTCAGACAAATCGGGAAGTGTTATGCTGCGTTCCCACCAAACGCGAATGAAGCGTTAAGTGATTTACATGTTTAGTCAATGCAAAGACATGATAGGATATCCTGCGGCGCGAATGACGCGATTCGCGCGTTTGACGCGCGAGCTGAAACATCGGAACTTTGCTGAAAATTCGCGCCGCGTTAACCAATCAGGAGCTTGCTCTAGTAGTGACGTGATTATGACATAGCGAGCTGAGGCAGAAATCCAAAACAACAATGGAGGACAAAATCATCGTCGCTGTATGTGGATACCTGGAGCTGTACGATACATCTTCTTACTTTTATCGAAACGGGAATAAAAAGGATCTTGCTTGGAAGAAAGTGAGTGAGGAGGTCGGACAATCTGCTAAGTTATAAAAAACAATCTTTACTCAATTTGCGCTATATATATATATTAGGGCTGGGACGATATATCGTGTAATTTTTATGCTCAGTTTCTCAATGGATTAGGGTTAAACGCCGCCACAGCCGCCAGAGGGTGCTCTCGAGTAGGCGTATTCGGACGCAACATTAGTATACGCACGTCCGAATCTCACGAGAAATTCTCCACCACCCGGATATTTCTCGCCTACTGTTTTATGAATACTGACGGATCGGACATACTATTCGTTCACCTACTACTTTTTGCCTACTATATAGCAAGGAAGTATGCCATTTCAAATGCAGCCGTAGTGATTTTAGATCGAGCAGTACTTCCTACTGATCAAAGAGCCGCAGTTCACGGAAGAGCTGTGCATAAAAAAGAATCGAAGCCTTTGCGATTTCAGAATCAACATAGACAGGTATAATTAGTGTGAATCGCGATATATATCGTCACAAGCCTAATATATATATACACGAGACTGGAGCCGCCTGTCAGAAGCCCCTCCCATGACGCGAATTCGTGTCTGTTGTGAAGTGAATTTCACGCGCGAATGAAGCAAATTTCACATGCGAATTAAGCGAGTAAACTCAAAATGTTCAAGCGTCCAACTACGGCGCGAATATCGCGATTTATTTGCGCAAGTCGCGTTTGGTGGGAACGCTCTATTAGGGTAATGATGATTTCAGCAGAAATCAAAAATAATTCATTTCTATGTTAAAAAGTGCTTTGTGCAAGGTAGAGAACACACAGTCATGTTTAAATGGGTCATATGGCGCGAACGCATGTTTTTCTGTGTCTTTGGTGTGTTATAAGTTGCCCATGCATGTATTAGACACGTAAAATTGCGAAAATTAAAGTGTCAGAACAAAATATGCAGCGAATGCTCACCCAGATCTTCCTGATATGTCTCGTGTAACCACACCCCCACAAATCCACGTCAGTTCGTGGTATGAGTTGACTAAGACCGCCCAAATGTTTATGCAAGTAAGGTGGGCGTACCTGTCAGTACAATTGCTTTGGAACCTGATATTCCAAATATGGTAAGAGCCGTTACATTTCCCTCACACGCATGCAGTATTCGACCAATCACTACGCACTGGTTAACTGGCCAATCATAGCACACCTTGCTTTTCAGAGCGATCAGAGCCATTGAGAGAGAGAGAGTCGCGTCAACTCCGTTGACTCCAATGGAACAGTTTTTTCACAGCAATTTAATGAATAAAAAAATGAAAGAAATAAAGCATTTAAAGAGAAAACAACTTCCTGGAACTATCTGAAGGATCCATGAAAGAGAAAACATAACTTCCTGGAACTATCTGAAGGCTCCATGAATCACGTGACGATCCAGCGTTTTGGACTTCCGTTGGCAGAACTCTCTCTCTCAATGGCTCTGAGAGCGATTGTTAAAAATCTGCGCGTTTCAGAGAGGCGGGACAAAGAGGAGATACAAACATGCACGGTATGTGGAAAATACAGCGTTTATGAACCTTAAATCGTGTATACACATTACACTACATCTAAAACAAACGATAATATTCGTTTTAGCCCTGTCATATGACTCCTTTAAAGAGTACATAACTATGGATTTTTAAGGTCCTACTTTGATTTATGGAGTGTCCAACAACAAGTTTATGTATGTAGAAGGTAAAAACACGATTATTTCGTAATAATAGGCAGTTATTCTTACCTTACTTCTTGACTGACTCTCAAATGATGCGTTCCGTGATTCATCTGTCTAATCCCCTCCTTTCTGCTAGCCTAGTCTGTGATTGGTCAGATAGTCTGCTGTGATTGGCCTATTGCGAATGAGGCTCACGAGCTACAGTGTTTGGGGGAGAAGAGTGAAGTTTTCGCGGGCAGTCCTAGCAAAACGTAGGTGGGGACTATATGTAGTGACAAATCTGCGGCGGTTCGCGAATCGGACTAGGGACGACTCATTTGCGTGATTCAGAGTCGACTCCCTTTTTTCCAAGCCAATAACTTTGTTATTCATTCACCTTCGGATTTACAACTTGGCAGACTGCTTACTTTCAAACACGGCAATTGTCATTTTCATGATCTCATGTTATGTACTCTTTAATAAGATCATTTTTGTGTTACAAAATGATTTGTTTTATAATTAAATTCTTTACTGTAATGATGTTTCAGTGGTTTCATGAGAACGACCCAACTTTAGATAAAAGCGTCTGCGAAAATGTGAATGTAAAAGTGGCTTTTTTGAGTCGTTTTGTTTTCTACACTACATTAATCTGGATGCTTGTCTTTTGTCATTCTGTATAGTGTTCTCAAAAAACTGATTCCTTTAACAAACCGAGTATGCGACCGGGGTGAAGGAAAGGTCAGTCCAGTTTACATGGCAGTACTTTTCATGCACGTGGACAGCCTTCGGGCCCTGCTAAAGGAGGGCTACAGTCCAGACGCTCAGAGGTGTCCGTTTGGCTACAGCTGCCCTTTGGACATGGCTTTGCATTGCTACTGTAGGAGGTATGACATGAACCAGGGTCGAGAGATCAATCTGATACTCTTGAATGCAGGCGCCCATGTGTGCATGGACGTATACACCTATGCATTAGAGGGCAATGAGCACGAACATTTACCTTTTATCCTGGAGCACGCTGGACTACCTCAGGGTGACCGACTCGGAGAGCTGGCCAAGAGTGCCCTTTCTAAGATGAGGAGGGCCTCCTACTGGCTTCCCCTGCTGCTGAAAGCAGGAATGGACCCCATGCTCCTCCTACAGGATAAAATGTAAGCAACACATTTGGACATTTTTTAATCATTAGTGGATTCTCCATGCCTGTGGTTTCTAATAAATGATTGTGCTTTATTAATGTCAAAGTTGAAACCACCGTGTTAAGCTCTTCATTTCGCTGTTATGCTCTAATTGGGTGCAGGCTTAAAGATGCTGAGTGCAGAGTGCTTAATTTCTTTCTGGAGTTCATTAATTGGAAGACTCTGCCCTACACAATGCTTCGGATTACTTCTTACCGCCGAACGATTGGCATATGGAAGCCACGCAAGCATTTCGGTAAAGAAGTGGATTGACGTGCATGTTCAGCCATATATTGATTTGTGTTTGTGATTATTTGGTGGGAATCAGTTATTAGCAATGAAGCAGTTCCGAAATTCACCGAATGGCATTTTGACAATTAAAATGTAGCTGTATAAAATTATATAGTAAATATTGCTTTTTATGTATCGTGTTTGTCCATAAAAAGAATGAATGGAATGAATTTAGTGAAAAAAGAGGAAACAGAATATTTTTAACTACATATTGAATCAAAGTGGCTTTTTGGCATAAATCATGATTGCTCTGGTTTAAAATCATCTAAGTAAATATTAAGATATACGTTGAATAATATTGAATTGCTAAATACGTAGAAGTATATTCATTTAGTAGTATTCTCCAGTGCTACTGCATTTTATTTAAGTATGATGTAAAGTGACAAATGCCCACAAATGCTCATGCATCTTTTGCTCTTTGCTTTCAGATTCAGTCCCTGCTTTAACCCATCTTTGCAGACTGGCAGTGCGGGCATCGGTGGGCAGCCTCGCTCTTTCTAAGACCTCCTTTGTACGGCAGCTACCCATTCCCACACTTCTTCAGGACTACCTTCAGTTCAACGATGTCAGTCCTGTCTAATGAAGTTCTCTCAGCATGTTCCGCTGCAGTATTTTGTACATAATGTTAATAACATTTTAATTACCGTTCATTGAAGCTGGACTCTGGCTCCTTTCATTAACTTGATATGTAGAAAATGTGGGAGGACAAATGTAGAATCTCACCAATTTATCCTGAACTGTTATATTTCCGTCATAGGCAGCTGGCCTTCAGACTGAGCTGCTGTTGAAATTCACCTCTGCTCCGTGTCTTTGGTTTGCCTCGTTATCTTATTTCTCTCAGTAGCTCTCTTCTCTGTCTGCTTCCAAGGTCACGCTGCCTCAAAGACGCATACTCTCTGCGAATGTTAATTGCCTTCGCAGGCACACTCGTTCAGAGATGCCACTATCTGCCTTTGGTCGTGCACTATTTATTTTGTGTGGTTTTATTTTACCTTCAGGCGTGTGCATGGCACAGCGTGAAAACCTTGCAGTTGCATTTAAAGTTGTGCGTGGCTGCGTGCGTCGTGACGGTGTTGGCCTTTGACTTGTATAGTGAATACTCAACTCAACTTTATTTATATAGCGCTTTTACAATTTTCATTGTTACAAAGCAGCTGTACATGAGACATATTGACTATAAGCAAAATAATTAAAGTTGTACCTGCAAAAACAAGAAAAGGTTGAAAACACAGAAGACAGACATACCCAAAAACACTCCACACAGACAATATGCACACGTACTAACACACATAGACATAGACACACACACACACACACACGGATGCGCACGCACACACACACAACACACACACACACACACACACACACACGTACACAGACAAGTACGCACGCACACACACACACACACACGCACACACGCTCAGTGAGAGCACACATTTAGGATAAAGGAGAGAGAAGCACAGGTCAAATATAACAGACTATAAATTCCTATATGCAATATTAATTAAGTAAAACTTTAAAATTCTAAAGCAGCCCCCCCGGTCAGGCAGATAGTGCAAAAACAGTATGCAAACGGTGGCGAGGAACCCAAAACTCTAATCGAGAAAAAAAACCTCAGGAGAACCCAGGCCCAACCAGGGGATTCCAGTTCCCCTCTGGCAAAAGCTGCTGCCTCTGCACAAGCTCCAGAGAACTTGCACAACAAGGCTAAATAAAATAAATAAACTTAATAATAAAATAAATTATAGTTTAAGATTATCATTAATAATCTAATAGCATTTGAAGTTTTGTGGTGAAGACATGTCAAGAGACCGCGTCCTTCTTTATCCAGCTCTATCATCTCAGCTCTTGTCAGGTCCCCACTTCCCATTCTCCGCTCTACCATCAGGTCAGGCCATGAACTGCATCCTGCTCGCTGTGGTAACCTTGGAACAATGAGACAAGACTGGCTGAGAGTAGAGTACTGTTCTGTACTCTTTGATGCAACAAGTACATCAGTTGTGTTTTTGGTTCCGGTTGATCTAACTAATGCAGCCTAAACCCTCAGAAGATTTATATTATGGAAGAGTAGTGTATGCAAGATTAAAAAGATGCGTCTTTAGTCTAGATTTAAACTGACAGAGTGTGTCTGCCTCCCGGACAGTGCAGGGAAGACTATTCCAAAGTTTAGGCGCTAGATAGGAAAAGGATCTACCACCTGCACTTGATTTTGAAATTCTAGGTATTACCAACTGACAGGACGCCTGAGAGCGTAATGCACGTGAAGGACTGTAATACAAAAGGAGTTCATTCAAGTACTGAGGAGCTAAACCATGTAAGGCTTTATAGGTAATAAGCAAGATTTTAAAGTTAACGCGATGCTTTATAGGTAACCAGTGCAAGGTTGACAGAACCGGGCTAATATGTTCATACTTTTTTGTACGTGTAAGAACTCGAGCTGCCGCGTTTTGGACCAATTGGAGTTTTTGTAATAAGCCTGCAGGGCAACCACCTAACAGTGCATTACAGTAATCTAGTCTTGATGTCATGAATGCATGAATTAACTTCTCTGCATCTATTCATTGACATTGAATGGAGCTGAGCCTTCACGAATGATCGTCATCTACAAGAGCTTGCTTCTTTTTTACGAACACGTCGCAGTTGCAATTTTATTTATTCTTTTAATTAATGGGTACTTAATTTTTTTTCTTAAATTTATAAATAATGACCGTGTTCATTATATTCACGTTAATATAAAAAGCACTGACGCTGCATACTTCTGATTGGCTGAGCCGCGCCACTATTAAAAGCTGACATTGAGAAGTACACCTGCGTGCTTTAACGCACCTACGTTGCCTGGCAAACATCATACAGCTTTTAGCATTAAACTGTTATTGAAACACTTGTATCATAAAAGTGTTACTGGTGCCGTAGTCATTTTTACTAAGGGTGTCTAAATGTATCTACTGTGAATCCCATTTTATATGCACTGTTTTAGCGGCAACAACATAAACTTTGTGGCCCAAACCTAATTTCCGGTAGACCTCTGCAAACATAACTGTTTAGTATTTTTAATTTAATACAATTAATATACAATAAAATGGTTATATAAACTTAATATGAAATAAATTGTTATAAAATAATCAAACACAGACCGGGACAGGCACGTGCGTCCGATGAAACCGTAGACCTCTTCGTAAAAAGTAAACACTGGTCCAGAAGCGGTTTCAGTTTTTATTTGTTAATTATTATGATTAAATCTTATTTGTTTAACATTTTAAATTGATTATTCTGTGAGTTGTGTGTAGTGAAACAGAATGTACTTGTGGACCAGCGTTGGCATCCTAAGTGGTCTAACACGGCCTTGACTGAAAAAAATCTAACGGATTTAATGGTTATTATGGGAATTGTAGTAGGCTTTCATGGAAACTGGGTGTCTATGTGTTGGGGTCTGTTGGTGAGTTATTTGGCAGATAGAAATCATAGAACTCAATATGATACAAATGGAACAAGGCTCAAAACACACAACATATAGTTGAAATAGTAGCATTTTAATGACAACTATTAGATATTCCTATTTAATTCCAAAAGGGATGCGTAAAGGCGTTCCTTATGTTGAATTTATTTCGTATGGTATATTGTGTACCACATGCAAACAGCAGGGGGAGAACACGTATAACTGTGACAGCAGTGGGCCGCAGCTTGACTACATGAATGAGGGGAGCCATTTCTGCTCCTTCCCCGTTTTTTCAAATTCAGAGCAAACCAGAGCATGTGTCTCAGCAACTCTGCCTTGTTCTAGACAATCAGGCCACCTCTCTGCGGGAGACTGTGGAAAAGCCAGGCATCAGTAATCATGTGCATTAAGCTTTTCTTGTGCTGCAGGTAAGACCAAGTCCAACAGTTAGGTTTTGATTAGCAATCAGGCTTATACAGCCAAAGGACTGACTTAGATTCTTTCTTTCACACACATTTCTTAACAAAATCTGTGACGAGAGTCATAAACCTTTTTAAATAGCTTGTGTCGATTATCCATAATATCCAGGTACATTTTAAAACCGTGATCACAGGTTTCACATGAGAGTTACACAAATAAAATATATATTTTTGCGCATGTGCCTCTTCCGGACAGAGCTGCTACAGAGTAATAAATGTCTATTTTTTACCAGCTGCTGCCCCCAAATAACCCTTTTTATTTGAAGTCCCTAATTAAATCATTACAGAAAGATTGTGTCCGGAAAACGACGTACATAATTGATGCAACATAATCTAAAATGTAGCTACAGCGACACGCACGTTCTATAAAAAGCCGTTCTGACGTACAGCCGGTTCACTCAGTCAGAGCTCAAAACCTGAATTGTCGAGCAGCCTCCACCCTTCACACTCTGAATTTTGTTGATTCCGTAGTGGCCCTCGTTTTTGAGTTAGAAGAAACCTCTAAGAAAAAATCATCACACAGTGAAGCGCATCGGCTGTCTCCTCATTTAGTCACATGGCACGTCTCACATTGAAGTGCTCAGGCTTTTCAGAAATGTGATAAGTAATTCTCTAAGCTTCGTACGTCGGAGGATTGAAGAAGCTGTGGTTGGCCATGACATTTTGAATGAATATTCCAAAATATAATATAGTGTTAAATGGCAGCTTTTTGCTGAATTAATATATACTTTGGTATCTGTGAATGCGCTCTTTTTTCTGTGTATGCTATGCAGGGGCATTTAGTTTGTTTCAAGGATCTAGTTAGGAAGCGCAGTGCCCTTATCGTTGGTTCATTGTGCTATTTTCACCATAGACCTAAATTGCGAGGACACGGTTGCCTGGCGACCTGCTGATGGAAAGTATCTGCTAAAATATTTCCTGGGGAGCGGTTTTTCTCTAGACTTTCTAGAACACCCTCAACATTTTCCACACTGGGGATTATTAAAAAGTTAACGAGACTTACTATATAAATTACAGTCATCAAGAAAATAAGAAACGAAAACATAAAAAATGTTTTGCTTGCGCTCATTACATCACCTGTTGGGAATCATCTAACTTTGCCGCTGCACACATGATTTATATTACTTGGTATGATTCGATAATTCTTGCCTTTTTGATGGAAGAGTAGTGCATCTTATTGCATTTGTGCATAGTCTGGTACCCACTGCTAACACACTCCAAGGAAATAAACAAAGGTGATGGGCTTCTGTTTGCTCTCACTGAACATGAGATTAATGTGTTTCTCCAAGTCAATTTGTTGTTTTATCTTCCAGGTCCTACATGTCTCATCTCATTGATTTTACTCTTTGCCACCTCACAAACAGGTCATTATGTATTCGTTTGTGTGTGTTTGTGTCAGTATGTTTGTTTTGTCAGGTGTAATCTGGCCAGAGGAAATGGGCCATTTCATTTGGACATTTGTTTCAGGAAACAGAGGAGTGTTGATATAAACCTTGCTGTTGCTTGTAACTGGGTGGAGATGTTTTGTGAATGTGATTGTTGAAATCAAACAATGTGTTTTCATTTACTCACCTTCATGTCATTACAAACCTGTATAACATTCCTTATCAGAACACAACGTAAAAAAATTGGTGAATTTTCAGTTGGGTGGATTCAATTCAACGACTTAAGTTTTTTATGAGTCACTTTAACGCTTAATAAAACACCCAGGAGTGTCAGCAAGAAAGTATGTGCAGCTCACACAAACAAAGTTTATGCTAGTTTTTCGGAAGCTTTTCTGGATCTGCTTTAACAGCAGCCACAACATTCAGGAAAATTTGTTCATATAAATACAATATGCAAAGAGTGCTGTTTGGGTATCAATGAATATATCATCTGGTGCTCTTAAATGTGATGTGTGTAATATTTAGGAGGATCTGTTGACAGAAATGCATTATAATATACATATACTATGTCTTCAGAGGTGTATGAAGACCTTACATAATTCTACGTTTTTATTACCTTTGAATGAGCTATTTCTATCTACATACACCGCGGGTCCCCTTACATGGAATTCACCATGTTGTTTCTACAGTAGCCCTAAACGGACAAACTGCTCTACAGAGCGTTTCATAAATACGTTATCTCCTTCTGCGAAGAAGAGAAAACTTGACGACATTTAGCTTGTGGCATACTTCCATTTTTTACAGCCGAACGCACAGCCTTGCAAAGTATTTTGCCTTTGACTCATACGACGCATGCACATTACGACATATTAACTGTGTCTCGTTTCTTAAGGCTGCGTCCTTGTGTCCTCTTGAGGTCTTATCTTCTAAAGGATGCGGTATACGGAGGAACCTCAACTTAGAATTAAATGAGACGTCCTTCGTAGGACATACTGGCAGAAAAGGAAACAGGAGGTACCACGTTGCTATGACAACACGTTGCACTCGCACACCTGTCAAACTAAATAAAATGATTTCTACATGATTTTAAGAGGTAAAAAGTTGGTTACTTTCTACCCCAAACAATGCCAAAATAATTAAACAAATGTAGCATATTTTGCCTTACTGTTTTAAACGTTTAAAAATCACTAAACACTTGTAAACTTATTTACTACATATGCCTGCTAAGATTAAAAAAGTGACACAAATTGTAAACTGTTAACATTTAAACACCACATATTTGATTGAATGTGCAGTGTCTGCCGTTTGTTCAAATAACAGATGGTGGCAAACGCAAAGAATTGTGGGTTTTCTCTAGCAACGAAGGATACACCTCATCGTGAAAGTAGGTCGCATTAGAAGGGTGCATACGGAGTGTCCTACCTGCTTTTATGAAACGCTGACATAGCAGGCTTCAAATGAGACCTCAGGCAGACGCAGCCTTCCGAAATGAGACACAGCTATAATAGAGGGTATGGACGTATCGTCACTTTACCACGTGAGCACGCCGGAGCGTGCCCTCCTGGGTGGCAAAACACTCAGCAAAATGACTTATATCAGGAAACGCAATTCCCCGCAACATTTCAGTGTCCAAAAATACCTGAATCCTATGTAAGTAGTAGAGAAGTCGTAAAGATCACCGTCGAGTCCAGCTGCTTGTGATTTCAGCAAATAATTGCGTGTTTAGTCCCGGTTTTTGTTCCTCCTATTGAATGCAGCCATTTTGCCTTAGTTTTACCACTCAAGGGAGCGTGTCCCGGCGTGTTCACGTGGGAAAGTGACGTCAATGCATACCCTCTATTGCAATACCTCGGGCATACAGGGGTCAGTTTTTCTTCTACTACCTTGAACCATGGTACAATAGCACCATTCGCGCCCTTAAAAGAGAAACACGTAAACTGGAGCGCAAATGGAAACAAACCCAATTAGAGGTCTTTAAAATTGCGTGGAAAGAGAGTGTTAACTGTTATAAAAAGGCACTCAAAGCAGCAAAGGCTGAGCACCTCCGTAACCTCATAGAAACAAAAACAATCCAAGGTTTTTATTTAGTGCTAAATTAACAAATAAACAGACATCACCTGACCTGGTTATTCCGCCGCACCTTGGTAGCAATGATTTCATGAATTTATGAATTAGTACCAACCATGGCCCCAAGAGAAAGGCTACAGTGTTTTTCACCTATAAAACAGGAAGATTTAATTAAACTTATTGCAACATCTTAACCTACAACTTGCTTATTAGACCCCATACCAACTAAATTATTAAAAGAGTTATTACCCGTTGCAATTGAGCCCATTTATAACATTATCAACTCGTCAATTAATCTAGGCCATGTCCCAGGACCCTTTAAGATGGCCGTCATTAAGCCTCTTATCAAGAAACCAAACTTAGACCCCAGTGAACTAGGAAACTATAGACCGATTTCAAATCTCCCTTACCTGTCTAAAATACTAGAAAAAGTAGTGTCCACTCAGTTGTGCTCTTTCTTACAAAATAATGACATACACGAAAAAGTTCAGTCAGGCTTTAGACCGCATCATAGTACTGAAACTGCGCTCGTTAAAATTACAAACGACCTGCTTATAGCATCAGATAAAGGTAACATCTCACTCCTAGTCCTGCTTGACCTTAGTGCTGCGTTCGATACTGTAGACCATAAAATACTTCTAGATCGCTTACACAATTATACCGGTATTCAGGGACAGGCACTACAATGGTTCAGATCTTACTTATCAGACAGACATCAATTTGTCCATTTAAATGGGGAATCATCAAATCTAACGCAAGTAAATTATGGATTACCTCAGGGATCGGTTTTAGGACCCTTGCTATTCTCCATATGCATGCTGCCCCTTGGAAACATTATTAGAAAACATGGAATTAGCTTCCACTGTTATGCAGATAATACTCAGCTATATATCTCATCAAGACCAGATGATTCCTTCCAGCTATCCAAATTGGCAGAGTGCATCGAAGACATAAAACACTGGATGACTTGTAATTTCCTTCTTTTAAATTCTAACAAAACAGAAATATTACTTATCGGACCAAAGACACATGAGCAGAATATTTCGGATTATAGCCTGCAAGTTGAAGGCTGCACTGTTACTCCAACAAATACAGTTAAAGACCTAGGCGTTATATTAGACAGCAACCTGTCATTTAAAAATCACATCTTAAATGTCACAAAAACAGCCTTCTTCCACCTTAGAAATGTTGCCAAATTACGAAATATTTTATGTGTTGCTGATGCAGGGAAGCTTATTCATACATTTGTGACCTCAAGACTTGACTACTGTAATGCACTACTTAGTGGTTGTCCTGCACTATCAATAAACAAACTAAAGTTAGTTCAGAATGCAGCTGCCAGAGTTCTAACCAGGTCCATAAAATACGATCACATAACCCCAATGTTATCAACCCTTCACTGGCTACCCATTAAGTATCGTATTGACTTTAAAGTTATTTTAATTACTTATGAAGCCTTAAATGGTTTAGCCCCTACCTACATAACAGAGCTTCTACCACACTACAACCTATCACGCTCTCTAAGATCTCAAAACTCCGGACTTTTGATAACACCTAGAATAACTAAATCCACCAAAGGGGGTAGAGCTTTCTCATACGTAGCACCAAAACTCTGGAATAGCCTTCCCGATACTATTCGAGGGTCAGACACACTCTCCCAATTTAAATCTAGATTAAAGACACATCTTTTTAGCCAAGCATTTACTTAATACATAGTTAATGAACAGCAGCTACGCTAATTATTCTCTGTCATGGCTCTGCTTCCTTTAGTCATGTTTTTCTTGGTCCTGTAGCAGAGCCATGGCAAAGCCTTAGGTTATATGTGAGAAAGCCATGAGATGTTTGTTTTTTGACATCTCATGTGTTTTCTCATGTCTTGTCATTAGCCCCGCCCCTCTCGTTTCTTGTATTGCTTTCCTCTCATGTCTAATGTTCCACACCTGCCCCGTGTAATTATCCCTCGTTTGTCTCTCCCTATATATACCCTCATGTTTCTTTGTCTTGTGCTGGTGGATTGTCTTGCGTGTCGTATGCTACGTCGTGTTTATGTATCCAGTTCGTCCCACGTCATCTGTCTTTGTTTCCCAGGTAGTTTCTTGTCTTGTTAGTTTGATTTTTCTTTGTTCTCGTTTTTGCCCCCTTGAGGGAAGTTTTGTTTGCCATTTATATAAATATTCTTAGTTCAGTTTTCCCCATCGTGGGTGTTTTGCTTTGTCCTTTTTTGTCTTACAAATAAAGTGTTTTGTTAACCTCGTCTTTGCCTGCCTGCATTTGGGTTCTCGCCACGCCAGCCGTGACAATTCTCTTTCTGCCATCGCCTCAGGATGCCATCCCGAGGTAGGGAGAGATTCCGCCAGGCCCAGATGAACGTCATATGCCCATCCCCAACTAGAGATTACGCCAGCTACATCTGAAAATCCTGTGCCATCCTCCTGTGAGAGCCTGCGGACTGACTGACCATCCCAGCTTCATCCAAGGCAATTCCATCACCACCCAAGAGAAAAGCGACCATCTCACCAGCCCAGCTCAGACAATTCCATCCCCAACCAAGAGCAAAGACGGACTACTTGTCACATTAATGCTAAATTTACAATACTTGGTATTTAATGCCAAACTTACATCACATGACAGCAGTTTGAAGTTATAACTGCACTCAGTGACTTTGATTGGAGGTTGCTGGGTGGGTGTTTGTGGGGAGTGGGGGGCTTGTTGGTTGTGGTTTGGGGCGTTTCATTTGTTGGGACTATGTGGGTCTGGTCTGGTTGGTCTTGTTTTGTTTTGTGGTCGATGTCGGACAACAGAGGAATAAAGTTAATTATGCCATTACTATTTTTCCCTGGTTGTTCCTCTGTTGTCTGGTGTCGATCGCGGAATGGGACCGGGTTGGACCTGCACGGTTTCGGCGGGTGGGGCTTCCTGGGTCGCGGCTGGTGGGCTCTCCCTATTCTTCGTGGACGTTTGCTCGGTGTCGTTTGCTTTTGGTCGGGGTCACTGAGTGCAGCTATGACACGTCAGAGGAGATCTGGCCCTCCTGGCTGAGCCTGGTTTCTCCCGAGGTTTTTTTTTCTCCATTTATTCATCATTGGAGTTTGGGTTCCTCGCCACAGCAGGGCAGTGTTGGCTTGCTCACCGGGAGACTGCATTTATTTATTCATTTATTTATTAGAATGATCTTGCTTGGTCTATAAACACCTTGCACTGTGCTGTGTTTTACCTTTCTGTGTTTGTCTGTTTTTCTTATTTGCTCCTGTAAAGCTGCTTTGGAACAATGCACATTGTGAAAAGCGCTATATAAATAAAATTGAATTGAATCGATGCTCCCAGGACACGGTTTCCACCTGGTGGTTAAACTAATTACTGCAAGAAATAAAACGTGCATGCGAGGTAACAAAATTCCTGCAGTGCGTGTACAGTACACGTGTCAATTTGCGTCACTCGCACTGTATGCTTTCCCTCGCCTACACGTAAAAAGGAACTATACTTCAGCCTTGAGTCCTCTGTCAGCCTCCGTTGTGCTACAAAAAGGAGGGGGGATGGGTGAAGTGAGCTGTTGGTTGCAATTCGCAACCTCAGTACTAGATGCCGCTAAAATCTTCACATTGCTCCTTTAAGAGAAAAATGATTTTTTTGTATTCTGTTAGCCTTGTCTGCACTCTTTGATACTTATGAGAACAGATTAGCTGAAATAATTGGTTTGGATCAGTACTTACATCACACGGGTGTTCCAGGTGTGCAACACTTGCAGATTGTGTGAAGAAGTTGCTGATTAAGAGAAATTCAAACGTCCCATGTGAGGTAACCGTCCGTTTAAATAATGACTGTAGTCAATCACTTAGACGTTGTGTTAATCAGCAAGGTACAGAGCCCAGCAGAAGAGAAGATGGAAGAGATTACACCAGAAAGGTGCACTTCTAAAAATAAAGGTGTGAGGAGGAACCAGAAAGGATATTTTTGCTGCAGTGTCATAAGAATCTTAACCATGTCAGCATAATTCATTTTTAGTTCAATTCAATTCAATTTTATTTATATAGCGCTTTTCACAATGTGCATTGTTCCAAAGCAGCTTTACAGGAGCAAATAAGAAAAACACAGAAAGGTAAAACACAGCACAGTGCATGGTGTTTATAGACCAAGCAAGATCATTATAATAAATAATATCTAATAAATAAATAAATAAATAAATAAATAAATGCAGTCTCCCGGTGAGCAAGCCAACACTGCACTGCTCTGCTGTGGCGAGGAACCCAAACTCCAATGCTGAATAATGGAGAAAAAAAAACCTCGGGAGAAACCAGGCTCAGCCGGGAGGGCCAGATCTCCTCTGACGTGTCATGGCTGCACTCAGTGACCCCGACCAAAGCCACCGAGCAACGTCCACGAAGAACAGGGAGAGCCCACGAGCCGCGACCCAGGAAGCCCCACCCGCCGAAACCGTGCAGGTCCAACCCGGTCCCATTCCGCGATCAACAACAGACAACAGAGGAACAACCAGGGAAAAGTAGTAATGGCATAATTAACTTTATTCCTCTGTTGTCCGACATCGACCACAAAACAAGACCAACCAGACCAGACCCACACAGTCCCAACAAATGAAACGCCCCGAACCACAACCAACAAGCCCCCCCACTCCCTACAACACCCACCCAGCTACCTCCAATCAAAGTCACTGAGTGCAGCCATAACTTCAAACTGCTGTCGTGTGATGTAAGTTTAGCATTAAATACCAAGTATTGTAAATTTAGCATTTATGTGACAGGTAGTCCGTCTTTGCTCTCGGCTGGGGATGGAATTGTCTGAGCTGGGCCGGCCAGATGGTCGCCTTTTTCTTGGGTGGTGATGGAATTGCCTTGGATGGAGCTGGATGGTCAGTCAGTCCGCAGGCTCTCGCAGGAGGATGGCACGGGATTTTCCGATGTAGCTGGCGTAATCTCTAGTTGTGGATGGGCATATGACGTTCATCTGGGCCTGGCGGAATCTCTCCCTACCTCGGGATGGGCATCCCGAGGCGAGGGCAGAAACAGAAAGAGAATAATTAGCGTAGCTGCTGTTCATTAGCTATGTATTAGTGAATGCTTGGCTGAAAAGATGTGTCTTTAATCTAGATTTAAATTGGGAGAGTGTGTCTGACCCTCGAATAGTATCGGGGAGGCTATTCCAGAGTTTAGGTGCTACGTATGAGAAAGCTCTACCCCCTTTGGTGGATTTAGTTATTCTAGGTGTTATCAAAAGTCTGGAGTTTTGAGATCTTAGAGAGCGTGATGGGTTGTAGTGTGGTAGAAGCTCTGTTATGTAGGTAGGGGCTAAACCGTTTAAGGCTTTATAAGTAATTAAAAGAACTTTAAAGTCAATACGATACTTAATGGGTAACCAGTGAAGGGTTGATAACATTGGGGTTATGTGATCGTATTTTCTGGACCTGGTTAGAACTCTGGCAGCTGCATTCTGAACTAACTGTAGTTTGTTTATTGATGCTGCAGGACAACCACTAAGCAGTGCATTACAGTAGTCAAGTCTTGAGGTCACAAATGCATGAATAAGCTTCTCTGCATCAGCCACACATAAAATATTTCGCAATTTGGCAACATTTCTAAGGTGGAAGAAGGCTGTTTTTGTGACATTTGAGATGTGATTTTTAAATGACAGGTTGCTGTCTAATATAACGCCAAGGTCTTTAACTGTATTTGTTGGAGTAACAGTGCAGCCTTCAATTTGCAGGTCATAATCCGAAATATTCTGCTCACGTGTCTTTGGTCCGATAAGTAATATTTCTGTTTTATTAGAATTTAAAAGAAGGAAATTACAAGTCATCCAATGCTTTATATCGTCGATGCACTCTGCCAATTTGGATAGTTGGAAGGAATCATCTGGTCTTGATGAGATATATAGCTGAGTATCATCTGCATAACAGTGGAAGCTAATTCCATGTTTTCTAATAATGTTTCCAAGGGGCAGCATGTATATGGAGAATAGCAAGGGTCCTAAAACCGATCCCTGAGGTAATCCATAATTTACTTGCGTTAGATTTGATGATTCCCCATTTAAATGGACAAATTGATGTCTGTCTGATAAGTAAGATCTGAACCATTGTAGTGCCTGTCCCTGAATACCGGTATAATTGTGTAAGCGATCTAGAAGTATTTTATGGTCTACAGTATCGAACGCAGCACTAAGGTCGAGCAGGACTAGGAGTGAGATGTTACCTTTATCTGATGCTATAAGCAGGTCGTTTGTAATTTTAACGAGCGCAGTTTCAGTACTATGATGCGGTCTAAAGCCTGACTGGAATTTTTCGTGTATGTCATTATTTTGTAAGAAAGAGCACAACTGAGTGGACACTACTTTTTCTAGTATTTTAGACAGGTAAGGGAGATTTGAAATCGGTCTATAGTTTCCTAGTTCATTGGGGTCTAAGTTTGGTTTCTTGATAAGAGGCTTAATGACGGCCAGTTTAAAGGCTCCTGGGACATGGCCTAGATTAATTGACGAGTTGATAATGTTATAAATGGGCTCAATTGCAACGGGTAATAACTCTTTTAATAATTTAGTTGGTATGGGGTCTAATAAGCAAGTTGTAGGTTTAGATGTTGCAATAAGTTTAATTAAATCTTCCTGTTTTATAGGTGAAAAACACTGTAGCCTTTCTTTTGGGGCGATGGTTGGTACTAATTTATAGGACAGACTTGGAGGTTGAGTTTTTACTATTTTGTCTCGTATGTTTTCGATTTTCTCTGTAAAAAAATTCATGAAATCATTGCTACCAAGGTGCGGCGGAATACCCAGGTCAGGTGAAGTCTGTTTATTTGTTAGTTTAGCAACTGTACTAAATAAAAACCTTGGATTGTTTTTGTTAGTTTCTATGAGGTTACGGAGGTGCTCAGCCTTTGCTGCTTTTAGTGCCTTTTTATAACAGTTTGCACTCTCTTTCCA
The DNA here is from genome assembly GCF_024868665.1 of Triplophysa rosa. Classification (NCBI taxonomy): domain Eukaryota; kingdom Metazoa; phylum Chordata; class Actinopteri; order Cypriniformes; family Nemacheilidae; genus Triplophysa; species Triplophysa rosa. Next base: position 10,829,714 of record NC_079907.1, on the reverse strand, counting down.
CGCAATTTTAAAGACCTCTAATTGGGTTTGTTTCCATTTGCGCTCCAGTTTACGTGTTTCTCTTTTAAGGGCGCGAGTGGTGCTATTGTACCATGGTGCTGCGTTTTTCTCATTAATCTTTTTTGACTTCATAGGTGCGACAGCTTCTAATGTATTAGAGAAAATAGTGCCCAATTTGCTGGTCATGTCATCGAGCGATTCTGTATTTATTGGTATGGTTATTAAAGGAGTCAGATCTGGCAAGCTCTTTGCGAAACTATCTTTAGTAGTCGAGGTAATTGTTCTACCCTGTCGATAACGAGTTAAACGGCTGATTTCTGCAGTGCGCAGTGTACATGTTATAAGATAGTGATCAGTGACATCGTCGCTTTGAGGTATAATATCTATATTGGTTAGATCGGCTCCGTGAGATATAATCAAGTCTAGTGTATGATTAAATCGATGAGTGGGTCCATTGATGTGTTGTGTTACTCCAAAAGAGTGTAATAGCTCTGTAAACGCCACTGCTAATGCATCGTTAGCACTATCTACGTGGATATTAAAGTCTCCGACAATTAGTACTTTATCAACGTTAACCAATAGGTCCGATAGGAAGTCCGCAAACTCTTTCAGAAAATCAGTGTAGGGACCAGGGGGTCTATACACTGTAGCCAACGTACAAGAAAGCAATGGTTTTTTACTGTCGATTGGAACAATTATGTTCAACGCAAGCACTTCAAATGATTTAAATTTATGCTCCGTTCTCTGAGTTACAGTAAGAAAGTCTCTAAAAATTGTTGCGACACCGCCACCTCGACCAACCGCACGTGGCTCATGCATATAACAGTAGCTTGGTGGTGTACACTCATTTAGACCGTAATAATCATTTGGTTTAAGCCAGGTTTCGGTAAGGCAAAGTATATCAAAACTGTTGTCTGTGATCATTTCATTTACAATAACTGCTTTTGAATTTAGTGATCTAATATTAAGTAGGCCGAACTTTATGAGTTTGTTTTGGTCGTTTATTACATTGTCCTCAGGTTTAATCACGATTAGATTTTTTCTCTGAGATTTGGCTATTTTGTTATTTTGTAGTATTATTCGGGGGACAGACACAGTCTCTATGCATTTGGAAGCAGTAACATTTCTAACAGATGAGTGGGAGGAACACAGACTATGGTTGAAGTTTTGACTTACCGCTGGGAGACGTAGTCAAGCGGTGCGTAGCGTCTTTGAGATGTTGTCAGACAGAAGAACCGCTCCGATGCTGCTGGGGTGCAGGCCGTCAGGGCGGAAGAGCCTAGGTCGCTCCCAGAACAGATCAAAATTATCAACAAAGAGCAGCTTCTGTTCAATACACCATGACATCAACCATTTATTTAGAGCAAATAGTCTACTGAACTTTTCATTCCCTCGTCGGTAGGTAGGAAGCGGCCCTGATACGATGATCCTCGCTGTGGGCGATGCGTTGCGTACCGTCTCGATCAGACTCCTGAAGTCCCTCTTCAGGATCTCCGACTGCCTCATCCTGACGTCATTCGCCCCCGCGTGCAGCACGACAGCTCCGACGTTAGCATCGTCCTTCAGGATCGCAGGTACCTGCGCAGAGACATCAAGAACACGGGCGCCAGGAAAACAATGAGTGTGCACCTTACCTTTAGTGGAGGAAGCGCGTACGTTCCGGACGATTGAGTCTCCGATGACCACAGCGTTGCATTCCGTCTCGCAGAGGGCGGCAAAGCGGTTCCTGGTCGGGATCTCGAAGACCGGTGGCGGCGGTTGGGTCATCGCTCCAGTCCTGGCTCGCGCCTTTCGCCGTGGTTGTGCCGGTGCAGGAGTGAAGTTCATTTGGGCTGACCGTGTTCTCGAAGCCTGGGCTCTGTGCAGAGAAACACGCGGAGTAGAAGTGGAAGGAGTATTAAAATCGCGATGAAAACTTACCGCGGATTTGCGAGCGTCGGCTCTGGATGTTTCCAGCGCCGTTTTTCGTTCTCGCAGCCGTGACTGCTTCTCTAGTAGATCCTGGATCTGCTTCTCCACAGCCTCCAGTTCCGACTGAAGTGCGATCGTTTCCTCATCTGCACACAGAGGTACAGACACATCTGAAACATTAGCCATCAGTGATTTAATAATGAGAACAGTGTGTTAAGCAGTAAGCAGGCAGGCTGGGAATGCTAACAGCCTGAGGCTAATAGCGAGTGATCCGATAAAAATAAATTATCTGTGCGTTTAAATACGATTTTGGTATGGGATATATTTAAGGATATGTTTTACCCTCGGAGGATAACAATTTAAAACACAAGTCTTAAGATATAACAAGAATAAACGATGTATTAAGAATAAATTTGAAAGAGCTCCGACTCAAACCACGCGCTCTCAGCAAACAGGAAGTGACGTCAACTTTTAGTTGAATATTTTATCATTTGAATATCTTGATTTTTTTGTAATAAGAATGAATGAGACGTTATATCATACTGTTTATTTTAAGATATAAGAAAACCTGGAATCAAAGGCTCAAAAATAATTTCAGCAGCAACAACAACCCTATGTGATCCAAACTTAACTTCCTCTACAATAATTTAGTATTTTTTTTATTTAATTTAATACAATTAATATACAATAAACTATTAATATAAATGAAATACAAAATAAATTATATCACTAGCCAGACTGACACCCAAACACTGCCTGGAAGTTAACTTCAGGCCATGCGTGTGCATCTGATGAACTAAATGTTTTGTTGGTTGGATTCTGTTCCAATGTTTGTGTAAAGAAACTGAAGCAGGTTCTTCTGGACCAGAGTTGAACCCTTGTTGTTTACGTCTTCCAAAATAGTCTATAGTCTAAAGAGCCGTTTCCCTGGATGTTAACCATACTTGGAAGCTTTTACTGTTAAAAATCTGTAATATTCCAGCAGCTGGGGCACCAGAAAAAAACAAAATATTGTTTTTGGAATAAGAAAACACATGTTTTTCATGTTATTTTACACCCAACTTTTGCAGTCTATTTCTGCAATTTGACATTCTTTTAACTGCATATCAAAAATACAACAGCAAACTTAATATTCAATATTCCGTTTTTACAGTGTTATTTAATGTAGGAAAACCTTTAGACTGTAAAGAAGAAAGAGAGAGACTGGCTGCACACTAATCCTCCATGGTCCTGTACTCTCCATTCAGGCGTTTATGTTTATCTATTGTGCGCGTGTGTTATTGTCTTTGCATGACTACATTAGCCCTACCAAAGAGTCTGAAATAAAAATTTTAATTAACCTATATTAAAAGCGGGCCACTCTTCTTAATGAGATTCTTGAATAATTATATAGGCAAACTGGCAGATTTTTACACTTCATATGTTTTGTTTGCCAGGGACGTCTGCAGTCACTCGATGCCTGCGGTGACCCTGCTGAAATGATACTGCCGGGCTCTTATTCCCCGGGCTAAGAATCAGTTTTAACCTGGTATGTGATCTCAGTGTTTGAACAGTCTGTCTTTCTTATCGAGTTTATTCTCAACAACTGCGCCACCACTTGCAAGTCTATAAGAAATGACCTCTTGGCAACTTCTCCGCCGGAAGACTTAACTCAGTCACAAACCCACAGGCCAGACGAACATAAGTGCCATCTGATGAAAGTGCATCAGAGGAGGTTACGGCAACAGCCGTGGCATAGGAAAATAGACAAGAGTGTTAGATCATTTAAATGCTAATTATCCATTTTCAATCCCTCATAAACTTTAACTGCAAGCCTTTGAGAGTTGAACAAAAATAACATCTTGAGAAAGAACGTTCCCTTGGGAGGCAAAGTCTCTCCACTTTTCTGTTTTGTTTAGCCGAGAAGTATAACTCACAAGAGGAAATTAACATGCTCACAATTTCAATCCATATCATGCACAGAGTGTTAGTTTTACCCATTTGCAACCTGTACAGGAATTATTTACGCCACAGGCATCCTTGTCCTTGGTATTATAAAGCATGTCAATTTATTTTGCCATTTGAGTTAATCACAAAAGTGTCAGGGATCTAGAAACTAGAAAGGTTTTTACCGTGTTAACCACAGAATGCCATCGTGTCAAGTATAACAATCTAAACCTGTACAATCCACCCTAAAGTGATTCATCGTTCAGTTTATATTTATTGTTATCTAACGTGAGTCAGTGGCTTAAAATGCTCCTCAATAACACAAAAGTTTTCATTTCCTGCCCTATTCTCATTCTCCTGTGCTTCTTTTCATATGTGTCACTCGGTAGGAGGAACTGTGAAAAAGACAGAATTTGAAATGTGTCCCCCATGGGAATGTTCTGACTCACTTCCTCCAGAGAGTTTAGTGAGAAGCCTGCAACGGTATACTCAACATACTGTATACGGGAATGCGGACGCAGGTGCGTTTGCATACTAGCACTTGCATAATGGTGTTTGTATGGTAACGTTTACCTTTCTTTGTCAGAAGAATGGTTATCCATGTCAGGAATGGCAGGTAGAACCCAGACGCAGACAGCGGTTGCACAGACTTTATTCACAAAAAACAAGGGAAGAAAACAAAACCCACGAGGGGGTGAAACAACAAGGAACTTGACAAAATAAAACAGACTTGACTAGACTAAAACAATAAACCTGTCAAAAACTGGACTAGATAAGACTTAAATTGACTTGACTGGAACTTCAAAAATGACACCAGTTAATACAAAGATGGTCATGTGCTTCCACACAAAACACGAGGGGTTGTCACGATTCTGACACAAGACTAAAAAAGCATGGATTAGAGAGGCAGGATCGTGACAACCCACTGTTTATTGTCTGATCTGTTCGAACATTCAAGATGCTGTAGGCACAACACAGCTTCAGCAACCATGAACCATCGATATTACTGATGCTTTTAAAAACGAGACTGATTATTTTACCATTAGTTTTAATTATGTGCGGATGAATGATATATTCAATTGTCTGGTATACAGTATGTGCCCCAGTGCTGATCAATAATGCCAATAAAGACTTATGGCTGACATACATGAACTGTGTAAGCTATTAGAAGTCTACACTTTGACAGGTCATCAATCAACCAGCTGCCACTAGATGTCACAGTACAATCATCCATTCTACTTCGACGTTGCTTCTGCCTCTCATGACAACACTGTCCGTTAAGACATAATAGACCTCATAATGTCAGTTTCGTTTTGTTGTTTCCAAACTTCAATTCTTAATGGCTGTCTTCATTTTTGACTAAAGAAATTAATAAAAATATGTTTGTATGACGTAATCCAGACAAAATGCACAAAAACAGACATATGCCCCTTTTCGTGTTTCCCCCACTCTGTAAACCCTAAAACATTTGGATCCACTGGGGATGTCACACGTTAGTGTTTAAATAGTCATCCAGTCTTTTGTCTTTGGGTTTCCGTCATTTCTTTAGTGCCGGTTCTTCAGGGTGAGCAGCAATTCACAAAGCTGTTCCTAGGGACTGCACAGAGGTTTGCCTGATTGAGAATAGCCTCCGGAGGGAACCCATTGCTAAAGTGTGACTGCAGTCTTCTCAAGGTCCTCTAAAAGTCGAAGGCAGAAAATCAACTTGGCTCGCAGCAAGCGTTTCCGGACTCCAAGTAAGGGTCTGATGAAAGCGAGACGCTTTGAAAGGATGTTAAACAAAAATGCGAGCTCTACATCATGACTGCATCTTCCTTCCTTTTAAAACGTGGAAAGATCCAAATCCTGCCTTTGGCCTCCGACGTAACAAATGTTATCTTGGTAATTGTATTTGCTGTATTCCTTGCTTAATGTTTTATCACTGATTCGAAATGTCATCGTCTTGGGCTTGTTGCCATGGTGACATTGCCTCCAGAAGTCAGCTCAGCCCCTCCATACACACACCTTTGAAGCAATTACTTTCATCCTGCAGGAAAAGAGTGGGCCATTTAGAACTATGTCACATTTTACCAGTCTATGATGCTTTGCACTGTGGGAAATGTGGTTTATTATGCCCTAACTTATGGATTTACCAAGAACTTCCATAGACCTGGACCTGAAATTGACAGTCGATGGTCTCCTTTAGGTGAAAAGGTGACCTCTCTTTCAATTTCAGCTCTTGGAATATTACCATGGTTAATGTTGGTTTTTTAAAGGTGATAAATAGGTTTTTCAGGCCGGGATGCTCGAAAAGATGGAGATGGAGGTACACAGAAACCTGTAATCATTGCTCATTAAAATATCCTCAACTTGTCGTTCAGTTAAGCCTTGCACAATCAGTTGTCATCATCCATTAAATTATGGCCTTCTTCTGTGCCAGATTTTAATGCTTCCACCCAGTTGCACTCTCAGCTTTGTCCTCTCTTGTCAGCGAGAAGGCCAGGGTTATAATTATATTAGAGCACATTAAGGTGGATGGATAAAAAAAGAGTAAGCCTGAATATGTATTAAATATGCTTTAAGGTTCAATGCAGTTCATGACATGATGTGACAGGCGTGTCATTGCTTACATTGTGTTTATTGATTATATTATGTATATTGGTTACAGCTATGGCAAATGTTTAAACAGATCACATGCATACATTTAACACGCTATGGTGCAGACCCTTCTGCTCTAGGAACGCTCTCTAGATCTTCATATTCTTATTATTAAGTCATGATACTCTACCTTAAAATAAACATACATGTTTACTTATCTACCTATAGAGCTTGTTAATCGACGTCACGCCACGTTGAATGTTGCGCAGTCTTGGGAGGATGGCTACTAGTGCGTTCAATGCAGTGTTTTGTTTTTCTTGTTTGATTAGGAAATATAACTATGGTAGGTCGGTCTTGCTGTGTTAAAAACTGCAAGAGTATTACGCAGAGTCATTCAGGAAAAGCCCCTGGTTCTTTCACTTTCGATTTCTCCATATATCAAACAAAAAAAGTAACTGTACATATCAAAACAATAATAGCCGTGGAGTATTATCCTCCCAAGATGGCGGCGCCACTGCAACATAGGGCAGTTTCACATTCTCTATAGACTTCAGTTGTTTTATACACAGTAGTTATAAATAATACAAATACTGCAACCTATCCCAGAGAATACTACAACCTTAGGAAACTTTCTGAATTTTTGCAATGAAAATATTTTTGCTCAGAATGGTCAGGTTTTGCTCAATTTTGGGTACAAATTGTCTCAAAATATAGTTCAAACAAAGGTTTGTTTCACAACAATGAGGACATTTCAAAAACCTTTATTATTCCTATACCAGCCTAATGATATTTTCAATCCCCTAACCATCACAAATACCTGTGGATATCAGCAGATCTAAAATAAATATTATTCGATGCATTTGTAACTATTTGGCACAGTAAGCGAAACCCCACGCAATGTCAAATTACCCCCCCCCCCTTCAAAAATGGTTTGATCGATGCTGCAGGTGCCAAACAACAAGGAAACTTTTTCGCGGTGTAACGTTACGTGTAATGTCAACAAGTCTGCTCGATCATGTTATATTGAAATAGCAAGGCATGGATGTCAAATCGTCCAGATGCAATACTGTCTGTCAGTGGACTGCAAGAGAGGGGCGTACCTGGGAAGGGGGAGTAAACTGATGTCGCCCAAATCACACGAGAGATGTTATCGGCAAGATGGCCGCTCGCAGACATAAAAGTACAACAATTAGGCTATGCGTACTGAAATCAAACAAATCTCAGTCTTACTGTTTTTAGTTATTTACTAGAATAAAACCACGGTAATTTAAGAATATAAAAAGTGATGTCTTTTGTTTGTTAAGCAGATGTTGACCCAGAAATACTGGCGTGTATGTTGCATCAAGCTTATATGCTCATATGTTTTTCGTAAACTTACATTTTAACATGTCATTTTCATGCTATTACTTTACCCAGCGTATTTAGCTCAAGATATCGCGATAACAACTTTGTGATCAGGCATTACAACTACCTACTAAATTGGGTCCTAAGCGGAAACAATTCACACGGGAACCGAATTTGTCATGACAACGTTTCAACGGAGTTGCGAAACACATTTGCTGTGTCCCAATTCGCCTACTTTTTCTATGCCCTAATAGTTTAGTATTTTTGATCGCAGAGCTAAAGAGTATGCAGACACTGGGACACACTGACGTGAAAAGGAAGTGATGACTGTCGCCTGGACGACAACAGATATCCTTAACAAACACAGACATCAACAAACATCTCCTTACATGATAAATACTGAAAAAGAAAAGCTTAAATGTATTATGTACTGTATTGTTTAATGTATTGATTCCGATAAATACTGAATAAAGAAAAGCTTAAACGTATTATGTACTGTATTGTCAGGATTCTCGGGTGAGGTGAGGACCCAAGTGCAGACAGTGACGTAAGGGGTTAACAAGACTTTAATTATAAATACAAAGACAAAACAAAAACCCACGATGGGGGACAACAGAACAAAACATGGCAACAGGAACGAAGACTCACTAAACTAACAAGACTAGACTAATAAAACATTACATCAGCTAAAAGTAAACTTACTACAACAGGAACTCACCCCTGTGACACAAACACACAAGCAATGGACCAGCCCAGGACAATGAAACATGAGGACTATATAAAGGGGATGAAATCAAGAAGGGGACAGGTGCGGGGCATGAACTAATAATTATCACTAATGAGGAGACGAAAGGGTGGGAACAGAGACGACACCGGAGAGTAGAAGGCCAACAGGGCCAAAACGCCCCTCTCCACATGAAACAAGAGGTTCTGTCATGATTCTGCCACTAGGTCAAGAAAAGCAAGACAAGATGCGGCAGAACCATGACATGTATAGTTCAATGTATTGATTTAGTGAGGCATCATTTAATTGATTAATTCTGTGTAGCGCGACTAAAACTCCCCCCTCTCGCGATGTCACTACTTGATCAGTACCGGAAGTAGTTTTTAAATAGTGATTTTCTATTTTTTTTGTAAAACATGCCAAGGTTAGTATGTGGCACAAATTAAGCTTATTAAAATAAATAAAGATAAATTAAATAGAACTGAACTGAATAGTTTAAATTTGTTAAATACTATTTGGAAAATACAGATATGCATCTAATTTATTATATGTTCAATTTAATAGTTCTACATATGTGAGCAAACTTTTAACAAATGGATGCATTTAAGAAACAGAATCAATGCATTTATTCATTAATTCAGTTTATTTATTGAACTCCTTCAAAAATTGTTAATTGTTGAACATGGCATTGACTTTTAGGCCATGTTCATCAACACAGTAAGACAAACATGTTTCCAAGTCTTCTCGAAAGTAAAACATAAACATAAAGTCATCCTTCTCCACTGAGAATTGACCTCCGAGGACCTTCCTGAGCACCTTTTGTTGTTCATCTCTCTTCATCTCTCCATGGCTGTATAGTAAATCAAAAAATCAAAATCTTGCTGCCCCAGATACTGCTAATATCTTTAATCTCTCTATATTTTTTCTACCGTTATTCATAGCACAGTTTGAACTGTGTTAGCTGTTCAAGCGCTATTTTTTGGTTAAGAAATAATGCATTTTCCAGCCATAGCAAACAACCTGAACATTACGCACTCGCATCAATGCGACCGTGTGACATTTTACCTCGCACGTTATCAAACAATTAGCAGTCTAGAGCCCTGTGGTGTCCAACATCAGATTTATTCAGAGTGAAGGGCACCTACTGAAAGTGGCATAACTTTAACTTTTAAGATTCAGGGGTCTAACAGTTATGCAGTTTTCATTCCAGTAAAAAACTCCAGCAGGTGATTTCACTTTATATCAGTTCATCAGTGAACGTATTCAACGTTAATTAAAAACACGTCACAACACTCAAGACATCCACAGATTCCCCGTATAACGTTACGTGACACTGCAACTGCAAATGGCAACTGCCATTTTAATAATAGTGTTAATCGGGCTAGCTAACGTTAGTTAACGTTGGCTTGTTATGTTCTTTTTACCCGCCAATAGTTATAACCCCGCCACAACGTAAAAATATTTCTTACTTTAACAACACTAAGTTGTTAAGACTAACTGAAGAAGCTTATGGTTGTAACAGATTATTACATATATATAATTTCATTTATAATAAACGGTTATCTCTGGAAAATATTCTTACCGCCGTCTCCGTACAAGCGGCCATCTTCTTCTTCTTCTTCTTGATTTTTATGGCGCATTTTCAATAGTGTCGTTTTAACATCTTGTGTGTTCCGTGTGATTTGGACAATTTCAAGTTACGCCCCCTTCCCAGTTACGCCCCTCTCTTGCAGTCCGCAGACAGACCCCTCTCTCTGGATGTCCTGGAGCACTGCATGAAGAACTTCACGTCCCACAAGCGAGTTTATAAACCGACATGCTGCGCATGTCAGAAGGAACGGCACTAACAGTAACAAAAATCAGCTAGGGTACAGTTTGAAAACGTGTTAAACTTAATATTACAGTAGCCTATAATATAACAGTCCACATAACATCATAAGCATAAATCCTAATGTTGGGCATAGAAGATTAGCCTACTTTTATTTAAGGATGTCCCATCAACAGCACTGTTTACAGTTTCCAGCGCTAAATAAAGTTTTCTATGCGAAATACTGCGCAAAACTACAGAACTGTGGTAAATCAGAAGTCGGAAAATGACTGACGTTTAATACACCGCTATTTTGTATGGCAATGAGATTTCATTCTGATAGAAATTAAAAATTCAGCGCTACTAACAAAAAACTCTTAAATTATAGATATGATACATCTTAATAAACGTCACAGTTCACTATTCAGGGCACTGAAGTGTAAGGAGGATGTCTTTGGACTTTGTGCACTGAAACGTTCCCATAATTTGCACTGTTCCTTTTAACATCTAACGTTACAATGAAAATGTATGAAATAACCTTTTATTTTGGCCGTTTCTCAATATGCGTTCTTGTGTCCTCGTGTTCTCGCTCTATGTCATCAATAACCGCCAAAGTCCGGTTCCAATACTCAAGAACACAAGAACAGACCCTGCGTTACAATCCGCATACTATCCGTCCTAATAGTATTCGAAAGTAGAATTGGTGGCTGAAATGGCATACTCAATGAGTAGGTACTAAATTTCAGTAAGTACCTACTTAACGAGGGCTAAATGGGTACGTACTGTTTTGCCTGAATGGGTGTAGTATGGCCCTGTCCCAAATGGCGCACTTCATGTGGACTTGCGGTCTCGTGGACTTAAATTGCGCATGCTCGCCAAGTCTACGAGAGTGTCCCATTTGTCATTTTTACGCACTGAAGTGTGCTCATCAGCGACCACTTTGTGCCCTTGATGCGGTGTTCGGCGAAGCCCCGCACTGCAGCAGGCTCCACACAACTTACAACCCAGAAGTCCTTGCGAACGCCCAATCACAGAATGGATGGGAAGAGTGTTGTGGATGTCGGACATATACGTATAAATATGACGGATACATTTTTAAATGTATGTTTTGATAAAATTCTAAATTAATTTCTTAATCACATTATTGCTTATTTATTTTCTATTAAGCCAGCTATTCAAGAATAAAAACTTTTAATGCAGTGCATTTTCTTACTTAAGCCATGTTTTTTGTAGATTTATATATACTGTAGTTGTCTCTGGGCTCTGTAAAGCTGAACAACACATCTTATGTATTACAGAGATATATTAAATAACAACATATATGCATATTAAGAACACATTATGCACATTAAGTATCGTGTATACAAATAAATAAATATACATAAGCAGTTGCATTTACGCCATGCCAAACGAATGCATTACAAACATAACTTTCTAGTGCATAATGCTCGGGTGGCATATCAGCATATGAAATACAGAACTATAAAAACAGGCAGCTCCAGTCCCAATTCTCCCAAATAACTACAATGGGACAAGTGTGGTCAACTTCACGCAGCGCTGCACAGACTGATCAGCGCATGACAACAAAGTACAGCGAGAGTGATTAGAAAGCACCGCTTGCTCTTTCCGGCGTGATGACCTCAAGTCTGTCCCAAAATGCACTCCCATGTACCCTTGTGGACTCGTGCCTAGTGCCCTATAGGTCTGCACTTCCTGACGTCACCAAGTGTGGACTCGGAGGAGGTCCACAAGACCGGTGTGTGCCATTTGGGACAGGGTCTATGAATGCGATCTGGCCATCGTACGCAGTTTTGACGTGATCTTGTGATGTAATTCTTCTTCTGTTCCTTTTCAATGGTGGGTGGCTGGCAACTTACGTTTGAGGTGCATATCCGCCACCTACTGTACTGGAGTGTGGTCCATAGATTTGCCATGTGATGTAATGAGAAGCGCAACAACTTAAATTATGAGAGACAGGTTGCATTAACAACATAACATGGGTTTTGTACAAGTAAACAACACATGAAACAAAGCTTTCAATTTTCTTCAAGTACACCACATTCAGAGCTTTTTATTTTCATGTATTTTCATTTTTACCTTGTAGGGCTATATGCTTTTGATAAAAGTAAACAATTAAAAGGAATACAACAGCTTTGTGATTTTACGATGCGTTTTCTCAGTTAAATTTCGGCAATAACAGGCCCATCCACACTTCCCATTGTGAAGAATGACTGTGCCAATGGAATGTTCTTTTTGTAACAGAAACATGCTTGACTGTAAACTGCTGCAAATTATTATTTTGTCTGTATTCTGCCTGGTTGTCTCTCACGTAGATACTTTGCTCCGATATGCATTAGTATTAAGAACAACCTGAGTAAATCTCTTCTGTGGTGTTTTTATGTGTATGTTTTAACATGGACGTTATCCAAATGTTATCCGACCACGCTCTTGTTTACATTTCACTTTTGTCCTCATCTGTTCTTTTCTTTCCTTGTCCATAAAACTACACAATTTTTACACGTCTCTTGATTTTTCGTTTGGATAAATAAGTAATTTAATTTGAATAATTAATTGGTTTAGGGCTTATTTGTGTTTGGTACCCTGATAGCACACATACATCTGGTTTACGTCTATTTGACGTCTGCATTTACATCTGCAAGACATCTACAATACATAGTTTGCTCATCTGCAATACGTCTCGGAGATGTCTGCTGTCAGACGTCATATAGACATCTAGAAGATGTCTGTAAGATGTTTATGATTTAGAATGGATGTACAACAGCTCTTTCTAAGATGTTTAGCAGATGTTTTTAAGCAGCAGATCTCCAGATCTTTAGCAGACGTATTACAGACGTTCAGACGTCTCCGAGACGTATTGCAGATGAGCAAACTATGTATTGTAGATGTCTTGCAGATGTAAATGCATTATCATGTATTCTCTTATATCTGCGAGTATAACTGCCAGTAGGCGGAGTTTAGTGACACTCCACTGCATGCATTAATAAATTATATAACCGATGCATCACTAAACTAATAGATTTAAGTATACAGTAAACATTACATACGAAATAATGAATGAATAAATACCTTAATGGAAAGAAGAGCTGTATTTTGATGTGTGTAACAGTTATTGGCCACAATGTTGTCTAGGCAACAACGTCCACTTCCGCTTCCTGTTAGTATGTCCCAGTGTGTGCAATCTTGTTTGCCATGCACTCAAAAGTACCTACTATTCCAACAGAAAACAGTACCTACTATTAGGGCATAGTATAAGTAGGCGAATTGGAACACAGGGAGAGAACTCATGAAAGCACCCGGATGTGTTCTCAATATCAGGGATGCACCGAATGCAGCCTTGCGCTCATACGGAACCCGTTTGAAGTCCCAGAAGTCTCTGTGGTGCATCCATCCAAGTTCGTTCTTCCTAGGCTGCCTCGCAAGACCGGTCTCCACGAGAACACAAGTCTGTTCTTTGCGTTCTTGGAATTGAGAAACGGCCTTTGTCTTCATTTGCTGGCATGGCCCTTATGTTGTTACAAAGCCGTATGACTTGTCATTCATGGAAAACAAAAGTAGTTGTTAGGCATATGTAATGTAAGTGCCAACATGTTTACATTTATAGTTATTGCTGTGGTGAGCTTCTCTTCGACCACCATGCTGCTAAAGTCCTCAACATCTTTTAACTAATATTACTGTAGCAGTAGATTCCCTGGAGCTTCATAGATAGAGAAACAATGAAGCACATCTAAGAATGATGCAATTAAGGAGAAACGTAACTATCAAATTTAAAAGAATTTTGTTCTTTTTTGCTAAGCTCAGCATGAAAAACTCGATATGGCCGGTCTGATGGGTTTTTCATTGAAAAATGCATCATGACTTCACTGTTTTAAGAATCATTCTGTGCGCTGTTTGCTCCAAGGTGTTGGATTGCTTGACATAAAATAAATTGTGATTTCTAGAAATTACCTGCTTAATTTTAATTTTCAGCTGTGGAAAGTGTAACGCTAGTAATGACATTTTTAAATGTGGTATATTGCTTTAATTATACTTAAAGAGAGAGCTGAAAGACCTCAAGGCACTGGAGGAATCAGCTTTTGCATTACATAATATGGCAGCAAGTGACAGTGGTGGCAAGAAGCGAAATGCCCAGGAGAGGCACATTGAAATAAAAATTCAGTCTCTTGTGTCTGAATGCCAAAGGTTCTCAGGGTGGTATGCTGAAATAAGGTGCGTTGCAATGATGGTAACTGAAGTGGTCACGAGGTGATGGCTGGTTCAGGTTCAATACAGAATGCCTTAGCTTTTATTTCTGAGTTTGTATTAAATTTAAATGAAAGGTGGGGTGCAATCGTGTTTCATGCATTCTGACTTCTTTACAATGTTAAACGTGCTGTCTTCTCATGCTTGACATGGTCAACTTGTCAAAAAACGAGTTGGACATAGTATTTCTGTGCTCGATACACTCCCCCAGCGTTCGTATAGGTTTCGTAAAGTTTTTTTCGAACATGAAAATCTGTTTCGTAACAACTTTTCTTAGTCCCTTATTGGACAACTCTCCCGGAAGAGCACGCCCACGTGTCAACCCGCCAGAGCCAGAAGAAAGAGCATGCCCACGCGTCAACCAGCGAAAGAGGGAGGAGCATGCGCACACGTCAACTAGCTGGAGCAAGAGAGAGAGAGCACTGCGTTTTCTAAGTTCAGCTGTGTTTGTTTGTTCACTGCATTTCGGTGAGGAATGTTATATAAACGGTGGATATAACGCTGGATTTGCAGATCGTTTGAGACTGATAGATGGAGCGGTCCCAGCACTAAAAGATGCCAGACATGAACCGCACATGGTAAGTGAAACTGAATCATATGTCTGTTTTGTTGGCAATGGGTGCGCATGTGCTTTAGTTCCACCCCCCTCCCTCCGCACGCGTACAGGTTGTATGTTTTCGTAAATAGATAGAGCTGTATCTGTCTTTTATAACTGTGATCAAACTAAAGACTGTACGGATATTTGAAGGGTGGGGTACTATTCTGTAAGTACTCAAGATTAACATGAGATATGCAGAAACAGTCTGAGTAACGGCCACTTTAAGGTTGTAAACAGGTTGCAGTTTTTGCATTTGAAATGATGGATGTTGAATGAAAAGTAATGAAAAATTAATGGTCCTCATAAAACTCTAGTACCATGTTAGCTAGAATATAGAAAATAATTTATATTTTCTAAATAAAGTGTAAGTTTGTCAGGACAAACTGTCTAAAAGTTGTGTGTTGCATCTCATTGGTAAATTGCTTTGGATTAAGTGTTTTATGAATTTAAGCAGAAATAAATATACATTCAAATAAACTAGTCTCAAAGTTTTAAGTTTTCATAAACGGGTAAAAAGATCTGTTTGAAATGTCACTTCTAAATATTTCACTTATAAATATGCTTCATTTTGCATTGATTCAATGCCATAATCTGTTATTTAATTAAAAATTTAGTAAATTTCTTAAAATTGATCAATTCTAAATTTTTATCTTGTAGCATAGCTGGCTTTTATCTCTTGTCATATCCATAATTGTTTATTTTCACCTTGTCGTTAACAGAAAGATTTTCTTCTGTTTTCCTGTTGGAACCAGTAGTTAAGTTTTACTGTAAAATAACAGGAAAATATGCATAGGCAGAAAGTATAATAGTTACAACAAAGAAATGTTTTGCTGTAAAATGGCACATGAACCAAATATACTATTCTACTCGTACAATTTCGAAGACAAATCCTACTTGCAATATTAACAAAACCTCTTTTTTGTTGCTAGCTAGATGATATCTCAACTACATGTTTAAATAATCCGAATTCATTACAATGTGAATGTATCAGTTGAGCGGTTACCCAACAGGGGAAGCCACAGTTCCGTCAACTTGTCTAAAACTTGCTCACACTGGCCCCAGGCCAGCAGGCCATACTTACTTTTGAGCCCTGTTTCCACTTTGCAGTCATATGCTTGTGTTTTGACACGGTGGCTGCTGTCCGTGGTCCTGACAGAAGCGCTCGCACACAAATGTTCTCCAGTGTCTACAGGCACACAGTGAGTAATATTCACAATGATTTTCCGGCACCATGCAGAATTTGACCTAATGTAATAGCAGCTAATGGTATGTTTCCAACTTGAAGTGGTACGTTATGTGTATGTTTGCAAGGCAATGTCTGCGTGTGAAATCGGTTTAATGTTATGCCATTCTTTATTTCTCTCAACATGATGTGCTTTGCTAATGGAACACTTATATGTTAGCTAATGTAAGACCATTGCAGACTGTCCATATCATCAGATGCCTATTAAATCTGCAAAGATGAGTCTTTTAGTGGTGTGACTAAAACGGAGCTAACCCCTGTTCTCCCACCACAGCGTGTCACTCTGACTTGACATTCTAGAGTGTCAGTCATAATTAAAGACATTACGGTTAACATGTACTTGTGATGCAGTTTTTTTTTAGACAAATAAGAGCTCTTTTTGCTCAAAGCTCTCATATGTGTTTGTGCAGCACAGAATCCATATGGTAAATAGTTTTGTAAATGTCAAGAGGATTGTTTAAAGAGCAAGACAATTAGGTTTAAAGAACGAAGGATCCTGACCTGCTGACCTGTATTGCAAATTCTTCAGCTTCTAGGGTGGAAAAAATATTTTTGTCGTATTTCACTGATCATAAAATGTTATTGAATCAACTTTAGGTGTACGTGAATCAAATAATAACATTCAATTCATTAACTTGAGGTTTCCCTTGCGTAGATCCACATGATCCCAGTAAAGCTTTAAAATATTTTTTTTCCTTTTAAAGGGATAATTCACTGAAAATGTTTTATTAGAAAATTGTTGTCATTTACTCAGCCTCATGTCTTTTGATATCCATACCTTCATTCATCTTTCAAACACAAGAACAGTTATTTATAAAAGATGTCCAAGCTACATTTTAGTTTAAATTTACAGCTGCAGAAGAAATTAAGAGACCATTTTAAAATTATTTTCAGTTTTACTATGAAAAGGTATGTGTCTAGGTAAAATGATCATTTTTGTATCATTCTGTAAACTAGTGACAAGCTTTCTCCATTAATTCCAAATAAAAATATTGTTTTTATTAGCATTTATTTGCAGAAAATTAAAATGGAAAGAAATTACAAAAAATATTTAATGTTTGTAGGTCTTGAAAACAAGTTCATATTTATTTTTAAACAACACAACCCATGTTTTTACATGTATTTAAAGGGACAGTTCACCCAAAAGTAATAATTCTGTCATCCAAATCTGTATAAAGATTATTCTTTGTTATAAACACAGAGAAAGATATTTGGAAGAATGCTGTAACCAAACAGTGTTTGACCACCATTTACTACCATGGTAGAACAAATTACAAAGGTAGTCGAAAGTACCCCAGAACTGTTTGCTTTCCTACATTCTTGAAAATCTCTTCTTTTGTGATCAACAGAACAAAGAAATTTACAAAGCTAATTTTCCTTCTATGGTAGTCAATGGTGGCCAACAACTGTTTGGTTACAAGCATTCTTCCAAAAGCTTTCTCTGTGTTCATCAGAACAAAGAAATTTATACCGATTTGAAACAACTTGAAGGTGAGTAAATAAAGACAGATCTTTCATTTTTGGGTGAACTGTTCCTTTAAGGAAATGATGGAATAAGCCAGATTTTTTCAGTAAGATTTTTTTCGAAGACTTTACCACGTCTTTGCATTCCCTCGGTATTTTACATTGCTATTGGGTGACTCCTGTCACTCCTGAGGTTTGTTTGAAATTCAACAGACAATTTACTGGAATTGTTTCCACGACTGTATACTGTACAATGAAAGCGAATGGTGACTATAGGGCTGCAAGCAAGATTTTCAGTAAATACCAACTTCTATTTCAGTCTGTTACTTATGGCTTGAGAACACTTTTATTATAGGACACAAGTCACAGGTGAATTTTGTAATACTTTCATGTTGGTGTCATGTTTTTTGGCACTTGACAGCCACTGGTTCCTTCCTATCCACTTACATTGTATGGACGACAGCAACGGAGAAATTCATTCGGGTTCGGAATGATACATGGGTGAGTAAATGATGACAGAATTGACCCACTCTCTCTGACAGTTAGCAGAGGCATAAGTCATTGTTGCTCACACTAGAAATTATGTAATTTTCTGCAGAACAGTACATAGGTGACAACAACATGAACGCACGCCTGTGTAATTAGCTTCTCAGCAAGTCTCAGTGCGCGCTAAATTCTGTCCTGTGTTTCAGTTGTTAAATATCATCTCAAACGCAACAGATAATACTATAACACCGCTGGAGAGGTGCGAGCACACTTCTCATTCTGCATCAAATGAAAGATTTAAAGGCTGAATATTTTATCACGTTTTGACATTTATCTGACATTTGACGTCTTCATTGCCCCCCGAAAATATGCTAATGTGAGAGCGAGTGCCGTGGCCTGGCAAGTCAGTGTGTGTCATGGCTGATGTTTACAGAACAGCTGGATTGGACGAGATCTAGATTTGACTGAACAAATATGTGCCTTTGATTATGGGTGCAGAGAGAAAGCCTGCCGTGGAAACCTTGCCGTAGGATATTAGGAGGCTGTTGCCATGGTAACAGCACCTCGGAATATGAGCGGAAAGCCGTGGTGCTCTCTTCTCCTCTGTTTGTGCTGTCAGATGTGTGCTGGAGGTGTATTTGATGGAGTTCGTGAGTCTAGGCACCGCTGAGCAGGTCGACTGAAGTTTCGCACGCATGGCGACTAAAACATCCATTAGTGCGTGTATGTAGAGTGTTATTGTGGAGAAGGGATGGTTAAATGCTAGCGTGGGTGCGCACGTTTGGGGTCAATGTGTTTCTTCTTTTGTTCGTAGCTTCAGTCTGCCGTTCGATTTCTGTCCCAGCCCACTGGCTACATTAAACGACCTGGTCAAATGCCTGTTCGATCCAGTGAGCGTGGGACTAAAGCCCTAGTGGCTGCTCACTAAAACCATAAAATGTACACTGGACTGTTCATCTTTAGAGTTTCAGACCAACATACAGGTCACATTTCTAAATGTAGCATTCTTTGCGGTCTTCTGTTCAACATGCGCTGTTGTATGTTGTACAAGCCAGAAGAAGCGGTTGTAACAGAAATTGTAACATTACATTTCTTGAATCACAGATATAAGAATCACATAAGTGCACATGCTCTGTAACATTGTCTGTCTCTGCTTGAGAAAAAGTGATTGTTTTCTGTTTTCAGCTGTCTGAAGCTTCATTGCTTTTGAATTCAATTTAATATTTCTTTCATCTCTGTGCTCGTGGTTAAAATATGGATGGCAGATCCTTACACAGTTTTCATGCTGCTATACAGAATCTTAACATGACTTTAACGTTGGGAGCAATTAGCTGAAGAAACATTAGTTTATGAAATAAAAATGGTCATGAATTGAAACATTTAATCCTTATAATATGATAAACATTTATTTCTAAGGACTGTATCTAATATTGGTTTAAATTGTTTTAATTCAACAATGTTAATCAACATTAAAGCAATCATATTTTAACTATAAGGTTGGCTTGTTATTACACTGAACAAGTGGCCTTTTATTGTGGCCAGCCTAAGGCACACCTGTGCAATAATCATGCTGTCTAATCGCATCTTGATATGCCACACCTGTGAGGTGGATGGATCATCTCGGCAAAGGAGAAGTGCTCACTAACACAGATTTAGACAGATTTGTGAACAATATTTGAGAGAAATAGGCCTTTAAAAAGTCTTAGATCTTTGAGTTCAGCTCATGAAAAATGGGGGCAAAAACAAAAGTGTTTTGTTTATAATTTTGTTTAGTCTATTTAAGAGTATGTGGATTAACATTAGGGCAATTTCAACGTTATGGATGTGACATTGGCATTCAAAACTGAAAATATAAACTCTCAAATAATGTATTTATTGCATATTGAACCATATGTTTATATTTTCCTAAACCCCTTTTGATAAAAAATATGAAAAATATCAGTCTATACATGTTTTCTATTTAAAGGTGCAGTGAACTGGCCATTTTTATTGTTTTATACTATTGTCTGATGTCTACTTATGTTCGCTTGGTTTTTACATTCGAAAACATCAAAATCAATAAGTAATAGGCTATTTTCTACCCTGGTTTTGAGGCCGGCTGGAGAAACGCTCGGTTTTTAAGGGCCGCATAGAAGACTTGGAAGTAAATGCCCACTGCTATGATTGGATAGCAGCTTGCATAGTTGACTTAGTTGGAGCCTTCTGTGAATTTGGTTAGACACGTAATGTTATGTAACGTGATTTTACTCAAATTTACGGACTTATTTCCCGGATGTGATGGCAAGGCTTTGCGTATAGTTTGTATAGCCTGTTGTATGGTGTTTAGTGATATATGACTGTACATGTCAGCATTTAAGACCCGCGAACCGGACAGAAGATCACCGCGATCGCGGGTCTCAAATGTTATAGTTTTCATGATAAATAAACAAAAGGTAGACTCCCGGCCAAAACGACAGTGTTGGCAGATATGGATATGACCCAGCACCAGAAATAATATCACAACAATATTCGCAAACGGTGGACAAAACCTTGAAAAATGATATATGAGCCTGCCAAATCACAGAGATGCCGATTACAATTATTACAAATGACTAAAGGTCCCCAGGTAATACTATCAGGGCATATCAAGCGATCTCTAACAAAGCAATAGTGCAAATATGTTTTACTCACATAAGATTGCTGCGCCATTCCTATCGGATCCAATATTGACGGCACAGCACTGCTATTTAATTTTAGTCTCTCCGCAAAGACTTGTTCAAGGAATCCGCGTTGAAATGAAGCGAACAAACGCTCAATGCTTTCCCCACGTGAGCTGGAACGTCTTTAAAAATGAACTTCAACCACGCATTCCTACTGTCGGAATCCGAAGGAAGGTTAGGCAGCGACTGTGTTCTTCCACAACCAGGCACTGCACAATATTTTGCGATCTTTAACGGCATGATGCTTACACTCGCTCTATCTGGTTCCGTGCAGCTTGTGTTCAGTACTGTCATGAGCGAACCAGTGGGCAGGGCTCAAGAAGTAGGCGTTGCTATTCTTCTGTGGAGGCGGTGTTCAACCTATCATAGATAGGTGCATTCCAGAATGTTATGTTGCTGTATGGTGCTCCATTTCGATGCCACTGACTGAAATCTATTTAACTTATTGTTAAAAATAGTAATAAATTATATTAGGGTAACGTGGGCTTGTTTTGTGTGTTTTTGCCGGCGCAGTTATTCAACTAAGATGGCATGAGGTTGAGTAATTTATTTGAGAACTTGGGTGAATTATTTCTTCATGTTTTCCTCTGTTTTCCAATGTTATTTCCAGGTCTATGCAGAATTTAAAAGAATAACTGGAGGAATCTGCACTCAACTTTCCACAAAGCCTTGGAAGTCCGTGCTATAGATCTGATCAGGATGTATCAATCCAGAAGAGGTGACAGTCAAGATGAGTTAAATGCTATACTAAGCCTAACGTAGATGAGGCACACATGCACACTGTTCTCAAATAAATTCATTTGTATATTTTAACCTATGTTTTCTTTATTGTAGACCACAGATATAGCCATCGATGGAGGGCAGCAAGTGATTTTCGCCACAGGAATTCACAAACTCAAAATACCTATGTTTTGATTTTTTTTCAATAGGCCTTTTTTGTAGTTCAGCAAATAAGTTTGCTGTTGTATTTCAAATGCAATGTCTGTCAACAGGAGCACTCAATCATGTATGTTTAATCTATATGAGAAGTGATTGTTATGAATTAAAAGCTATGTCTTGGTTTATTTGTGTGGTTTACTTTTTGTGACTTGAAAGATTCCAGTTAATATTTTTTTGGTAACAACCCCAATGTGAATAAATAATCCCAAATAATAATAATTAATTTAAGTAACAGATAAAACCTGGGGTAAATACTTAAATTTTAATTGACAGAATCTTTGCTGTATGTTTTCAAATATTAAACTAATAAAAAACTTTAGTTGAATGAACTATAAAACTAGTTGAGCAAGCATACTTTTTAATATTTGAGTTAAGTTTGGGCCAACTGAAAAATAACAATTCAAGTAACACTTTGGGGACAGAAATTGAGTGAACGTAAAATTTCTGTGGAACTAGTTACTAAATAATAATTAGTTGAAACAACTTGAATTTTTTTGCAGTGTGTATTGAATCCTGTCTAAAGCTTCGATGGCCCTTTTGAAGCAGTACAGCCCTAAATGAATAACTCATTATGTCTCAATACCTGCATGTTCTCTAGTCCTCGCACGCACGTTGTACACACTGTGACGCTATGTTGAGCGTACATAGAAAGCGGACTACTTAAAATAGTTGCAGGAATGTTCAGCCAGCCATGAAACAGCCCCCATCTAGATGGCCACAGAGGAGTTCATGATTGCACATCCTACATGCGGAAACAGTCATACACAAACAAGCATATGAATTTATAAACTAGTCAGCCTTAATTGCCTGTGCAAATAAAATCAAAACTCCCACTCATGTATCCCTCATATTATCTACTTTTTCTCTGGGCTTGATGCGCTATGAGGTGGTGAAGCACACGGTCTGACTCACAGAATCCCACCAGATCCTCCTGCATGGTCTCGCTGAGCGGAGGGGAGGGCTGCGGAGACACTGTGATTCACAGATAAACTAAGTAATCCCTCCTAAAACAAGTCTAGCTCAAGAGGTTTGGGGTTGTCGTCTGGTCACTCAACTTGAAGAGTTTGACAGTCTAGAGAAACGGACACTGTTTTTCATGTAAAAAGTTCTTCTATCGAGCTGTGGAAAAACACAGAAGTATGAGGCTGATCTGTTGGTCTTTCCTCGAGGCCGTGCAGCTTGTCACGGACACGCTCTGAAAACCCCGTGGCCCTATGTGGCGGCGGAAAACTCAATCCTCGACCTCTCAGTGGTGAACAGATCTGCCCGCGGGCCGGTCAGAGGTGTCTGTTGGCTCGCAGTGCTTTTGCCTGTTAGAGGTGCCATGTCAACCTCGAGGGACTTCCTTGACCGACTTACAGTGCGGAGGGAAGGCATATCACCATCTTGCCTTCTTAATTACCTTATTGCAGACATTGATTTCCATATACACATATATTTTAAAGTTTAAGCTTTAGAATTGTTCTTTATTCAGGTTTATTAAAATGTCAGATTCAGAATTTGCAGAATTACCATTTTAAGTCCTCAGGAAATTAAATATACTTGCTTATAATTAGCTGTGAAGTTAAATATTGCTTTTTAATGATGTAAGGGCAAGGTAAGAATGGGACTGAGGTTAGGACTGGAGGGTGTGAAGGTGTTATGCAAAAATGTAAACATTTAGATTGTGTAAACAACTATTATCTTCATATAGAGAGGCGAATGTAGGGTTTTTGTGAAGCATTGTCTTGAGATTGTGGATATTTGCAGTCAAATCTAAAGGATAACGGAGCATTTGAAGAAGGCTTTGTCGCATGCGTGTCTCTTTCCATGATTATGAGTGTTTATGCGTGTTTGTTGCTCAACAAACATAACTCAGTGAATTAAATGTTGTTGACATCAAATATACTCCAACCCAGTATTTTTCTCTTCTGTTAAAGGGATAGCTCGTCCAAAACTGAAAATGTTGTCATCATTAACTCACATTCTTGTCACTTCAAACCTGTATGACTTTCTTTCTTCTGCAGAACACAATATAGATAGTTTGAGAAATGTTAACTGAACAACGGCGGTACCCATTCACATGCATTGGTTTTGTGTCTATACAATAGAAGTGAATGGGTACCGCCATTGTTCGATTCACGAGTTCGCCTTAGAAAATAATTAAAAAGGCGGCAGTTTAATTAAGCAGATAATATTGTATGTGTATTTGGCATGCTGTCCGGGGAGAGGGCTCGGGGGTCGGCCTTCTCTCCCGACCCCAGAGCACTCCCCCTTGTCCAGGACGAGGGCTCTGATCTCGGTGTTTGCCCGAGCCCAGAGCGCTTCATCCCCCCCCCCGGGTAAGGAAAGGGTTTAGTAATGAGGAGTCGGGGTGGAGGAGGGATATTGCAAAACTGTAGAGTGAAGGAGGTAAGGCGATTTAGCTATTTATAGAGTTTGCTCTTGATTTGATAGGACGGGAGACGTAATGGCTAATGGCTTGCAGCTGCGTAATTGTTTGCACGTGCTCCTCCCGAACTTAGTTAATAAAACATCATTTCACGAGTTCGCCTTAGCAAATAATTAAAAAGGGGGCAGTTTAATTAAGCAGATAATATTGTATGCGTATTTGGCGTGCTGTCCGGGGAGAGGGCTCGGGGGTCAGCCTTCTCTCCCGACCCCGGAGCACTCCCCCTTGTCCGGGGCGAGGGCTCTGATCTCGGTGTTTGCCCGAGCCCAGAGCGCTTCCCCCAAAATATGCAATTAGTGCGGGACAGCAGCCAAGGCATGGCGTTATTGGGCCCCCAAAATATAGCAAAGTTTAAGTCCGGTGGGTTGCTGGCCTTGGCTTGGAGTAGAGTCGCGGCTGAGGCCCCTCCCCAGATAGAGGCCCCTGCTGGGGAGACACTGCTGCGGCAGTGGGAAATACAGATAAAGGCTCCTGCTGGAGCAACACCGCTGCGGCGGTGGGAAATACAGGTAAAGGCCCCTGCTGCGGCAGTGGGAAATACAGATAAAGGCTCCTGCTGGAGCGACACCGCTGCGGCGGTCGGAAATACAGGTAAAGGCCCCAGCTGGAGCGACACCGCTGCGGCGGTCGGAAATACAGGTAAAGGCCCCAGTTGGGGCGGCACTGCTGCGGCAGTGGGAAATACGGAGAAAGGCTCCTGCTGGAGCGACACCGCTGCGGCGGTGGGAAATACAGGAAAAAAACCCTGCTGGGGTGACACTGCTGCGGCAGTGGGAAATACAGAGAAAAGCTCCTGCTTTTCAGATAGATAGCAAGTGGGGTAAGGTGCCTTGCTCAAGGGCACCTTGGTCGTTGCCCGTCAGAGTTGACCTCTGCATTTAACCCGACCCGTGAGTAGTGAACGCACGCACTGCGCTACGTTAACACACGTGTAACCCAAGCGGAGGGCAGCTGTCGCTGCAGCGCCCGAGGAGCAAGTGGGATAAGGTTCCTTGCTCAGGGGAGCCTCGTTCGTTGCCCGTCGGCGTTGACCTTGTAGTCGTGGGTCCGATTCTAGTCACGGGTCCGATTTTCTAACCACTAGACTGTGGTGAGAGACGCAGGGAGTGGGTGTGTCGCTGTTACCCAAACGTGTATGCGATAAAATTATGTATGTCTTCGAATTGCTGCGCACCTTTATATATGAAGTGAAAGTGAAGTGAAGGTGACCTATTAGTCAGATATGGTCAGATTAGTCAGATATATATACCCGAAATGTGACCTCTGCATTTAACCCATCCAGTGAGTAGTGAACACACGCACAGCAAGTCGTGAACATACGTACATCCGGAGCAGTGGGCAGCTATCACTGCAGCGCCCGGGGAGCAAGTAGGAGCAAGTATAAGGTGCCTTGCTCAAGGGCACCTCAGTCGTTACCCGCCTGCCCTGGGAATCGAACCGGCAACCTTCTGGTCACGAGTCCGACTCTCTAACCATTAGGCCACAACTGCCCCAATACAGATAAAGGCTCCTGCTGGAGCAACACCGCTGCATATCCCACGATATGCCAAAAGCGATTTACGTCCACGGTGTTGTAGTTTGTGTCTGGGGTCATATGTCTGAGATGCGACTGCGTATGGGTTGGGCGGACAAGAGACGAACGAGTTCTTGCGCTTACGGCATTGTCAGAAATACTGAACATTCCACGGTTTCTGTCATTTAGGTGTAACGACTGCGTGGGTTGTTTGAGCGAGATGTGAGTGGGAATGGCACACTATGTAGAAAACTTATTCGCGCTGAATACGTGGTATGGACAGGTTGTAGTAAACCGGCGGTTACTCTTGGAGGCACCGTTTATGTTTACTATTCTCCAGTAAACCTATGTTCTGCTCGCTGCTGCTCACTGAATGAACGCCGATAAAGTGCACCCGTGCTGGCGAGTCATGTCTCATACTTTCGGCACAACCGTGGCGACGCGGAGAGAACAGAGGATAGACTAAAGATAATTTACGGAAATAGAGAGATTGTACTGCTTTGCCTGTCAGGGGTACGTTTCCCAGAAGCATCGTTAGCCAACTATGGCCGCAAGTTCCGTCTTTCCGGCATGGTACAACGATTTAGGTGTTTTCTGATACCATCATTCCAATGCTAAATCGCAAGCAGCATAGCAAGTTGCGTGGTTGAAATTACGGCTCTGGAGATATGGTTAGAAGCATAGAACTTGGTGTTATGATGTGTAGGCTTGCGTGCATCGTGCTTTTAAGCAAATAAGCAAGCAACGTGTAGTGCATTCTTTATGCATCATTCTGAATTCAATTCATTCGTTTAAAGTTCTAAAGTTCCTTTAGAGTAGTCAGATGATCTAAGAACGGTTACTACTTGTTCAGTAAATATACATGACACTTGTGATGAATTAAAAAGGACATTCAAACAATTCGATTAACCTTATTATCGATATAATAATTGTAAGTTTTCTGTCGGTAAAGGAATCTAAACGGTTGCTCACCTGTCTAGTGAAACACGTGCGAGATCAGCGTCTAGTAAAAATGCCTAGTTGACGGAACCAGCTGCAAACAGTAAAGAATAATTGTGCTCCATAACGATTGTGCAGAACAAGATAGTTGCTTGATGGACGCTATGAACTAATACTTTCACATTTGTCCGCGAGATTGTGTTGTCGTGGTTTCTACAGGAGTAAAAGCTGAAACTGAGGGTAACGCCAGAGACTGTGTTATTAGGGAGATGCGAGCTCTAAAGAAAGCGTAGCAGCTATTCATGTGAGGCACATCAGCCAATCATATAACGGCCTCTAATCTGCCCTCCTGCACGCGGCAATATTTTGACTTAATTTGCAGGCTTTCGATCCAGTGTCTTTGATAATGGGAATATGATGCCATTGACGGGCGACTGCCAGAGACGGCCCCGTGTCACTGGTTAAAATGACGATTTGCAAATGGTTGGAAATATTTGAGATGTTGTAGGTACTTAAATGAACAAATATATATCGCTGGCTTAGTGGTTTTTGGATATTTTACTTCAAAAGTTACGAACTGTATCTTTAATTCAAATAGTCGAGAAATAGTTTTGGAAGGTGCGCGTGTGCCTGAGGCCCATTTAGGAATCGTTTTGTTGAAACGAGCAGCTTTGGAGGACGAATAGCGTGTAGTTTGGTCATGTAAAGCGAGCGAGCTGTTGTGTTTGCGTGTGGCAGCGCTGCTGCGAAAATGTAGAGAGGGGATGAAAAGCGCCTTGGCCTGCACAGCTAGCGGAGGCATCCTCATGCTGGCGTCAGCTCCTGGAGCTAAGGGGAAATAAGTAAAGGATAGGGCATAAGGAAAGGATAGGGGAAAAAGGGAATTAAAGGCACCGGAGCCTGCACGACTAGCGGAGGCATCCTTACGTTAACGTCGGCTCCTGGCGGAAGGAAAGGAAGAGAGGAGAGAGTAAATGAAAAGCGTCTGGACCTGCACCCTAGCGGAGGCAGCCTCACGCTAACTTTTTGCAGTGGGGCTGCAGGCCAGCGAACAGGGTGGAAATTGATAGAGGGATAGACAAATTGCGTGATCGTGGTTGCCGCTAGCAGTCGCGTACTCGCGCTGCCTAGGCGGCTGTGGACCGGCGTGCCGCCTGGAGAGGCGTGGGACTCGGATGAGCCAGGAGAAGGTTGGTGGCTGGCGTCGGCGTGAACCGGGGCGCGGCCCAGGTTAGTAGAAGGCCTGCTATTTCGGCTTGGTGACCGGCGCCTCTTCCTTGTGGTGGTTGGAGTAATCGTTTTCTCGGGCTGTGGAAGCGCGACTGGTCTAGTCGATGGCGGAGTGGATTTGTGACATGGCACATATTGCAAAACTGTAGAGTGAAGGCTGCAAGGCGATTTAACTATTTATAGAGTTTGCTCTTGATTTGATAGGACGGGAGACGTAATGGCTGATGGCTTGCAGCTGCGTAATTGTTTGCACGCGCTCCTCCCGAACTTTGTTAATAAAACATCATTTACCAACATTCTCCAAAATATCTTCTTTTGTGTTCTGCAGAAGAAATTCATACAGGTTTGAAATGACAAGAGGGTGAGTAAATGACGACATAATTTTAATTTTCTGGGTGAACAAGCCATTTAAAATCCCCCGTTCTATTACTTGCATAACTAAAGCAGCTATGACTTGATCCAGTAAAAATTATGCCCTTACCCAAAAGAACATTTTGCATGTTGTTAGAGATTTCTAAGATGGATCTTTTAAAACACATGCTGCACATTGACATGTTCCATGACTGCTTGTGTGGGGCTGTTATGGTTGAATGCATTAAATGCACAGATGACTGGTTGTGCTTATCCTCCTTTTCATATTTCTTTGGCTATTTTCATTTCCAAACGCTTATCAAAGGTCAGCGAATTTCAAGCAGAAGACCTAGAGGTGGACCAAAAAATGGACACACCAAACATTGAATGGCTGATCTGGCAGAGCTGTTGGCAGGGCATCTTTAAAGGCTGTCTGAAAGATCACACACGGGCTCTGTTCCAAAACTAAACAAACTGCATTGCTGTCTTTTGCCTACATGGGTAGCTGTCTTGTATCCCAGCTGAAATAAAACCTTATGTAGGCAGTTTTAGAATATAATTTAAAGGGATAGTTCACCCAAAAATGAAAATTCTGTCAGTACCCATTCACTTCTGTTGGACATACACAAACAATGCAAGTCAATGGGTACCACTGTCAGTTACCAACATTCTTCAAAATTATCTTCTTTTGTATTCAGCAGAAGAAAGTAATGCAGGTTTGGGATGTAATACAAGTTGTAATACAGGTCCAAGACGGTGAATAAATGATGACAGAAATTTCATTTTTGGGAGAACTATCCTTTTTATAAATAGTATTACGTTGTTTTTATATTTATAATCAACATCTTTTGTTCAGACTCACTTTTCTCTTTGATCAGTTTGTTGCATTGCAGTATGGGATTTCCCTTTCTGTGAAGAATAATTACTCTGCCAACCTTTAGGAACGATCTTTGCATTTGAAGCACGCCTATGCTACCTTTATATGCTGCCTACGTAGGCAGCTCACTTGGTTTTGGAACAGAGTCATGCTGTCTTGAGCTCATGGGAGTTATGTTAGCCAGATACTGGCATCTTCGAGTGCATGTTCGGCCTTTAGATGAGGGTCTCTTGAGGTTGTGCCATCTTGTATTGAAAGATGTGGACACCGTTTCAAGCTTGCACCACAAGGATATTTTATTCTGGAAAGTGGAGTAGATTTTGTCAATGGTGTCTGTTAAAAGAGTTCAGTGAAATTCTTCTTCAGCGATATTGTTCCACTTGGCAGCTGCCTGGTGAAGTCCATTAGTAGGTTTTATTGGCTGCATATCAAATTGAAAACAGGATACTGATTTGTGCCCTTTGTTCTCAATAAATTTTTCATGGAATATGCAGATAA
Organism: Triplophysa rosa; assembly: GCF_024868665.1. Lineage (NCBI taxonomy): Eukaryota > Metazoa > Chordata > Actinopteri > Cypriniformes > Nemacheilidae > Triplophysa > Triplophysa rosa. The sequence goes on along the minus strand of NC_079907.1, from coordinate 10,799,897 downwards.
TTTCCGGTCTTAAATATTATTAGCCAGCATCAGTTTTTCATAATTATTTCATTAAAAATATATATTTTGTTATTATTTTTTTCCAGTGTATACCTTTTTGCATGCTTGTCTAAAATGTATGGTCCTTGTTATATCAATATACAGCCGTGGAAGAAATTAAGAGGCTGGTCTGAAATTATTTTCTGTTTTTCTGTGTTAAATGATAAGTTAAATGATCAAAACGATCATTTTAGTTTCATTCTGTGAGCTAGTGACAACATTTCTCCCAAATTCCAAATGGAAATAATGTTTTGTTATTTGTAGAAAATTGAAACGAGAGACACTGGTCAACAATTTTAAGCACGCCTATGTTACCTTTATATGCTGCCTCTTGAATACTGCAAAGAAAACATGTTCATAGTCATGTTTAAACAACACAGTACCAATGTTTTAAATGTATTTTAGGAACAGTTCAAAATTGAAAATATGATGGAATAAGCCTGATGTTTTTTTTTTTTTTTTACAATTTTCAACATTTCCTGCTGCATTCTCTCGGTCTTTCACATTGCTGTTGGGTGACTTTATGTCATTCCTGAGGTTTGTTTCTGTGGAAATCCAACAGGCACCCTGGAACAAGTCCGGAATTGCCGTAATGCATGCAGAAATGCAGTTGGAAAAACTGTGAAGTGGTCTCTTAATTTTTTCTGCATCTGTTTTATATATTTTTTAATTCCTTTGGGTTCAGCCACTTTAAAGACCCCGTCATATCAAAATGAAGGTTTTGTGACTTTTAGCCCGTGTATGTTAGCTTTGAAGCCATCTATCAGCTATTGCACTATGTTGACATAATTCACCTTTAGCAGATATAGTGTATATGTGATTTTAAAATTTATAGTCTTTCCTCTCTCTGAAAAGTGACCTGAAATATTGATGCCTTATCATGTACTGCAAAGATTCTCCAATCAAAAGCTCTCTAGAACGAAATGTCATGCTTCCTAATGTTACCTAGCCAGCCAGCAAGAAATTATACAACTCGGAAGTATATTGAGCCTATTGACCACTTTATAAAAAGATGAGAGAGCCCATCAATATGCCCAACCCAAAATTCCAGTTTTAATAGGAAATGTACCAACACTTGAAAGAAAAGTGCACTTGCTGAAGCAATTCATGGGGTCTTTTAAAAGCATATCAATAAGCATGTCAAACAACACCTAAAGGGAAAATGCATAGCTTCTGCAGCAGAAGGAATTGCAATAAGATTGACTGTTTTATGTGTGGTAATCGCTTACAGCACCTTACTGACAAGTTATTTGCCTGTTGTAAGATCAAGGAGGCATACTTTGTCAAAAGAACACTTGACCACTGTGGACTGAGGGCATAATTGGTTCTCTGCATTTTATCCAGTAAGTCAATTCTGTACAGTTCTGTTAGGAAAATGGAAGCAAAATGGATGGAATATATTAAAGGAGCAGTTAAAAAATATATTATTTTTTGACTTAAGGGCATTTAATGACTCTCGTGTTACACAAGGTTAACTTTAAGAATATAGCCACTCTATCATATACTTTGTAATAAAAGTGAACGAGGACAGGCTCCGTCATGATGGCTTTGTCCAAACGATGAAATAGCACCATGAAAGAACCATAATAGGTGACTCATGTTATGTTTAATGCCTTCCAAAACCATTCTGAAGCTTTGTGTGAGGAACAGACCAAAATCTGGGTCTGTTCACTTAAAATTGTGACATTCACCCTAGCCCTATACGTTTATGAAAGAATGTCTTTAACAATGTCTGTTCCATAAGTGAACAATTTGTTTGAGTCAGATTTTTATTATAAAAGGTTGTCAGGGATTCGGTGAGACACAAACATCTGCCACCCAAGTGCAGACAGCAGGTAAGGGGTTAACAAGACATTTATTAATAAATATACAAAACAAAGACCCATGTGGGGGTAACATAACAAAACAGGGGAGTACGAAAACACGACAGGACTGGACTGGACTAAAACTGACTACACCTACACAAGACTAAAATTAACACTTGACATAATTTACAAATAACTAAACTGGACTAGACTAGACTAGACTAGACTGACAAAGCACAGGAACTCACCAAACAGTCACACACAATGAACCAGCACAAGACAGTGGACACAGGGGCATTAAATAAGGGGACAAATCAAGAGGGAACAGGTGTGGGGCATGAAATCATTACAAGCAATAATGAGGCAACAAAAGGGCGGGAACAGAGAGGAGACCGCAGAGAAAGAGTGTATGGAAGGCCAACAGGGCCAAAACCCTCCCTCCACATGAAACATGGGGTTCTGTCATGGCTCTGCCTCTTCTCGACATGTCTTTCTTGGTCTTGTGGCAGAACCATGACAAAGGTTATATCAAAAACCATAATGTAAAATATAATGCAAGATGTCTTTAGGGCCAGGTGAAAACGGTACTCATTGTCGAGGAACTTTCTCTGGTTTGCACTTATCGGAAGGATTTATCTTGCATTACTAACCATCTGATGGTTAACAGACTGCAGAAGTCAAGGGAATAGAAGAGGAACATGCTAGTAAAATGTCCAGATTCCATTAGAGGGATGCATTAAGTTACAAGAGTAGAATCATTCAATGTTTATATCCTTTAATGTTTTCACAGGGTATGTAAGCTCAGGCTGTTCCAAAATACAGATGCTATATAAGCTCTGCCTTCTGCTATGGATTTCACTATTACTGCTTGTGAAAAAACACCCACGTTTTGTGACTGTAGGGGGTGCAAAAGGCTACACAACATGGGAGATCTTTGACTTTGAGGTACTGAGTGCTAGATCGCTTAAAGCTAAACATGTCAGTAGCAGTATTTTTTAGTCAATAAGAAGCTGAAGTGCAGATCGGATTAAAAGCACTGCTGCTGTTCAGGTAATAACTCTGGCAGCTGTAATTTTACACCTGCTGAAATTTCTGGATTTAAAGGTGCATCCTGTCAAAGCAGATTGATGAATGCATTGTATAAATGCATTATAAATGTATTATGAATTCATTAAATTGTGTCACATAGGTATGGAAAGCATGATTCTTTTCCTGTCTATAAAAATGTCCTAAACTCTATTAATGTGGCATTCAAAGGTGCCTATGTATCTGCCACCAGCCTATTAGCACACATTTACACAATTATTCTAAAATGTATATTCAGAAGCATAACAGTAAACTATACAGATAAGACAGCAATTTACTTTATTGTGACAGTAATGATAGTCAGTTACAATTTTATTTCTATAGTGCTTTTCACAATTATGCATTTATGCAGAAAATATTTTAGCAGTTGGAACAAAAGAAAAACAGTATTGAAATGATTTAAAAAAGGAACAATCTAAAACACATGATATTATTGCAAATGTTTCATAAAATAGACTTTATACATGAGACCAAAGGGTGCCAGATTAAAAAAAATCTCAAAATATCGAATAATAAAAAAAGAAAAATCTTTTTTTTTCATGCAGACAACAACATTGTCAAAACAATTTACACAATTCACACAGATCATGTGTGCCAGGCCAGTAGTTGGTGATGCATTTTCTAAAGAAGCGCATCTCTTTGTCGGTGTAGATGTAGGTTTATATAGTGGTGCAGTAAATATACGCTTTGCTAGAGAAGCATTAATAAAGTCTTGAGTATTTTTAGGAGCACAAGCACAGTCCTGTAATCTGCCATTGTTGTTTTGGTTGTCAACTACTTGCACATGTCTAGACTGCACACATAATATGTACGTATGTGCATGACAATTTGAAACACATTTTTTAAAGTTTTTTTTTTGTTTGAATTTTCAGGCTCCCCAATATGCAGTTTTACTGCTAAAACCACCGTGATCTCATGAGAATTCGTATGTATTTTACATAAAATGCGATTCTACAAAACGTATATTTACTTTTTTTTGCACATTTGCACAAACACTAAAGCGCAAAATACTGACGTATTTACAGCATCTAAACGCACAATACTGACGTATTAACAACACATAAAACGTTAATTATATACATATGAACAAGTTTACAGACTTGCGAATGAATCCTTATGCATATCGTAATCACGGCATTAACATGTATTTTACTATATTGCATTTATTTCTCATATCAATGGCATTATGTTTTCAATTGCGTTTATTAAAGTTTACTCATTTATTTATTATGAAATGATTTCGGTTCTGTGTGATTTCTGCTGCCAACTCGTTTAGAAGAAACAAGACTTTAAACTCTTAAAATGTTAAACCATTACTTATCATGTAATGTTTGCTTTGTTTGCCATATAAAGGCGTTTTCTCTGTGACTAACAATAGAACCATAAAATACACAAAAAAACGCAAAATAATTATAAAAGGAATCAATTTTATTCGTCAGATGCAATCCATATCTTCAGAATCCACTCGACTGTTATGAACAGAACCAAATCCAAGCCTTTATTTGGCGATCTTCTTTCTTCATCACGACACCTTCACTAACACGTGTCATGGTTCTGCTTCTTTTAGTCTTGGATTTCCTGGTCCTGAGGCAGAGCCATGACAAAGTCTTTGGTTATGTGTGGAGAGAAACATATTATTGTCCTTTTGACAATAATATGTGTTCTCTCCAGTGTCTTGTCATTGGCCCCGCCCCTCTCGTTTCCCGTATTACTTCCCGGCCGTGTTCCATTACCCTCACCTGCCCTGTGTCATTATCCCTCGTTTGTCTTGTCCTATTTAATGCCCTCTTGTTTCATTGTCCTGTGCTCTAGCGTTGTGTGTGTATGTTCGTGCTCATGTTCCTGTGCTCGTGTTGCCTCTTGTTCTCGTGTCTTTGCCTTGTCTCTACCTTACGTTTGTATCTTAAAGTGAGTTATGTTAGTTTTGCCTTCATTTCTGTTTTGCCCCATAGCGGGAAGTTTTTTCTTTGACCTTTGAAAAGTCTTTTGTTATAGTGTTTGTGTGTTACACCCCCTCGTGGGTTTTTGGTTTGTTTTATTAAAGTCTTCAGTGTTTACCCCTTCATCTCTGCCTGCGCTTGGGTTCTTCCACGCTCTGCCGTGACAAAATTCAAAAGTTGCCGCCAGCGCCAGCAAGAAGCTTTACGACAGGAAAATCGAACGCTCATTGGCTGCGTCCGAAATCGCATACTGTGACAGTACGTACTGAATTTGAATAAGTACCCACCTATCGGCCGTCAAAACAGTACATTCTATATAGTATGAGTGGGAGTAGTATGAATACATTTCGGACATACTGCGTCCGCCATGTTTTATGATCATATGACCCATATGCTCTTTGACCTATGACAACAACCTACACGTGAGTTGTGAGTTGATAAAAACATAATTTAGTCACGAGAAACTAATTTATTGGCACTTACGTTAAAAACGGACGTCCGCCTTAAAGTTTTCCGCTATATTTATTTGATTTATTTTTGAAATTTGACCGTTGCTCAGCTCCCGTGGCATCATGGGATAGAGAAGTGTCCATCCGATCCACACTCACGAATCTCGGCGGAAGTAGTAGACCATCCGGGTATTTCTCGCCTACTGTTTTTTGCATACTGAGGTTTCGGACATACTATTCATGACTCTACTATATGGAAGTAGGCAATTTCGGAGCCTGCTTCGTCACATATTGCGACATGCCATGTTTCTGGTGAGGTGTGTTTGTAGGACAATGCGCGCTTTCACGGAGTGGATCAGGATAATAATCTGGACATTTTCAGCAAATAACAACGTAAAGGAGTCATTCGCCGGAAGTACGTGTTTTTCTTTGTCTTTTGTGTGTTATAAGTTGTCCATGCATGTATTAGACACGTGAAATTGCAAAAATTTAAGTGTCGGAACAAAAGATGCATTTTATCTAGAAGCGAATGCTCACCCAGACCTGCCTGAAACGCCTCGTGTATCCACACCCCCACAACTTGACGTCAGCTCGTGGAGTGATTTGACTAAAACCGCCCAAATCTACACACAAGTAATGTGGGCGGTCTTGTAAATCTCATTGTACCGCCGGTGGAGCAGCCATGTCGTGGAGACGCTGTGTTCCGTTGCCAAAAGAAAGCCTCTTTGTTTTCTCTGCCAAAAGATGAGTCAACAAAAAACGAATGGTTACATTTTATTTTCAACACTGTTCCAGAGAAGTACAATGAAAAAGTGCTAGTTTGTGCAGAGCATTTTAACGACGATTGCTTCACTAATCTGGGAGCGATAAAGACCGGCCATGCACGGCAGCTTCTGTTAAAAAGTGGAGCAATTCCATCGGTTAAAACTCCGCGAGGACAGTCTAGCGCTTCAGATTCACAGCCTGTAAGTATATTTTCATGTAAAAGACTTTGTTACGGACTAACGCGAGTTGAGTTTGTTGTGTGTTTGTGATCTGCAAATGCAGACACGCGCGCAACGTGAAAAAGACAACATAAGTCCTAATAATCAGCAATTATGTCCCAACTAGAGGCAACACATGTCGTGTTTATAATGGGGTTTATTGTCTTTGTTGAGTCGCGACAAGACATGGCGTAACACCGGTTGATCAATTACGGCAAATATTTATAACCTCCTATATAAAAGGTAAAACAGTTAGCTATAGTTTTAAACTATTTAAATTATTTTTTAAATAAAAACTTAAAAATCCTTAACATCCTGCTCGAGTCGCGCTGGCAAAGTTAATGTATCGGCATGATCTTCATTCTCCGGATCAGATTCGGGATCGAATTGATAGGGAAGTATCGATGCCATTTTATCACCTGTCATTAGCTTTGAAACCTGATGTTCCGAATATGGTAATAGGCGTTACATTTCCGTCACACAATTGCAGTATTACACCAATCACTACGCAGTAGTGAACTGGCCAATCATAGCACACCTCGCTTTTCAGAGCGATGAGCTTTGAAAAATATCCTCGCGTTTCAGAGAGGCGGGGCTAAGAGGAGATACAAACATGCACGGTATGTGGAAAATACAGCGTTTTTTAACCTTAAATCATGTATACACATTGTAATACATCTAAAGCAAACAATAATATTCGTTTTAGCCGCGTAAAATTACCCCTTTAAATTCTGCTCTGTTCCTCACACAAAACTGTTGTATTCCACCAGAGAGGATTGCGACTGCAACACATTGACATTTAGACTACTTTTGCTATTTTTGAAATAAAAAAAAATATTGTGATTGCACTTATCTGTCTATCATGGTTTTCTTTATTCTGTATATATTTTAAGAAATAATTATGGTTAGGTTTAGAGGTAGGAGGAGGATTTGCAACTATAAAATATTTTTTAATGGCATATTGTTACTAAAATCATCATTTTCCTGCATATTTCGGTCCATTACTTTTTATATCTTTTTTATTTTCGCTTAAATGGGTAAGGGGGGTAGGTTAAGGGGTCTAAAAATATAAATCGCCTATCGATGCAATTATGGAAATGTACTGATACAAATATCTTAATGAGATACAAGCTTTGCAAAATTTTACGTTTTTTTAGCTAAAAATACGTAGCAATTTTTACGTTTTATACATTGAAATATGTCTAAATTTAACGTTTCAGCATCAATAAAAACGTACAAACATGTATGTTTTGTGCTTGTAAACCTAACGTACAAATACCTACGTATAAACAGTGAGATCAGGCTGGCCAAAACACACAAAATATTTTCAGTTTTTAGTTGAAAACAGTGTCATGTAAATGTAGCCTTACTCACAAGCCATAATATTTTGTAATAAACATTCCTAACTCCTGTTTCACACATACTCTGTTTGCAGTGCGTATGCGGAGCGCATTTTTGTTTGTGCTCATGTTAACAGATTAGATCATTCACAACACTTGGATGTGGTGCGTCGCGTCCGTTACAGTTGCGGTGCAGCAGTGCAGTGATTGTTTACGCATCAAGTCTATTTTTGCTGGACAGCACGGACTGATTTGAAGCGATAACACACGTATCATGCTCAAAATCACAGATTGAGATGAAAACGTAGTAATTTCACCATAAATGCATGTAATTGAAGTAAGCCGCTAATTTTCCCAGTCATCTTATTGCTTTGATTTCGGGATAAAGCAAGAAAAAAATAAACACTTGCAAAAAAAGTTGCAAAAACACCTAATTCAGTAAGAATTATATCTAAACGTATATTTTTATGTGAAAGACACTACACAGTTGGTTAAAATGCATGTAGTGGAGGAGCTTCTCTGTTGAAAGTGTTATGTGACAATTATTGAACTATTGTTGGTCACAGAAGCCACTGAACGGCACAACACGGCAAACGCGATATTTGTGAAAGCACATCCAGCACGTGCTGCTTTCACACCTCATATGTACTGCAATACGTACTGCAAACGGATTATGTGTTAAACAGGCGTAACAGAGCCATATCAGAAAGAACCTTATTTATCCAAATAAATATACCAGAACATTTTTGCATTGTTTTCATTTGTTTCCACTTAAGCATGTGTTTACAGATGGGTCCAGTATGTTTTATATGTAGGTGTGGACACATTGTCTTGTTTTACAGTATTAGACAGTGAAGTTGCCCCAGTATAAAAAAAACTAACAGATGTTATATGCTAGAATAAGATGACTAAAGGGAATATACGAACCGTTTTGGCGTATTGTGGAAAGCAGATAAGGGCTGAGGACTCAAACATGTTAAAAATGTCAACTGTGTGAAAAGTGAAATGTGTGAAAATGATAAAAAAAAACTGTGAGGGAAAATTTCCCTCAGTGATATTCAGCTGGTAATATGATTGCAACCTGAGGCGGTCACTCCATGTAAAATAAAACTCTTTCTTGACTAATAATGTGACAGGATTCTGCAGCTCATGTAAATGTACATGATTTGACACATTTTTGAAAAGTACCCTGCTTCTTTGTCTAAAACTTTTTAACGAGGCCAAAACTGAGTTCATCTTTATATCACTGTCAGTGATAACACCAAGACGTGTAGTACAAGAAATCATCAAAACAGAAATTTTACCCGTGTATTACATTTACTCAGATGTTATTGCATGCGTAAGTTCACAAATGGTCCTTTCAAGCCTTTCGAAAGAATATTATGATCTGTAGTGTCAAATGTAGCAATAAGGTCTAGTAATACAAGCATAGAAATATGTCACGATTGGTAAGGGGAAGAACCCAAATGCAGGCAGGCAGTGAAGGGGTTAACAAATGACTTTAATATACAAACACAAAACAAAAACCCACGAGGGGGTATGAATCAAGAACTAAACTAAGGAACAAACAGAAAACAAAAGACTTCCCACGAGGGGGCAAAATGAAAACAAGAACAGTAAAACTAAACTAAATGACACGACCAAACGTCTTAAATAATACATTGAACAAAACTCACAAAACACGAACAGGACAAGGAACAGGACCACGGGTAGCAACACCAACAGGACCACGGGTAGCAACACCAACAGGACCACGGGTAGCAACACCAGCAAGACCACGCGAGACCACAGTACACCGTACGCACACAGTACACAACGCAATACAAGAGCACAAGACAAAGAAACAAGAGGGTATATATAGGGAAGACAAACGAAGGATAATTACATGGGGCAGGTGTGGGACATTAAACACTCAGGGAAAGATAACGAGGAAACGAGATGGCGGGAACAGAGACGAGACACTGGAAAAACACATGAGAGGTAAAAACCTAAACATCTCATGGCCTTCCCACATAAAACCCAAGGACTCTGCCCCGATCCCACCACACGACTAGAATTTCATAAACAAGACGGTGGGACCGTGACAGAAATACATCAACGCTCAAAAGTAATTAAGTTATTCTGACAAGTGCTGTTTGTCTCTGTATTGTGACAAAACCTTTAGTAAACTCTGAAGCTCTTAATGAACTTTGGTCTACTTGAAGGAGCTCAAAAGAGAACAGAGGACAAAGCCCTGTCTAAAATTTTAGAGATAAGTAGTGTCACGATCGGGCGTGGAGGAAGAACCCAGATGCAGGCAGGCAGTGATGAAGGGGTTAACAAACAAGACTTTATTTCAAACCAAAACAGAAACAAAACACCCACGAGGGGGTAAACGAAAAGGTAACGAAATAATAAAACGAACAACAGAACCAAGGCTAACTAAACACTAAACTAGACAATACTAGACAAAGACTAAACTGTACACTTACTAAGACAGGGGAAAACAGGAACATGGAACGTTATGGTTGACATCAATACAGGTGAGCACAACAAATGTACACAGTACAATCAACGAGCACAGGACAAAGAAACATGAGGGCATTTATAGGGAAGACAGACGAAGGATAACGAGCGAGGGCAGGTGTGAAACATAAGACACGGCAGGGAGACAATACAGGAAACGAGAGGGGCGGGGCCAATGACGAGACACTGGAGAGAACGCATATTATTGTCAAAAGGACAATAATATGTTTCTCTCCACACATAACCAAAGGCTTTGTCATGACTCTGCTACAGGACCAAGAAAAACATGACTAAATGAAGCAGAGCCATGACAAAGTAGACTCTCAAAGAAGATACATATGTATACACACAAAGCTGAATTGAATTACAGTCTGATATTCTTCCTGTCGTATAGCAGGGATGCTGTTTTTTTTAGTCCACTGTTGCGGTCTCAGTAAAACAAATCATGTACAACTAAACACTGTTTGGATCAATGCTGTAGTGAGTAATGTTGGCCACTCTCTCACCTCTCTGTCGTTAATTACATCTGACTTTGTTCCCTTTGTCAACATGTCAATAATCCTGCAATGATAATAATAATTCTGCTCACATAGTTTTCTAAGAAAATCAACTTCCTCAATGCGTTTCTTTCACATGTTGTCAAATCAGCATTAGGTGTGGATTTGCTGTTAGGTCTAATGTAGTTCTGAACACCGTCATTCTTCAATAATAGCCCTTTTGCCAAGCCTTTGTTATTGACAAGTTTGTGAAACAACGTGTCACACAAACTGTTGGACTGGAAGGATCGGGCATATTTGTCAGGTATGGTGACCCATACCCGATATGTGACGTCTGCATTTAACCCATCCAGAGAGTAGTGAATACACGCACAGCAAGTCATGAACACACGTATATCCGCAGCAGTGGGCAGCTATCACTGCAGCGCCCGGGGAGCAACGAGCGGTTGAGATACAATACTTCTGTTTCACTTTCTCTCAGATTCTGTTGTTTGTTTGGTTTCCTGTACTGTATTTGGTATAAATGCAGATGTTTTAGAGTGGGTGATGGGTTTAATGCGACATTTTTACTTTGGAAATTTGACATGCAAGTACAATTGAAAAAAAAATACAATTCATTAGTTTTAATGAAGGGCACCTCAGTCATTACCCGCCGGCCCTGAGATTCGAACCGGCAACCTTCTGGTCATGAGTCCAACTCTCTAACCATTAGGCCACGACTGCCCCAAAGAAAGGAATTATACACTGATAAACGTTTGTACATAAAACGTTTGTGCCTATTTCTCTCAAATATTGTTCACAAATCTGTCTAAATCTGTGTTAGTGAGCACTTCTCCTTTGCCGAGATAATCCATCCACCTCACAGGTGTGGCATATCAAGATGCTGATTAGACAGCATGATTATTGCACAGGTGTGCCTTAGGCTGGCCACAATAAAAGGCCACTCTAAACTGTGCAGTTTTATCACACAGCACAAGTTTTGAGGGAGCGTGCAATTGGCATGCTGACTGCAGGAATGTCCACCAGAGCTGTTTCCCATTAATGGAATGTTCATTTCTCTACCATAAGCCATCTCCAAAGGCGTTTCAGCTTTCTGGCGACGCGCATATCTCAAACATCATGTGAGAACCGAATTGAGTTCTCTTTTGCGTCTTTTTGAGAATATTTAAAAAAGCAAGGCTTAAAAACGTGCAAATTATAAACTTTCGTGACGATGTAGCACTGGCCCGATCGGGCAAGTGACTTTTCTGTCAACTGGCCAGAGGGTCTCTCACGCTGGCCTCTGGCCATCGGGCAATCCTTATTGTTGAGCCCCTGTGTTTGCAGCTCAGTTTCCATAGATGTTTTGTGGATGTTTTGTTTTTACTGGAAAAGCTTTCAGATCACAGTCTTTTATTATGAAAGATTCAAAAGATTTTTTTCATATCCCTGCTTTGAATGAGCTCACAGTCCGATCTCTTTTTTTGTCATGACTGATGAATGAATTATGGTAATTAATGTATTTATATGTTGGCTGACATAAAAAGAATCAACCTGACAGGGTATAATTAATTAATCGGTGTTCTGAGTTATTTTGCCTCACTGGTGTTGCACGTGTGAGAGAGGCAAAATAGAGAGAATGTGTTAATTGGCTTTAACACAGAATGATAGGCCATGTGTCTGTGCCGTTCTTTTTTTGGCCAGAACGGGATGCTTGACCTCTAGCTGAGGGCTGCGCTAATGGGCCAGTTGCACACAGCAGATGTGTGCTGGGAGCATGTGTGCCAGTGTGGACTCTGTCCAGCTCGACAGCCGGGAGAAATGACAATGCAACTCACTGACATCATTTATGAGGCCATTAAACCTTTATTCCACTGTAATGACATGTGATGTAGCCGAGGACAAAGACCTTTTTGACATGAAGATGTGTGTCCTGATAAACCTTTGACTTAATGTAAATGGACTGTAAAGGACAGGTGCTGAAAAGACCTAAATGAATGAACCACAATGAGCAGAGTGCATTTTCGAGGACAGTAAGCATTAAATGAATAGTTCACCCAAAAATGAAAATTCTGTCATCATTCACTCACCCTCTTGTCATTTCAAACCTCTATGACTTTCTCTCTTCTGCAGAACGTAAAAGAAGATATTTTGAAGAATGTCGGTGACCCAACAATGGCGGTACCCATTTACTTCTATTGAACGGATACAAAACCAGTGCAAGTCAATGGGTACCACCGTTATTCTCATGCTTTTCTGAACTCCTGTGACAGTTTTATGACATGCAAACGTTTTCTGTGTTCTAGAGAATTCATTTGGGTGAGTAAATGATTTCTGACGTTATTTTTTAGCGCACTGTCCCTTTAAGATTTGTAATGAAACAACAATAATAGTAAGAATAGTCTAAAAGAAAGTAATAAAGTATCAGACTCGGGGTTGATAACTGAGAAAAGTGTGACATGTTTCGACATCATAAGCTTAAGAAGGGTTAAATACACAAAATTGTGATTGGTATCTTGGGGTGGGCGACACGAGCAGTAAAAGGCGGATGTCTGAAATGAGTTTGTAATGTTCTCAGTCAGTTCACTCCCCTCCTGTGGAGAGAGACCTTTGGTGAATATTGAATGATGCTAATGTCAGTCTGCCTCCAAAAGTCATTCTCATTTTCCATCGACCAAAGCAAGAAAAACAATTCTGTCTGACCAGCAGAGCAGGCAGTAATGAAGCAGGCACAACAAATTAGAGCTGAAATTAAATAAAGGTGATTACATAAAGCAAACGTGTGGGAGCACGTTCTACCGAAAGATGGAAAGTATACCACACAAACCTCTTTTTGTTTTCTTTTTAGACATCAAGAGTACATTCAGAATGTCAAGTATAATAATTAGTGAATTGGCTTTTCTCCATTGCCCTGACAATGGTGGCCAGTCGTGATCCTTTGAATGGACATTGAATAAAATATGCATTTATTGCCATGGTTACAACTAAATCCTCGGAGGCTCTGTGTTGCGATCTAGTACTCTTAGTTCAGATTTGAGGAGAGAAGTCTCTTGAACAGTGGTGTGTTAAGGCTCATTAATTACAGCACAAATCAGTTGCGCCTGGCCAAGTCACACATCTGTTCAACACTTCTGCCTGCGCTGTCTAATGCATCACTGATCGCATATAACGCAAACCTTCACTTATAATGCTCCACATGTAATTCTCTCTCTCTCTCTCTCTTGCTCCTTTCTCTATATCTGGATAATCTGATTTCCCTCTGTGCTTCTATAGTCCTGTTTTAATAAGATACCAGTAATAAAAGTAGGAAGTTAGTTCTTGTGTGCACTTTGTTGAAATGTTGTGTGTGATTTTACTGGTATTAGTTGTGCAAACACATGTACAGTATGTGCAAAGAGATGCATAGAATGCATAAAGGTTGTCAAATGAACCGGCATCGTGCAGTTTTTTTTAAATATTGTATTATTTAAAGCTTTGGTTTATTTGATATTCCACAAATTCCTCAAAAAAACTTGTTTCCAAGCCTTTATATATTTTTATGCTTTATTAAAAAAAATAATACTAGTTTTTGAATCACCACCCCAAGACAAAATAAAAAATATGCATATATTGTAACGTATTACACAAAGACATTTAAATCACCAGGGTCATTTTGATTCCCCTTATGAATTTGTGTAGGTTTTTTTGATTCATGCCAGCTATAGGGTTATAAGAGGACATGTCATTTTTAGGAAACATTTTGACATTTTTAGGAAACCTCTTGGACAAATAAAGTTGATTTATATCATTGAGGTGATGCCATAGGAACCCTAACAGTTGTGGTGTTGTCGTTTATTTTAAGTTTGGATATGACAACAAGTTTGGATATGTGTTCTGCACAGTGCTCGAATTGAGTCCAATCTTATGGGGGGTCCCCACCAAAAGATTTTTTTTTGGTGGGGGTTAGTCTCGCAATATACAATTTATACAAAATACACAATATATTTGAACATAATATGCATAATTATATACTATTTATTAAAACAGGCTTACATAAAAGAACAGGCTTCTTTTACTGTATTTTGGATCAAATCAATGCAGGCTTGGTGAACAGAAATGACTTTTGAACAGTAGTGTACGTCCAACAGAATCATTCTAGCATTATTTACTAATATAGTATTTACTATTTTCCATAAATACAACTGGATGATTGACACTTGTCAATGTCTGTTCCAAAAGACTTGTTTAAATGCAAGAAACTAGTTTATTAGATATTAAAAATATCAATTGTGACAAGACCGGCTGTCAGTCTTTGTATTAGTGTTGTGGGGATTTTTCAACGATTTCAGCAGCAAGGGACTGTTATGAGTGAGTCTGTCAGTCAGCAGACTATTCAACCATTTCAGTCCAAAAGTCTGTTTTATTCAGGAAATAACTACAGTATGGCTATCCAGTGGCGTAACTTTGTTTTGAAAAGTGGTGGGGACAAAGATGACACAAACAATACTTTAATAAATTGTTTCTGTAATACTCGTTGGGAATATTCATGGGCGTCACAAGCGTGAAAAATGTAGGCGACTCCTCCTCTAGAAAACAGTATAAAAACAGCACCGCTTTATCGACGGCTTCAGTGTTGTAACGTTAGTGCGAAAGACGCATGACAAATAATATTGACACAGCCGTGAAGCAGGTTCGAATCCGCTGAACTCACTATTCTAAATTTTCACATCGCATATCAGATCTGCTTCCATTTGTTTTTAAACTATATCATGTTTTCATCAATAGATCATTTAAAGCATGTTGTGCTTTATTATATGTAAGGATGGCTGTTGCCATACGTAATTAAACTTATTAATTCGTGATAAAATAAAAACTATTGAAACAAATGTGTGTTTTCCCCATGTTAAAAAGTTGGCGTTTGACACAGATTACCTGTCGGTGGGTCAAGGATTGAGACATTTGGGAACCCCCTGCTAATAAGGACAAACATTCAAGTATACTGGGGAAACAGATGGAAAAATAATATCTTTAAAAAATCTTATTTTCACTTATTACTACGGGTATTGCCAGATAGGCTACAAATACAACGAACTTTCTAAATTTTGTTTTGAACTCATGAAACTACAAAGTTGTGACTTTTTCCATTTATTGGAGTTTTCTATCAAGTATCAAAATGTAATTAATCTTGCAATAGATGATAGCAACCGCATGTCGAGAACAATAAGGATGAATATATAGCACCAACGTGCAATTAAGCACAAAATGTTTGGTACATGTATGACTTGAACAGCCATTTTCAAATATTTTCATCATTTTATTAAAAATAAATACCTTTACAATCTGATATGTGATAAGGAAAAAGTTCAGCAAACAGCAGTCCCGAACCCGCGACGACATGAAGTAGGTAACACATGCTTTATGCGCTACGCCACTTGAATAGTATAAATAGCCATTTACAAAGCGGGCTACTTGCACGGTAAATAGACACTCCGTATTTTTTATTTCTTCCAATAAGTGGTGGGGACAAAATTGTCCCACCCGCAAATTACGCCTATGTGGCTATCAATATGTCAATCATAGCTATTTCAAGAGTGAATCCCGCATTTATATGCCGATGTAATTCCCGAAACTTTGCAGCGTGTATGTGGCTGTTGGTTTTAGCAGCATGAAAAACAAGTTTTATACATTTCTGAATGGATTAGCACAGGTTTATTATTCTCATTATTTTAGCTGAAGTTATCTTAACCGGAGCGACGTCAATCAAGCAGTCACGTCAACGATGTCCTGCGCTTAGCATTCTTTAGACGCAGGGCGGGGCGTTTAAAATACAACTTTTTAAAAAAGTTTAAAAGACAACTAGCCCATAAACAAACTTAATATAAATTATTGTAAATAATTAATTAACGAAATTTACCACATCCATTGCATGAATTTAATCACATTTATCATTATCATTTTTACTCAAATAAAAATATCTGAGGGACCCCCTAAGTCTATTTTTTACTTTTTATGGGGGTCCCTAATGCCTTATGGGGGGGGCCCGGATCCCCCCGGCCCCCCTCAATTCGAGCACTGGTTCTGCTTAACTTGAATACAACAATTATTTAACAAAAGCCCATGAAAAATTATGATCAGCAATCCATATTGGCAGCAACCTGCAATATTCTCCATTTCACAGATTCAATAATTATGCCATCATTTAATATTTTCCACATGCAGTTTCATGAGATGAATCAGGCTTGATAAATCATTTGCACAGTCACAACCCAGTTTTTTGCATGTATACAGAGAAAGAACACATTCACCAACACAACAAAAACTAACAAGACACTTTGATTTGTGAAGCTAAATGAGGCAATGCCCTGTAGATGACATTAGATCAGACCAGGCTGGTTTCCATTACAGATTTGTGCAAAACTTATGCAATTTTTTCTAAATGTTGATAAACTATTGCAAAATGACAGTGTTTCCATTAACCAATGTGACTAAAACAAAGTCATTTCAAAAATCATGTATTGCAGCCACTGTACTAGCCATTATTTTTAATCGGAGATTAACACAGAGGCGTGTTATCCAAGCATTAATGGCAAGGAAAGCTTCTTATACTTGGGAGCAGCACGTATGAGGTGTTTCTGGGATGTTAGTACATGATTTTATATCTTTCAAGATTTTTGACCTGTAAATGCAACAATACTGTTTCCATTGCAGTTCTGAATTGGCTATTCTGCATCACATCGCCAATGGTGGCAGGTAGTCATCATATGAATGGACATTGAAATATTTTTTTCAAAACCACCTCATGCGAAAGTATAAAAACATTTTTCCGATATATGGGTGGTTTTGCAAAATGTGTTTCCATTGGGTAGATTTTCGGTTTGTAATTTCGTTTTGCGCAGTTTTAAGGGCAATTTAAATGCAGCTATTTTTGCAGTGTTTTCTTCTACGTTTTTCTGCGCCCCCCTCTGTAAACTTTCAAAGAGAACAGCTCTCCGGACAGTGGTCTTATACTGGCGGAAAACAGTCTAAGTTCATTTACACCCAAGTGGCACTTATTTGAATCACTTGTGAGAGTCATATTTAAAATAAGTGTGTGAGTGTTGGGGTGAAAATTACAAGCTTGAGCTTTGCAGTGTCTGCCTGCTATCATCTCCTGTTTGATGTGCAGACAGAATGTCCCTTTATAGACCTATGTACAGAATGTATTTCAAAATACCATGTAACATGCTCACTACATCTCTATTTAAATAGTGTTCTGTTTAGAGTGTTGGATTTCCATCTGTTGCTGTCAACAAAAAAGGAACAGAATGATTAGTGTTATAATTGATGTAGTTTCTGAAACCTTGATTGAATGCAAGCATGTGTTTTTTACTGTATATACACCGATCATATGTTCATAATTAACTCTGTAATTATGTGGTACATGCATGTAATGCTGAATTTAATTATGAACTGAGACAAACGGATTAACACTAGGAACTCTTAATAACTGTAATGAATTGAAACACAGCCATCAAAACTACATAGTAGGGATGTACCAATATTTTCAATATCTTTTATCGCAATAGCAAAATTGTCTCAATATTATAGTGGTCACATGACTGTGAGAAACGATAGGTCGTCCGACCCTAACATAGAGAACGTTAGAAAAAATAATAGATGTTACCTTTGGCAAGGTCCTCATGTTGCAATTATTTTATTTTATAAAAGGGATTTTTAGGTCATTTGACCCATCTCATACTATAACTCATATACCTCTAAGCAACCGTTATGATTATAATACCCACAGATGCTACGTCGAGCAAATGTTAATCATATATCTGTTTAGGGAGGGTTAATAACATCAAAATATTATTAGACCTTGTTAACAAAATACAACCAGTTATAATCTTTCCTTGTAACTTTATATCAACTAGACCCAACCCAGCCTCATACATTCATTCATAATTGAAAGCAAAACCAACAGTGTACAATAGCCGTGTAATTGGTATCAACCAGACTTTATGAAAGACCAAAAAAAACAAAAAAAGTCATTGAAATCCATCAAAAAGTCTTATCTCCAAGGGAGTATCCAGAAAAGTCTGTAGCAATGTCCCCAAAATGGTAGATCACAAAGTTGACTCAAGCTCACATATGTTCCCAAAAATGGTAGCAATCCAAACAGAAGATTACAGAGTTGACTCAAGTTTACATATGTTCAGCCTTCATGGTAACATAACAAAAAGTCCTTCTATAAAACACAAATTAACTTCAATCAATAATCAGAAATAAATCTAACATATTTTAGGAAAATTACAACAATGATCTTTTACAAGAACATCAGCATTCAAATGAATTCCAATAAACAACAGATTACTTACATTTGGGCTTGAAACAAACTGTTTCCCAAAAAGGACTAGTAGTAGTAAAAAAACAAGTCACCATGCTTCCTGAGCAGTAGCCATTATATTTTCTTCTACTACACCCCCTTATTTTATCTAAATATTTAAACTCTTTACTCCCCCAGAGGTACGGAAAGTAATTGCAGCTTAAGAAAAAAAAGGTAACAGACCGAAGACTGTTACAATTTGAGGATAAAGAAAAGGATGCTTATGGCACGTTTCCAAGTCATCATTTGTCATTTAAATATTGCAACATATATAGTACATTGGACTTTATGCCGAGGTATTATCATACAGTGAGATTTTGATATTGTTACCTCCTTACTACATAGTGCACGACAAATATAGCTTGTTTCACCAGAAAATCTGTTTAGTTCGCTTTTGGCGACACGTTGCTTCTTAAATGTGCTAAAAACAGCTGTCTAAAATTAGAGTTGGGATTTTCTCACTGGTGAAGGTCTGATTAACACTTTTCCTCTCACAGCTGTGGAAGCTGATAAATCCTGTTTCTTGTTAAACATATGAGTTTCCGTTTCCGTTTTCTTGTTTGCTACATGAATTTACACAAGCCGTGTACGATTATTTTTTTTGCTATTCTGGGGTGCGTTTCCCAAAAGCATCGTTAGCCAACTATGGTCGCAAGTTCCGTCGTTCAAGCATAGATCAACCATTTAAGTGTTTCCCAAAACCATCGTTCCAACGATCAATCGCAAAGTTGCGTGGTTGGAACTACAGGTCTAGAGCTGTGGTTAGAAGCATAGTTCCTTTTTATTATGACATGTAGACTTACATGCATCATGCCTTTGAGCAAACTAAGCAAGCAACATGCAGTGCATTCTATATCCATAATTCGAAATACAAACAAATTTACTTTGACATCTTTTAGTGTGTTAAGAAAATACAAGCGCTGTTTTTTGAAAAGTGCGCATGCGCACGAACGTACGTGCACCAGGACCCCGGGGAATCCCTGGGCGTAGGAGGAAATTGAATGAATGAAATATCATGAAATAAAACAACAGATAACAAAATAGGATAACTAAAGTCGGCGTTAAATGCAATGTATGTTATTTACAGCAAGAATTCGACATTAATTAGATCGGAGCGTATTTATTAGTAGACGTCATTACTCCACCACCTGTATGGCGTCATCAACTAGATTGCCGAACAAACTTGGTTCAAACGATTGATCTCCGACAGAGTTACTGCGGTTTCGGGAAACAGTCGTAACTACATCGTTAATTTCCCCAATGATCCATCGTACTATGGTGGTCAAACAGCGAGTTATGTCGTTGTTCGGGAAACGCACCTCTGCTGGTCGATTGTTTCACTAAGTGTTGTCAACAATAAAATAACCTATGTGCCTGGTGAACCATACACATGTTCCATTGCGATAGTGCTTACCTTAGGCCTACAGTATTTGAAGGTGAGCAGGGAGTCTTTTCCTGGTGCGTTTCAATCTGATGCTTCTTTCTTTTTAAATTGGGGTACATTTGGCAATTTTACTTTTGACGTTTTTCCTTTTTGTCTTTTCAAGGCAACATTTGGATGGATGAATGCAGTGCTACTCTTTGATCAGTGAAAATAACCATCCATGATGTGGACATCAAGCAATGCCTAAAAATGTTGTAAAGAAAATCATAATGCTTCTTTTCACATCCTGTTGGAATGGAATACAGGTGTTGAGTGTGTAGCCTACTTAAAGAGGCATTTATTGGTAAAAAAACAGCTAGTAAATGTGAACATGCACACTGCAATTATGACTGAAATATCAGCGAATGCTCTTCATACGCATCCAAACTACTTATGTGATCATGGAAAATGGACAAAATGGGGATCTGTCGAACAAGAAAATGTGTTTTAAAAGACTTTCTCTGTAAAGCAGTCTGCAGATGCGCCAGATGCAGCTGTGTAATACACACACACCTCCGGCTATCAAGTTTAAATTATTGCTAAATCTGCAAATTGATCTGTAGTTGTTATACAGCTGACAAGTAAACTTTTCAAGCTATTAGTTATTGGCTTTACAAGTCATTTCAATTTACGATTTAAAATTTTGTGAAGTGGTTGAGTTGATGTCACTTGCAACAATTCGATTATTTGTAAGAAGTAATGTAAAGACGTTGACATATTTTTAGTTTTTTATTTTCAAAGGAAATTTGATAGTACTTAAAAATTTATAGAATAGAATAGAGAGAATTACTGCTTGAAAAGTTATATAAAATTGTATATGTGTCGCAGTTTTATTGATTTTATGTCTAAATATATTTTATAGACTATGAAACTATGAACTATGAAATTAAATTTTATTAAATGTAATATTTTATTCTGGTTAAGGCCTAGTTCATGTAAATGTAAATCTGCAGAAATAGGCAATAGGCAGATACAATCACAGACATGATGTAATGCATTCACATTTTTATCCCATTATTGAAGCCACCCCTCCGAATTCAATAAAATTAGAAAGGTACTGAAGACTTAAAGATTGAACCTCTGTTGTTTATTGTTGTATGACAGATAAACTACAGTAGATTAACAGGAACTCATTTATGTTAAATTACTGTACACAGATACAGTCTCATTTAGTTTAAATTATTTATTTTATGATAGAATAAATAGCGTTCATCGCTTACTTTTTTTTAAATCAAGCAACACTTCACGTGCAATTGAACTACAGTAGCTAGCCATTACTGTCTTTCTGGTCACATTTATTTGAAGTATGCAACAGCGGACACACGTTATCTCTCAGGTTGCTTTGTGTCAATCCAAGACAGATTTGCTGTAGTAAAAACACCATCTCTCTCTCGCTACTGTACCCTCACAAACAGCTTCTTTCAGGTGCTGTGCATTCAGGGACACCGTTAGTTTCACTCTGTGATTTTCATGCATCGTCCCTAATCTGCAGAGAACAATCATTAGCAATTTATGTCGAGCTTTATGAATGGTTATGACTGTAGACTACATAAACTGTGCCATAAAAAGTTTGGCTAGAGTTGTTTCCTGCATTAATGACCATTTAATGGTTTCCTCCCACCTTCTCCAATTTGTATTCAACTCATGGGGTGCAGTATGTGTACGAGGTGTGCAGCCCCTCCCATCTTTCCCTCATCCCTTTGCTAAATCCCACCCTCCTCTCCTTCTCTCTATCGGTCCACCTGCCTGCTGAATGGCAGACTGATTTTTTTTACTCAGGCCCATTAAGCTGTGGAATTCCACTTTGCCAGTGAACCAAATCGCTGTCTCCTGTCTCCACTGTCTTTCCCTATGGACCGTCCTGTGAATATACAAGACGGTTTGTGTCACCGCAGTGTCCTGCGCTCTACGATGCTAAAACACTGCGCCTGCAGATCTTAAAGTCTGATGTGTTGTGAACCCTCTGCTCCAGATGTCATTTCTGCCTTTGTTCTTCAAAATATGACTTTATTTGTTCAAGTTTTATCATCTGGAACACAAGTTTAATACCGATGTCTGTATTATGGAATATAAATGCATGAGAATGTGGAGATTATATTCTTTTAGAGGGTTTTTATTGAAATGTTTAATTTTTTACATTTTTAAATTTTATTTAAATTCATATTTAAAATGTAAAAATGTTATGTAGTGTAAAAATGTATTTTAATTTAAAATTTAATTAATTAAATTTTTTATTTAAATTGGGAATATATCATGGTATTTGATCATTTGTTTTACATTTTTTAATTTAAATTCTCTCATTTTCTCATTTTTATTTTTTAAGTTTCTCATTTTTATTTATTTAAATTTTTTAATTAAAATTTCTTCATTTTAATTTAAATTTTAACTGGGTAAATGTCATGATATTTGTTTAAAATTTCGTTGGGGATGGAGATTTTACTGCACAGCCCATTGCAGTGGTTGGTGGGTTCTAATTCAATCTAATTTTTTTCTGATTCACCCCCTCACATTTTGACGCTTTGATGCTTTTCACTTTAGGACCCAATAAGAAGTTTCATTGGTCAAGTATAAGGTTAAGAGTTGGACTAAAGTAAGTCTCGGTTTCGATTGGCACCACCCACAGTCTGTTCACTAGCCTCCTGATACATATTGTACACAAAACTATAATGCACTTGCGAAGATGCACCTGTGTGCCAGGAAACGCATTGATGGAATGCTTATGATGGAAAAAGTAATCACTGGATTTTGCAGGGTAGGCACAAGCAAACTAGATATTCTCAGTACAACTGTATATTTTACTTTGTTTGTGAGTGAAATTCTGTCAGAGCTTATTACTTTGAGGCAGACTGAAGAGCTGATAAGGTTACATTTTCAGTGTGGTGTATAACCATGTAGAGAGAGATTCCACCATAATTAGATTTTTTGTGCTGGTTAATAATTTCAGAACTAGGGCTGGGCGGTATGAAGGTATATAAGGTTGAGATGGAATATATTTTTTTAATTCCCCGTACTGTGGTACGTTAATAAGTGGGCGTGGCTAACTTGCAGATGCTGCATGTGAGACAAATATGATGATGTAACATGGAGAAAGATTAACACACAGACCAATAATGGGTCCACAAACAAATCCAGGGCAGGAGGAGGAGCTTCCCTGAAAGCACACATACATCTTGGAGACGTCTATTTAATGTCTGCCTTTACATCTGCAAGACATTTTTTGATTGTGTGCTGATCTGCAATACATCTTTGAAACGTTTCCTGTCAGATGTCAAACAAAGATGTCAGTAAGATGTTTATGATTTAGAATGTATGTAAAACTGCTTATTGTATGAGTTGTTTATCAGATGTTTTTACACGGCAGATGTTTTCCAGACCTCAAGATCTCGTATCTGCGCTATCTGGATTATGATTAAACAAGAAGTTACATTGGTGTCGACAGGGTTTAGGTTTCTATAAACGTGTATCGTTGTATATATTGTTACGATGAAGCCCACCCCAGTTTGAAGTAACAGTGAGGGTTAGAGTTTTGACTGACTGGGGGAGATCAGTTAGCATGTTGGAAGTGTATATTTGGTTAAGGTCCATTGAAGTCCCTTTGGTCCATCTCCCTCTGTCTGTTTTACACTGTAAAATAAAAATTAACTCAATATACACATCAAAAGTGTGAGCATTCTCTTCTGTGACCTCTCCTCTGTGGTCTAACCTACCTCCTATATATCAAACACTGAACATCAGGAGATTTTTTTCTCTTTGTGTGTCTTTGATATTTTCGAGTTGCAGCTGCAACCGAGGTTTGAAACAGTTGGCAAATTTAGTTTTCTTCTTTTTGAAATGCACCTTGCAATTGTTTTGTTGCCAGATGAATATAATTTGTATAATTTCTTCAAGAGTGACTGACTGACAGAATAACTAACCACGTAACTAAACGCAGCTTGTGTGGTTAAAACATAATCAAGTTCATTCACTCCATCAGGGAAAAACGAGGCTCTTTTGTGAGCGCAGGGTACTTACAGATTTGATAATTTATATGCAAATCATCACAAGAATTTCCAGTAATAAGATGACATTGTGAAAAAGAACAAAAATGACCCTGATGCAAAAAAATCAGGGCTCTTGTCGGCGAGTATTTAATTAATGCAATCAAAGGGCTGGGAGGTAGATCAGTTGGGTGATGAATCCGCTGTTGCATCACAATGGACCTGGAGTAAAAAAGATTTTTTCTCTCTCAGTAGAACATTAGGTAAAGGTTGTGTTGCATGAAGCTTAAGGGCATTTACGATTTCATTTCGATGCATGTTCTACCTTTTCTTCTCTTTTTTTCATGCTTATATTAATAATGTAGGAAGGATTCATCTATGATGACCTTGCTGTTGCTATGCATGTCTTCTCCCAGTTTAGCCTCCTTGTTCAAAGATGTGGAGCTCAGCAACCAGTTTGATGACAATGCCTTGCGGGCATACTGTAAAGCAGGGACATACGGAGTGTAGGAATAGAATACATGTGAGACGTTCTGGCCCCGTATGGTTGAGAGAGTCATGTATGTTGTATGTTAAGCCTGTGTTTTTGTTTTAAAGGAACAGTACTGTACACCTAAAAAAAATATTTCTGTCATTTTTATAATGCTCACCCTTAAAGGAGCAGTTCACCCAAAATAAAAATTCTGTCATCATCTACTTACCGTCGATGGGTTCCAAATCTGTAGAAATGTCTTTGTTCTGATGAACACAGAGAAAGATTTCTGGAAGAATGATTATAACCAAACAGTTCTTGTTACCCCATTGACTACCATAGTAGTCAAAATTACAATGGTAGTCAAAAGAGCCCCAGAACTGTTTGCTTTTCTACATTCTTCAAAATATCTTCTTTTGTGTTCAACAGAACAAAGAAATTTATACAGATTTAGAACAACTCGAGGGTGAGTAAATAAAGACAGATTTTTCATTTTGGGGTGAACTGTTCCTTTAAGACGTTTTAAACCTGCTTGATGTTATTTTTCTATTGAACACATGCCTTCAAGATACAATTTAATTGCCGTTACAGATGTGAAATGGAGATTATTTTGAATGCTTGCACCGTACGTCTGT
Source organism: Triplophysa rosa (assembly GCF_024868665.1). Classification (NCBI taxonomy): domain Eukaryota; kingdom Metazoa; phylum Chordata; class Actinopteri; order Cypriniformes; family Nemacheilidae; genus Triplophysa; species Triplophysa rosa. Next base: position 10,774,423 of record NC_079907.1, on the reverse strand, counting down.
ATTATTCTTCTCTCATCTATCATCTTCTGTTGTCTGACACAAGCTGTTTGGATAATTTTGTCAAAACAGTGGGTCTAGCCGCGATACCGCTCTCCTGCGAGACTCCGATGATCTTGGATATCATACTCACAGTTGTTCCTTTATTTTCTTTAAGAAGTGTTGACTCATTATCACCTGCATGCAAAGTATGAAGTCTGTGGATAGAAATGGACAGCAAGGAAGAATGGTTGCCTGGGGCTGCTATCGGCGTTTCTAAAGCTCCTTGTGCTTTTACGACCCTGTGAAGCAGACCATTCTTCATCATTATCAGTGGTTGTTAAGAGGCAAGCTCATCTGTATGCCCCTCATTCGACTCATGGCTTGCTCACACAGCACGCATTGACATTCAAATCCAAGTGTGGCTCAACTACAAAAACACGGCCCTGTTCTACGAGACAAAAACCACGAGCAGATAGATTTCAGACCTATGGTTTGTAGTCGATGTTTTAGCTGTTTTATTTTTTAAGAGGTGTGCCTTGTTGTAGTGTTATAGTGCTGTGTTGTGTTTAAATGCAGTGCTTACATTAGTGATGCTGGTAGTGACTGTATGTTATAGACAGGACTGGCCGAGCAATAGCACTCACAGTGGCCACTCAATGCTGTAAGTGGTAAAATGGTACTCTGGTCTGATTACAGAAAAAAGCAATCGGACTCTTTAAAGCAAGAATCTATAGTGGTGTTTATTCCAATCGTGATAAATGATTTATTCCCAACAGACATGCTTTGCTGTAAAGCAGAGGTATAACCAGGCACTTATTGCTTTCTTGAGAAGCTGGCATGATGCACATACTCGACAGCAGTCTTTCTGCAAAGCTAGCGACTCAGCAAAGTGACGTCAACCAGAACAGAATCTCTTTTTTCTCAGTGTGATGTTCCTTAAAAGTGCTATGGGCCAAAAAATGAACTAATTATGTGATAATGAAGCTGTCGAAATAAAACGTGTGCAGTGGTCCAAAAATGTGTTAGCCTTATATAACAACATATCAAAGTAAGTCATTTATGGTCAAGTATAAAATGGATGAAAACAGGTCAAATTATTAAAAACATAGATAAATCATTTATTTAAAATAAATATAATAAAATTGTCAATTATAACATTGCATAAAAAGGTGTCGAATTATAAAAGAATAGATACATTGTTAAAAATCTATTTTGTTGTGTTTGTGGAGCTTGCCTGTAGTTAATTTGATGAACTACATGTGTGGGTTATTTGTTTCAGCTGAACTGACTTCATATTAGGGGTGTCGCCAGATACCGTATCGACAATAACAGTGATATTAATAACCATGATTATTGATATTTTGGTAATGCTACACACACGATAATATCATAAATAATTCAATCTAGAAATCTCTTTCTGCCTCCCTGCCCTCATACAAGTAAGTCATTGATCAAAAAAGGGAAAATACACAATAAACAAAATTTAAGATGAATTAGTCTGATATATTTGTCTATAGTTTGTAAATATTGTTAAAGGTGCTGTGTTTAATTTGGGGGGATCTATTGACAGAAATGGAATATAATGTACGTAACTATGTCAGAGGTGTATACAGATCTTACATAATGAAGCGTTATGTTTATATTACCTTAGAATGAGCTATTTTTATCTACACCGCGGGTCTCCTTAGATGTTATTTGGCATGTTGTTTCTACAGTATCTCTAAACAGACAAACTGCTCTACAGAGCGCATTTCGTAAATACATTATCTTCTTCGTTAAAGAAGCGAAAACATGACGACATCTTAGTTCAGTGTGAGCCACCGTATTGCTTCGAATAGGAGGGGTGGAGTGAGCCGTAGGTTGCAATTCGCAACCTCACCGCTCAATGCTGCTAAACTTCACACACTGTACCTTTTAAATTTACGTTGATATATTTTTATTTTAATAGACATTGTGATAATGTTGTTACCATGAATTCTTTAAGGCACAATAACTGTTAGTGAAAATCTGATATTGTGACAGACAGCTCTACTCCTTATACAGTATCCACTAAAAACACCTTGAGCCAGTTGGTAATAAGTAATTTGCAAAAATGCCACAGAATGTTAAGTTTGAAGAAAAGCTCAAGCATTTGTTTGGCGATGACACTTAATTTTTTACTGGACTTCTTTTACACATTACACTAGTATTTATTTACAAATATTTGTGAATCTGACAGACACTTTTATCGAAAGTGATTTACAGTGCGTTTTTTGATTCTCTGGGAATCAAACCTGAAACCCTTGAGCTGCTAACGCAATGTCCTACTGGAATTTTAGTGTGACTTAAATACTTTTTGGTTCTGCGCTTTATACAAGCTCAGTCTTGTAAAATAGAGTCCATATTGTTGTCTTTCCACAACCATCGTGTGATGATGCCTGTGTTTTTCCCGAGTGTGAGTACTTCCTGCGTGTGTGACTGAATGCTGACAGAATGCACACGGCTTAGCCATACTGTGCTGTCTCTGATTGATAGAGTGTGAGGCGGAGCAGCCTGTTCGGCGGCTCCCATCTAACAGATTCATGAGTCAATCACATGGCCGCAAATAACTCTGGCCAGCAGCGTTCCTGCAGGAAAAAATGCCTGCAGGAGGTGACACCCTGCACGGGATGAAATAAAGGCAGGCCTGCCCTGCAGACAGAAATCCCATGAGTCCTGTCGGAGCTGCCATTGTGCTCTTTTAAAGGTGAATTTAAAGCCTGACCTCAGAAACAGTAAAGGTTAAGTAGAATCCGCTGCGAGGCCATATACCATGCGTTGTATATGTGTGTGTGTGTGAGGGAGAGATGCACAGTGTCATAACATCCCACCCTCCCTTTCCATATGAAATACACCCAAATCTTCCTCCAGCGGAGGGAAGGGGAAAAAATCACACCGCATCGATATCGAACGCAGGAGAGATTGTATTTTAAAATTCAATTTACTGAAGCAGAAAGAGGTGAAAACGTGTCGGCCGGCTTTCGCTGACCCGATAAGCGGGTGGCAGCCTTGCTGGTGGAATGAGGTCACACTTTGATGGGGCGGGGCGGGCGGTGGGGCGTGGTACCTGCCCCGGGCCTGTGCTTGATCCTCGGCACTGCTGCTTGAAAGCATTCTCATATTTTATTACTTCACTTCTGCTGAATGAGCAAACATATTGCCTCTGGTGGAGAATGTGGAAAATAGGTAAAAGGGATCATATCATGAAAAAACTTATTTCCTTGATCTTGTGAGTTTATTGTTCTATAACAACTGTTCAAGACGTCATCTTTATTAAAAAAGGCATCTGAATATGACTGCTCACATTTACACAATATGTTTATGCATTATTTAGCAATTTTGCCCATCCAATCAGATTGAGCTATATGGGGAAGTAGGATAGGTGCTATCACACCAGAGGTATTAAGAATAGGAGCAAAATGTGAGAAATTGGCTGCGTGTAGCATCTCTCTGCATGTCCTTCAGAAGAATGCAACTGTTAGATGCGAGCAGCTGAAGATTACTTTTGACATGATCCTTGATCGTTTCTGTATGATCTCCATCTGCGTAGCACATTTCAATCTTGTTTTGTGAACTTGTCACAATGTCAAGTGGGCTTTACGAAGAGGTTATTCAAGGTTTGCATTAGGATCTTAAAGGGATAGTTCACCCAAAAATGAAAATTCTGTCATTATTTACTCACCCTCATGTCATTTCAAACCTGTAAGATATTCTTTTATTTCTGCATAACACAAAATACGATGTTTTGTAGAATATTAGTAACTAATTTACATTGGCCTCCATTGACTTCCATTGTATGGACACTTTGCTGTAGTTTTACAGCAGGTTTGCCAGTAACTTACTGTAGATTTAATTACTACTTAATACTATTGTCTTGTTTTCTTGTAAAAAATATTTAAAACTTCTTAAATGACGATACATTTACATAGCAAGAAAAGTGATTTAAGATATTTAGTCTTGTTTTATGAAAGAAAATGTAAGAACTAGGTAAGTTTATGTTTAAAACAAAATCTTACAGTAAATCTACAGTAAGTTACTGGCAAACCAGCTGCAAAACTACAGGAAAGTTTTACAGTAGACACTTCTCAAAATATCTTCTTTTGTGTTGCACAGAAGAAAGTCATGTAGGTTTTTATGACATGAGGGTGACTAAACAATGACAGAATTAAAATTTTTGTGTGAACCATCACTTTTAAAGGAGACATCAGATGTGTTTAAGTGCTATAATCAGGTCCCCGGTGCATCTAGCAACCCAGAAAACGTAAAAATAAGAACCCAGTAAGTTTGTTTTGGTGTGCCTTTCCCTGCAAGCATGTGAGAAATCGAGCCGTTCAGATTTCGCTCCGATTGTGACGTCCAAAGCGGATTTTATTATAATGTTACCAGCCCCTTAATCTACACAGTTCCACCCACCGCACTCCGCCATTGTTGTTTTCACAAGTGACAGTGGTGTACGTGACGCCATGGCTAAAGTTCGTGGACAACATGCAATGTAGTCGCTGCATAGAGTCCAAACCTAGGAAGAGACAGGTGTGGATTTATTTTAATTTTAGTGGAAATCCATCAGAAACCACAAGTAAAAACCTGCTTGTTTGCGCGAATCACTTCAAACCGGAGTGCTTTTTCAACCTGGGACAGTACAAGCAGGATTAGCTTCAACGTTGTTCCTCAAGATGGATCGAGACAACTGAACGAGACAAAACTGCTGATGTAAGTAATATTTATCAACAGGCTGAATTGACGTAAATGTACCATATATATAGGAGGATAATGTTAGCATATGATAGCGAAGGGAGCTTAGTCAGTCACGGGCTAAATAGAACATTCAAAGCCAGTGTTAAACTTACTGTATATAAGTGTAGATGGGCACTTGGAGTTTAGCTGTATGAATGTTAATACATTATGTGTGTTAATATGTTTAGCTGCGGCAAGCTGTTTGTTTTGCTAATGAACAGGGGCGAACACTGGGGTTAGTTTCGTTTTAAACGTCTCAAATCATTCGTGCTTAGGCTGAAAAATCTGTCACAGAAAACTAGCTCTCACGTTGTGTGTGTAACGTTATAACTTGTCAATGACAAGCGCTAAAATCCATGTAATACCGCTGAGATCTGCAGTGGATTCTGTGGATTTTAGGTAAGCATACACGCACAATGTAAGCGCGTTAGGATGCGCTGTTTGCTGTGACTGATTTTGTCGGACGAATGATTTGAGACGTTAAGGACGAAATTAACCGCAGAGGAATTCAGGAAATATCATTTAGCTAAACCATTGCCATGGCAGTACTACACGTGTGTTGTGTTGACACGCCGGACAGAAGGGGGTGGGGTTCGCTGTAACTCATTATCAGTTAAAGAGACATGCACCAAAACGGGTTGCTGTGAGCATAGCTGTTTTTGACGAGGCAAGAAGGGTTTTGTTTACACAGCCATTGAGTGTTTTTAAGCAAAATATGTTCCAGATATTTCATAAAGACCCTAATAAATCATACCAACTTGTTGAAAGTGCTCGTCTGAGGAGACCTTTAAAGGACAATGTTTCATTCTAAGGGTCTGAAGGAGGCTGGGAAATGGTTGCAATAAATTAGACAATAAATTACATAAACTTGAACATTAAAAGGACCTCAGGGGAGTAAATGAAATTTATGACCTTAGTAAAATTATTGAAACATTATGAAGCCTGTTACCCCAGAAATATATTCCAATGGAGGTTTTCATTGTATTTTTAAATCCACTGCACGACACGTGTGAGCTGGATTTATGAGGAGGGATGGAGGGAACTTTGATGTCTTTCACACTAAGGCAGGTGTACCTCCCAACCAGACAAGTCCTGTCACCCACCATATCTGCCCTTTTCAGCATGCAGACGCACACCAGCACATGGATCTCCTAATGGAGGGATCAGGATTCTGGGTGCGAGGGTCTGCAGTAAACCACTGGTCATCATTTTCAGACAGCATGAATCACGGCTCAGACGCGGATGGCAAAAATAAAGACAGCTCCCCCAGTGAGTCCTTCTCACCAGACACAACCGCACACGGCAAAGCACCTTTCAAAATGTCGGCCGGCTATTTTCTGTGACTGCTTTACGGTACATGGCTTTGGCTCGGGCTCGTATATTTCTCCCGCGGTAAGAAGCACCGGCTCCTATTGACACGAGGCTGCAAATAAACACAGTATATTGTGACCCCTTGACTTTATGTCCTGCTGCATTCAACAGCCTGATAAATAAAATATTTGATTTAGCTTTACTGCCTCTGTTTAAGGGATTCGGTCCTCTGAATCAAATTCCACTTCTGCTGGAGCTAAAAGCCGCCATAGCTGTGCCCGCCAGAGCCGGTAAGTAGGGTGACGGTTTCCTAACACATTATTTATAGCTCTGTTTGCTCAGGCTCTGCGTCCTGCATGCGTAGAAGAGGAAAAAAGCCAGACTCGCTCCCAAAGTGCTCGCTGAATGTCAGAGACTGTCTTTGAATTTTAATTCCCCATATTCCTCCTGAGCGCCTCATGAGCTCCTTTAACTTTTCTCACTGATTTCTTCTTAAAGGGGCAGTGCAACATTAATTTTAATCTGTAATTTGATATAATTAAATGGATACTGGTTGTCAAAAATGTGTTAGAATTGCTGTAAATCCTGTTTGTTGTTGATTTTTCTTGAATAGCACATGTTGTTTTATTGTGTTGTCACATTGAGAGCAAGGCCATAGCCAGAACGGTGGGAACTGTGAGTGTTTTATGATATAAGACATCAAGGCTGGTGATACTTTACAAAGCAATGACCTCACCACAATATGTGACACAAGCCTAGAGAAATGTTTAGCAAGTGGCTTTTGGAAATGGATCATCTGATTGGTTGACATTGACATTAATTATTAAAGGGATAGTTCACACAAAAATAAATTTTATGTCATCATTTATTCACTCTCATGTTGTTTAAAACCCCTATATGAATCTTTCCTCTGTGGAACACAAAATATATTATTGAGGGGTGAGAACCTGAGGGGAGTAAGTGCAGTGGCGTAACTTTGTTTTGAAAAGTGGTGGGGACAAAGACGACACAAACAATACTGTAATAAATTGTTTCTGTAAGAACTCGTCGGGAATATTCATGGACGTCACAAGCGCGAAACATGTAGGTGACTCCTCTAGAAAACAGTATAAAAACTGCGCCGCTTTATCGACTGCTTCAGTGGTGTAACGCTAGTGCTAAAGACGCATAACAAGTAATATTGACACCGGCGTGAAGCAGGTTCGAATCCGCTGATCTCACTGTTCTAATTTTTCACATATCAGATCTGCTTCCATTTGTTTTTAAACTATATCATGTTTTCATCAGTAGATCATTTAAAGCATGTTGTGCTATATTATATGTAAGGATGGCTGTTGCCGTACGTAATTAAACGTATTAATTCGTGATGAAACAAAAACTACTTAAACGAATGTGTGTTTTCCCCATGTTAAAAATTTGGTGTTTGACAACCCCCTGCTAATAAGGACAAACATTCAAGTATACTGGGGAAACAGATGGAAAATAATATCTTAAAAAAATCTTATTTTCACTAATTACTACGGGCATTGTCTGATAGGCTACAAAAATACAACAAACTTTCTAAATTTTGTTTTGAACTCATGAAACTACAAAGTTGTGACTTTTTCCATTTATTGGAGTTTTCTATCAAGTATCAAAATGTAATTAATCTTGCAATAGGCGATAGCAACCGCATGTCGAGAACAATAAGGACGAATATATAGCATCAAAGTGCAATTAAGCGCAAAATGTTTGGTACATGTATGACTTGAACAGCCATTTTCAAATATTTTCATCATTTTATTAAAAATAAATACCTTTACAATCTGATATGTGATAGGGAAAAAGTTAAGCAAACTACAGTCGGGAACTCACGACGACATGAAGCAGGTAACACATGCTTTACGCTCTACGCCACGGGAGCAGTGAAGCTTCGTGTGCCTTTCTTACATTTTGTCTATTCCAATCTGAACCTGATGGGCGGAGTTAGTATAAATAGTCTCTGCTTACAAAGCGGGCTACTTGCACGGTAAATAGACACTCCGTATTTTTTATTTCTTACAATAAGTGGTGGGGACAAAATTGACTTTGGCAAAAAGTGGTGGGGACATGACCCACCCATCCACCCGCAAATTACGCCTATGAGTAAGTGACATTTTGGGTAAAATGGAGATATATACTGTATATCAAATGAAAGCCCTCGATGAGTGATTGCCAAAATGTAAAATCTTAATCAATTTGGAGTTATTCATTAGAAGTCAAAAGACTTATCACTGAACATACTAAGCCAATTGGTGCCAAAAAGGTGCATGTGACATTTTTAATTAAAAAAAGATTTTTGTTTAAAATATGTTTAAATATACTGTGTCAAATAAGCATACTGTCATCCATGTGTGTACATATCTTTATTTTAAAAGATTGAAATCAATGCACAAAGTCAGATCAAAGGTATTTTTTTGTTCTGGCCCTCCTGTAAAGTTGATGAAACGCCACTTACGCCCCTCTGGTTCTCACCCCTCCTTATGAGAAAGGTCTTATCTTGGATTTGTGTACATACAATGGAAGTCAATGGTGGGAAATGTTTTTTGGTTATCAATGTTCTTCAAAATATCTTTTTTTGTGGTTTGTGGAATAAAGAAAGTCATACAGGTTTAAAATCACATGTGAGTAAATGATGAAAGAATTTTTATTTTTGTAATAAACTATCTCATTCAACTCACAACGTTTACGTTTACAAATAAAACGACTAATATCAAAATCATTTTACACAGCCAAAGAATGTAGCAGAGACTGTAAGTTGAATGGGGTCTGTTAGGGGGAGGAGTTAAAGTATTCATCTGTTGATTGGTTTAAACTTGTGTCAAGATTCAGTGACATCTATAGACAGAAGAGTAATAGCATCAGTTCAGTCTTTGATGAGTGGAGAAGAGGGATTCCAGGCACTCAACATGATGCAGAATTTACACAAACATCAATAGAGTTGTGAGGAAATAATGCTTCAAAGTCAATGCGACAGATTAGAGGCACAAAACCTGTCACACTGAGTCAAGTCAAGAAAAACAGCTCAGAGTTTTCAGTCTAAAGACTCTTGAGTGTAAAGGCTCCTGAGTATGACTTTTAGCATTGAACTATGAGTTTCAAAGCCTTGAACATATTTGGCAAGTGATATTATTCACTATTTATTCATTGCAGTACTCAAACATTTTCCAGATTACGCATTCTGCTTTTGTACTTTGTGCTTTGTTATATCATTTCATGAAATTATGTTTATCATTTACTTTTTGAACACTTTAAAGAATGTTGATGTTCTTTTTGTCACGTAATGAAAATGAATAGGGAAAAAAGCTGTCCGTCACTTTCTCTTCTTGTGCCATGTGGAACATAGTCAGACTTGCAAGCCTGGAACAACATATTGGATAAGTAAATGATAGAAGGATTTTTATCTTTTAAGCATACATTTTTCGATGACGGTAACTCTATGATTTTGTTTAAATGTTAATAAAAACAGTCGGTGGAGGAATGACTCGCTTTAGGTCAGGGCAAAGTAACTGCTATAAAGTTTTCAAATATCTTAAGCTTTGCAAATTTATGACTCAAGTCTGAGTCAAATCCGGTCACTGGTTTTGAGCTGATCTCAGAACAGTGATTAATGAGGCTGCCCAGGAGATGATGTACAACTAATCAGACTGCATGTTAAACTCCTGTGGCGCTAGACATTTGTCTAAGCAAACCTGTGCTCAACGTGACTGTGTCTTTTTTTACCGTGTTTGTTAGGGTAATGTTGACCTGTTTGTCATGTACTGAAATGCCGAACAGGGAAGAACCAGCAGTTACGTTATATCCTCAATTACTACAGTGTTGTTATTACCCATTTTGTCCTTCTGAGAAAAGCAGCGATAGTGTAAGAAAGAAAGGGTCATTGCAGAATAACAAGGGAGCAGTCAAAAAAGGTGAACCTTTTACCAACCACCATGATATGTGATCATGTTCCTGCTTTAGTTTTTTGAAGCTCATGTCCAAAGCTCATCAATCATACACTCAAATGCCAGCTGTAATTTATTATAAATATATATGGAACTGTACATTTAGATAAATATGAATCATCCATCTGTAAAATCAACATTAATGTATATGTGACACTCTGTGGCCTTTCCTTTTATAGTCCTGCTCTACACATTCACAATCCTACTTTACTGTGTCAAAATTCAAACATCATTATATCATTATATGGCTTGTATTGATCGTGTCAGCAAACATAATGTTGCGAAATGTTACATTTTGCTTATATTGCTAGCTTTGACTCGAAAAAGATAAAATGTTATCGACGTTGTCAATACTGTACCTTCATCTATGGAAAAGCTGTTTTGCTGCTAAGCAAACATTGTCGACACCGTCCATTGAATGTTAAATAAAACAGAGCTCAATTTTATTGACATCACTGTTTTGATTTTTTGTCGTGTTAAGATAAATATATGCTGATTGATGTGCATGGCATATTTATAGACTTTATTGGCCCCCCTTCTCTCATTTTGTGGCACAGGCGAACAGCTGTCTCACAGAACTGTTCATTTATTCAAGTTCTTTTCCCCCGGAATTTGGAAATTCCCAGGCTGTTAATTAAAAACCATGAAAGAGAACACAGTACAACGTGCTGCGTCTGCCAGCCTGCTGTTCCCAGCAGCCCCAGTAGGCATTCGTATTCTCCCTCTCTCTTTCTATCTCCATCCCTTTCTAAGGGGGGTAACAGAATTACAGCACCTTGTCTAATCTGATGTTCCCAAACCTTTATCTTGCGTTACGCTACAGTGCACAACAGCAAGGTGTTGTTAATATAGTAATAATAGATTAATCGTATTGGTAATATAGATTATAGTAATCAATATGAGAACAGTAAGGTTTGTGTTTGTAGTTAAAAGGAATTTGATCATGAGGTGTCAAATCAAATATAATTCTATAATTTCCATCATCGTGCCATTTGTTGGTTTTGATATTTATTTAATTATTTAGACAGTTGAATACAATTGCATTACTGGTTTTAATATTTTACAATTATTTTGTAATTTAATACATGTATTTGATTGTGTTCTTTAATTATTATGTCATTATGAACCCACAAAAGTATATTTTTTCTCCTGATATATCTTCTTATTCTTCAACTGTTGACGTGTTTTCTATAAAGCTGCTATAATGGCCTCAAAAAAGAAGACATCCGCTTTTAAACTTTTCTTCTATTAATGTAGTCATATACTATAGCTCTTGGATGTCTTTTCAAATTGCCCATTCAGTGATTCTATGATAAATACATACCTTTAATCTGTACTTGATGTCAACATCTGGTCTCATCTTGACGCACTGAAAAACCATTATGTTTGTTATATTTAGGTATGAGTTATATTTGTGAGATTTGAATGGTAATGTTTTTTCTTCTTGGAGCACATTACTTCCATCACTTTCTATACACAGACATTTCAAGGCCAACGTTTCTTGATAGAAACTGTAGCAGGAATAGCAGTAATGAATCACACAAATATGAGAGATGTGTACACACGCACGCATGCACGCACACACATTGACTAATGATCCGTTAAGTTACTGTAGTGGTTACTTTAAAGAGTTATTTTTATCTGATCCAACCCTCAAAAATGACTTAACTTGGTCAAGTATATTCAGTCATTTTAAATCATTATTTCGACATAAAACCAGTTAATTAAGAATTCAAAGTTTTAAATCACCTGTTTGTAAAGCCACAACAGGAAAATACAAGTCAATGATCATATTTTGTAATACTCTGAAGTAGATTGAACGTACCCCACAGCTGACATAGTCTTTCAGTAAGTCTTTAAGAATTTTGCAATCTCATTACCTAAAAATAAAGAGATGTCTGGCATACCCCATTATTTTATGTCTGGTGGATCTATTTGACTGTGTCACACTGAATCAAGTGCAATGTGATGACATTGTTATTAATCATTATGTAAACTATGTATGAGATTTAATCCTTATATACCTGTCAGTAGCTTGGCTGCCATCATAAAATAAAACCAGGCTTTTAGAGGGAATATAATTTATTAATATAACAGGCAGTCATAATAGATCAGTAAAGGCTTGTTTGTGCAGTTTAATCAAAAGCATGGCAACACACGGCATATAGAGGTGATTTTTAGTGTTATGTGTTGAATGACAATGCTATTAAATCTCAGACTTGTTTTTAAGGCAGTAGAACGCTGCCCAAAACACAATAGAAAATTTAATGGATTTAATGGTTATAATGGGAATTGTATTGGAGTTAATGGAAACACTAATGGTGTCCACTGGCATGGATTTAATTGATGGGATGTTGGAATGATGTCCAAAACACACAGCATAAGGGTTTTTAATGGAAACCATTAGAATTTCTGTGATGGTTTCTATGGGTATTTGTTGTTGTTTTTTCAGCCGAGAAATATGTGTGTACATTGTTTGTCACTGACAAAACGTTGTGGCCTGTTCTCATTGCTGTCACTAATGGTTTGCTTTTGTGCATCTCAACTGATAGGGCATGTCGCTAGCAAAACCAAGGTCAAGAATTCGAATCCCAGGGAATGCAGTAAATCCTAATCGCACTCTAAGTCACTTTGGATAAAAGCATTGACTAAATACAGTACATACATGTAAATGTTGTTCTAATGCCTAAGAGAAGTCTTTTTGGCAGGTTTATACACTGACACACAAAGAAAATGAAAAAGAAATATGCAAAATATGTCTGCTTTTAATCTTCAAACTACAGGCAGGGAAATATGTCTCAGAATGACACACGGTAAAATAAAACCCTGAAACATTTCACGCTAATATGCCTAGCTGCTATCATTATGCCGGAGCTGTTGACAAAACAGCCGACTTGTTGCGGTTTGTCACAACTCAGACCTTTAAACAAAAATAGAATAGTCCAAAGCTGTGATTCAGATTCCTACTCCCCGTTTCTGCGACACCGGCGCAGAGCACATTATGCTCATATTCAAAGTGACCTTTTGATGGAGATTAACATGGTGTACCTCCACAGCTAATTCAGTTAGTCATTCTGACAAGCCATTGATCATCAGGGAGAACTGAGCTATTGAGACGTCACGCTGTAGCATGCACAGCCAACATCAGAGAGTGGGTTCTCTCTGATGGGAAAGAAAAGAGGGCAGGGACGGTACGAAGGGAGGGCGGCAATGGTTTAAGCATTAAAGGCACAAGTGAGAGAGAGAGAGTGCGCTCTCAAAATGGCTTCCCTTTCGACAGCTTCATCAAATCTGACAAGACCTGTAGGTTTCCTCCTCATACAGATTTGTTGTCATCGTTCATAAATACTCCCACATCTCATTTATCTACATCTGTAGCTTAGTCTTCATAATCGAGTCTCTGTGGTAGCGCTCGGAATAGTAACGTCTTTGGAGGTGCAAACGTTGTAAATACATCTCAAGCCATTGTTGCCGCTGAAATTTCTCACCTCTTTTCTTTGCACGTGTCAGTGGTCGACTCTGCGTCGAGAAGCAGTGAATGTTTTTCAGCAGAAGCAAAATAGAGCCTTTATCTTCTCTTCACTCACTCTCGCTCGCCCGTTCAAACCTTTCCCCCCACATGCGCACGCCTCCCCTTCTTTCTTGCGCTGTCAGCTCTATTAAATCTGTGTTAAAGTGCGTGGAGTAGGAAATGCACGTTTATCTTTACAAATTACGCTTTTTGCATTAAACATTTCATCTTCTGATGAATTATCTCCAAAGCGAACTGCTGCCTGCGCTAATTTTTTTGGCTTCGCAATTTGCACGGGATGTAACGCTAGCTCAATTAAATTCCTTTCAGCCTTTTACAGCCAGCCAAGATTGTGGCGCACACAAAGTAGAAAAACTGAATGAAAGGGAAATGGGGACAATAGACGTGTGTCCGAGCAAAGTTTCATGAAGCTGGACGAATATTGTCTAACCACAGTCATTTTGTGGAAGAGACGGTATGACGGTAGTGTCATGTAAACAAATTACAGAAATAATTATTGTTTTCAAACAGGTTTTCCAGATCACGTCCTCTACCTGCTATTGGTCTTCTTATTTTGAAGAATGTGGGTGAACATACAACGGCAGGACCCATTCGCTTCTATTGTATAGACACAAGACCAATGCGAGTCAATGGGTACCGTATTGTTCGGTTACCAAGATTCTTCAAAATGTCTTCTTTTGTGTTCTACGAATGAAAGTCACACAGGTTTGAAATGACAAAAGGGTGAGTAAATGATGACAGAATTTTTATTTTTGAGTGAACTATCCCTTTTATTAAGTCGGAAATCTCAAATGACTAAATCAACATGACTACATTTACACAAAGAAACAAAAAAGTAGAAATAAGTTCTTTTCTACTAAGTTCTAATAAGTTCTTTGTTTCTGCGCAACAATTGCACATTGCGATTCACACAAAAAAAACAATAAATGTTTTGCTAGTACCACACAACCACAATGTTTACAGTTTTGGGGGAAATCAATGGTTGACTTCAGCTTTACCGTATGATTCATGTTTAAAATTAGCCATGGCTTATTTATTTTATGAGCTGTTTTTAAGCACTACTGGTATTGACTTAACTAATGAGCTGGTGCCGAAAGGAGATGAGCTATAAGAACAGGAAGTGAGATTGGAGCACAACGGCCCCTCGTCCAGGTTGGCAGACAGACAAAGAGAAAAAAGAGAAACGGCAGAAGAAAGAGGAAGAAAAACGATGGTCCCTGGTGCTGTTTTGTGAGGGCCTCTATAGCAGCCCATTAGGTAATTGGTGTTTGGGCTCTTGCACTCTGTCTCTGTGTTCTTGAAACAGTATTGTGAAGGAGGGCCACAGGATGCAGGGGCCAAGAGGGTCTGAAGCGTGCAGAGGCCACACACGGCCTTCTCAGGGGCTGTGCTGCTATTTGAAGTCAAGAGCAAGAAACAGCAGCATGGATCATAGGGAGAAGGGGTTACTGCCCAGCATCCCAGTATGCCACTTTATCTCGGGTGATAGAGAACGATGGCATTTGCGTGTTAAACTCCTCTTCTTGGGGAACCGGGCTAAAACGTTCTATGCTTATTTATATGTGTGTAGGTATCCATTTTCTCTGCAGTAGTTTAGTTTAGTGGTGTAGATTAGGTTTATTTTTCCTTTTTAAATAATAAACATTAACCTTCTAAATGGTATAATGTTGAAAGCTAAAAAAAAATCTGGACATGGAAAAATACATTGAAGCCAATTGTATTTACAGTATATACACAAATTTTATTGCAAAGCAGCTTTACATACATTTTAATAAAAAATAGTAATACTGTAGATCAATAAAAATAAACACAGTTAATGGTATTATATAAAATAAAGACAGTATATGGTATTAAAATACATGGTATTATTGCAAGATTTTCTCTATGCAATATGCACTGATGAAATTGAACTGAAATCAATTCTATGCTGGATTCATCACGCAAAGGGGTTAAGAAAAAATTTCAAATTCTGTGCCTATGATCTAGTTATCTTGGCATTTTGTATGTATGCCCACATGTTTTGTAGGTTATGTGTGACTGAGTTGTGTGTGTGAGGTGTTGCACCATATGGGTCTGTATCTCAATGGGAAGCCCACCACCTGATCCTCTGTTTCAGCAGATCAGAGGCGGTAAGGGGGATGCTTGAAATTAGACTCGCCTCTTTTTACTTTCAAACTGCTGTGACATTGCTGTACTTGAAAGTGGCGATCAAGTACATTTAAAGCTGAAGCGTTTTGATAGCACCACAGAGCTTTAGTGTTTACACTTTACAGGGGAATCAACTTACAGATGGTTTGCTTATTGTTAGTTCTGCATACTAAACTGGGATCTTAACATTGAAAAAACGCAGCAGTGCAGCTTTAAATTTGATCGTAATTTAAAACACCTAATTAAATAACAATAAAATTATTCCACTAAAGCGATATTAACAGAAAGATACGCACACTGTGATTTGCTATTTTCTTGCAGTGTAATTCAATGCAATAGTTGCCATAATGATCCATTTTATATAAACGCTATCATTAGGTTATAATTACACTCTCTCTGGTTTAATGTAGATTTGCACCTTTGCTCTTGTTCTCGTAACCTCCTGGGATGGAGATGCTCTAGGGAAGTGATCTCACTAAATATGATTAATAGAGTGGTACCTCAGTCCAGGAGGATAGGATGAAATGTAGAGGGCATTGGAATATTCACTGTGTTAATCTGCAGATCTTCGGTCGACTTACTTTTCCTGCATGACACTTTTCTCCTATGCTGTTATGCACAATTCCCTCGGAAGCAAGGTTTTATGTTCTTCATGGAGATACTTTAAATAATGCAGACCTACTTTGTCAAAAATGTTCATAATTTGAACAGAAAAAATGTGGTAAAAAACTGTTAATTGGATTGTCGCCTAACAGTCGTGGTGAAAAATATTGCTGCTGTCGTTCTGAAACCTTGTATCTCCATATTTTGTGATGTTTAATTTTTGCCATAAATCCTTATTATTAATCACCATTTATGTTTGTAACTATGTTTTGCAAATACTGTATCTAACCACGAAAAAGTATTAAAAAGTGCTTCTCAATTTTGACAACACAGTATTTAAATATTCATTTATTATTGTTTTGCATTTTCTGAAAAACAGCTAATTTGGACATCGAGGACAGCGACGATAAAGTATATTAGATTTAAGAAAGGAGCATTACATGCATATTTACTGTATACATCACATTTTATTTTAAGTAATTTCATATTCATTTTAATTTAATTTCAAAAAGTAAATTGCCATATTAAGTATTTTTCTGATGTATGTTCCAATGCTTTATGTGGCATTTTTATTTAGTTACTTAAAGGCGCAGTTTTTGATTTACAGCGGCCACTAGCGTTGTATTATAGATTTGCAACGAATCGGTCAGTCCAAACAGGACGGTGGCACCATAGTACAAAGAGATGTCGTTCTCATGTTGACGCAGGGAAGAGATCATGCAGGCATTAGAAAGGCTTTTAGCAGAGATACTCATAGGTATCTATGGAGATACTTTCCAGCAGAGAGAAGTTGGAGAGAAAGATCGTCTAAAAATCACCCCCGAGGAGGTTGCTTTGATTCAGATCAGTATGTGAGTAACATACTAACATACCAAGATATGTTGTTGTTGTAATATTAGCTGTGTGACGGAGCTGTTTTGAGCGTCATTGTATATTTGGAACCGCTTTAATATTGTTATTAAAGATACTGGAGAAAGAGAGAGAGCGAGAGAGAGCGAGAGCACGTTGGCGCTAAAACTGTAGAGAGAGAGCGCGTTTTACTCTCTTACTCAGTGATGAATAAATTTACATTTAACCCGCGATCCGTTTCACCACGATACCGCAGCGGAGAGGAAGAGGAAATGCGCGTTGTAGAGTTGTTTGTCCGTTTAGGGCTGCTGTACAAAACATGGCGGCGAATTCAATGTATGTAGACCCGCTCTGTATGTAGATAAAATAGCTTATTCTAAAGTATTAGAAACAGAACGGTTCATTATGTAAGGTCTTTATACACCTCTGAAGAACTAGTTTTGTATATTATATTGCATTTTTTGTCAGTAGATCCTCCTTAAAAACCCATATTGTTCCTTTAATGTGTGCTAAATTGTTTTGTGTGCTCATGTGTGTTACCCATACAGGGTTGGTCTTTGTGTGAGTAACACTGTGAACTTTCTATTTATGTTTATTAGTTTTTGTTAATGGAAGGCCAATTTTGAACTGTCTATAATACTGACAACTATCAAAATAATATAGGTGATAAAATAAATGGTGACAAAAAGTAGATAGCAGTAAAAGGGACTGGTATATCAGTGTTTTATTAGTTCAAGTAGCCATAGTACTCCAGGTAACGATATAGAAAGTAATAAACTATTGACCGTTTCATCTTAACAACATAAACAAACGTTACTGCGCATGCGCACTTTTGCGACCCCCCCAACTGAACTTCCGGTACACATTCACAAACAATAGAGTGCCTGTGGATTATTTCTGTTAACAACCAAAAGAAACCGAGAAGAACTGTTACTTGGCTAAACTTGTCTCTCCAATATTTTTAATTTAGACTCCTATACCAAGCTCAACCGCTAGATGTCAGTGTACCATACGGTTTGTTTAAATTCTTTCGAACTTCAAGACCCATTCAACAAATTGTATATGTAATAAAATGAACATACAACAAAATTTAACAAATCGTTTATTCAATACAATTATTATACAGTAAAATAATAATACAAATTAATATGAACATAAATTAAATTAAATATAAATGTTACGTATATAAATAGACACTAGCCAAACACAAACCGGAAGTTAACTGGGGGTCAGGCGTGTGCGATGAAACGGTCTATAAAATACACATGCATCAAAATGTCATCCTGCAATAATAGAATTGCCATATTTTTACAGTTCAGATAATTCTTCCTTTTTTTGCAAAACGGTATTTCAAGTCTTTACATTATGAAGTCTTTTAATAACTTGACAGGAGTCCCACAGGAGCCATGCTTTATGACTTTTACGATACCGCATAATTTACAAAACTGGTTAGCATAATACCAAATACGATGACATCATCATTGATGTCATACCAACGTCCCTGCGATGTCACCCGACCAATCGGTGTGCGGAATCTTCCCGTCATTGTTATTGTGTAGGGTGTGGTTGTGTCCTTCAGTTGAGGGAAAATCACAGGAGCATTACGCCGTATTCCCACGACTCCGGCTCTGCTGTGGTGGCTTACTGAGTCTGGACCTAATTAAGCTTTTTGAAGTAAATACTCCGCACTGTTGCATCCTACCTCCTGCTGCGGCTCAGCGCGAGAGCTAGGGCTCCTGCGTTTCGTCCCCAGGCTTATGAGTGGGAGGTAGCTCGCACTTTCATTAGATTCTCATTTGCTGATGTCCCCCATGAGCCCGCGCTCCGCCTGCCATTGGAAGGGCTTTTTTTATGGTTAATTAAGACAGACGCATCCAGTACAACAACTGTTTATTAAAAAATGTCAAACGTCTGGAGATTAGCTCTCTGTATGAAAGTGTCTTTATCCTAGATTTGTTTGTGGGTTTGGTGTTGCGTCAAGACTCATAGCACTTCACTCCTTATGCCTTCTGGTTCACATTAATTACTGTTAAATACTCCTCAAGAATTAAAGGGTAAAATGGATTCAGCCAATTAATTTTTGCTCAATAACAGGCAGGTTCATTAGGAGAGGGAAAACGTGGCGTTTGGAGAAGCACTGGTAGATATGTCAAATCTTCTGAGATTATGAAAAGCTCTTCATGTCTGTGCCTGGAGAGGATTATTCTAGTAATACAGTTGTTATGGTAATGATGATGAGCTCACGCTATAATAAAGACCTCTGGGCTTCCAACCTGCGGCAAGGTGTGCTTCTAACTGATGTGCTGCCATTTCAGTTTGACTGTGTGGAAGGCGTGTGTGTGTGCGCACGTGTTTGTGAAGGCAGGCGTGTAAACATCTGCCAAGTCGGGGTGTGTGTGTGCTTATCGTATTCATGTTGATTTATTCTGATCCCGTCTGATTGGCTAAAGCGCATTGGAAACTAAATTGCAACTGAAACCCGTGTTAAATCAAAAGGGACCTCTAGACATAAGACGTCTCTGCTGGTAAATGTTTGACATATTGAATATGCTCATTTATCTCCATTCACTTTGCATTGAATATGTAGGAACGCTCTTATTTTGCGTACGGCCCCGTTGGTCTAATTTGTTCAGCCGCTGCATTCGGAATGGCTTCGTGTACCTCAGTGCAGTGAACCGAATATGCGTTTTTCTTTTTAGCCATGTATTTTTTAAAAGCAGCTCCCCTAAGATTTTACAGATTATACAACTACTGGGGAACTAACATGGTGTGAACTGAAAAGACATTCTGAGTCTAACTGAGCTGTGTTGTTTTGGTAAGATGGCAATATTTCTTCATCTGTTCCTCCTGCTTGCTCTCTCTTTATACTTTCTCTCTCTGGCTTTCTCTGTTAAAACATCTTAGCTGGGCATTCCTCACAGTTGAGGGCCTCTGGCACTCAATGGATGAGGAGGCATGGCCCCTTTATTAACCTCTCCTTTTAGCAGAGCCAGGCTCTTCACACCAAGCCACTTCTCCTTATCGAACACACAGCACACTGGAGATTAAGGGCACAATGAAAAAACAGACAGCCATAGAATGGATGTGATCAACTTCGGGCTGAATTAATAGAGAGAGAGAGAGAGAGAGAGAGAGAGAGTCATAACTGGAGTTTGAGGGTCTTTTAGATGTCAAAATGTAAAACTCTTCTTAAAAACTTTAGTATATATATATATATCCAGCTGCGGAAAAAATTAAGGGACCCCTCCAAAATTATTTTTAGTTTTTCTGAATTTATTTATGTATAGGTATGTTTAAGGAAAATTATCATTTTTTTTTTGTTTCATTCTTTAAACTAGTGATAACACTTCTCCCAAATTCCCCCAAAATATTGTTTTTATTTGCAGAAAATTGAAATGGGACAACGGATCAGTATGACGAAAGATGCAATGTTTGCAGATCTTAAATACTAAAAAAAGTTCATCTTCATATAAACAACACAATACTGATGTTCTTACATGTATTTTAGTATCAGTTCAAAACTGTTTTCTCTAGAAGCAGTTCAGTATGTTGAATCAACCAAAATGATCTGATTAATTTCTTTAAAATTCCATAACCAACATATTACTGTAATAGCTGCTGGGCAAACACAAGTGGCGTACAGTCAAGGTCAATGATATAATGAGGGTGGATTTTAACCCAGGGTTAACTGTGTTAACTTTGTGACACGTTTTTGTGGGCGGAGCTTAGGTGGAGGTAGAAAGATTCCCCTGACCGCATTACTAATGCTAGGTAGCACGTTTTGTTTGCTTGCTTTTTGACAATGACTAGAAAAACATCAGATTCAATTTGAACACGTAAGGTCACTCACTGTCTAGGACCGCGATTGTTTTTGAAAAAGTTAACTTGAACCTGGCTGACCTGTACACGCTCACTCAATGGATCCAGAGACGAACGGACAGGATTACCTCCAGTTAAGTGGTCTGACATCTACACCTACCAGACAGAGAAACCAAGCGTGTACAGTAAAGATAAACTGCGAGCGTATACATCTATAGATGCCTGCGTGTACTAAGAGTGGCAAACGTTAGCAAATGCATTTAAGTTACTTGAACACAAACCTGACACATGAGCCTTCTCACTGTTCCCTCTCCCTTTATACTAACGTAGTGTCTATTTACACTGAGTACAACAAGCCCGCCTTGTTGGCAGAGACTATTTACAGTATCTCCGCCCACCAATATGTGATTGGAATAGAGAAAGTGTAAGATTGACGCCATTTAAAACAAGACTTGAGTGGCATAGAATGTAAAGTCTGTATAGCGCGGCCCAGGAGACCTGGGTTCTAATCCTGCTGAAAACCTTCTTTAACCTTTTTTATTATTTTACAGATCATAAGTGCATTTGTTTTAAATAAAATTGATTTAAGACTTAAAATTAATTTTTATTCATACACTTTAGGTTTAGGGTAAGGTTAGGGTTAAGTATAGGGCTTTAATATCTTAGTAAATTGCCATCATTTTAATAATTTTTATAAATATAATTAAATTACTGTCTGTTATTATTGCATAATGTTTAATGCACAACAATATTGAGGTGCAAATAGTAACGTTATCTGCCACTATTTATATGTAAAAAGCATCTAACTACTATTTCTACTTAATCCAAAGAAAATAGGCCCTACAGCTAATTTTGGTTAGTGTAAATAGCATATCGCTAAGAAATGCTGCTATTTTCACTAAGTGTAAACAGAACTTACTACTATTTAATCTTAGTGTAAATAGCATCTGTCGCTATTTACACTTAATGCAAATAGCTGCTGCCTTATACTAATGCACTTGTGACAACTAAGGAAAAAGAGATGACAAACAGTTTCCTTTATGTTAAATTTCTGGCCGATAGTTAACTGCTAGTTGTATAACTAACAAAGTTAGCTAGCATACCCTATGCGTTCAAAAGTTAACACTACGTGAAAAATAACCTTTTTCCCCAGTTTCTGATTTGGGTTTACATGAGATATTTTTAGACACGTAACTCACCCAAATCATAATCCACACCAACAAAAGACAGTCATTGTTAATCTTAAATATTATGAATTGAAACGTGAGCATTTTTGATGATGGTTTCTGTTCAGTCCGCTCGTTTTATTGTGTTTAACTACAGCTGTCGTCAGTGTTTTTGTTTGGCAATGGCAGCTGGTATGTGTTAAAATATCAAATTGGAGACTGTATTCTGTCGATTGTGGCACTAAACAACACAACAAGATGATATTTTATGGTTTTATGGTATTGGCCACCTCCAGTTTTCCCTTTGTTTTGCCTCCAGGTTATGCCGTGACGCAAGCGAGATGTCGGCGCAAAATGTTGTATAAATGTACGTATACATAAATGTAGACATTTTGGTACCAATATGTTCCTCTAAGGTCTTTAGGTGCAAAGGTGTATTTTTTGAAAGGGTACCATCCCAGCGACAGCTTGGTGTAGGGCTTTATGCTCCAGTAAGTTGAGATCATTTTTTTTACCATGCTTTCAATTTTTTAGGTTACCATTGTGACAACTTACCCCATACCATGTGACAACATGCTGTGCTACCGGCAAACATAGTCACAAAAGGTTATTGTGTTAAATGACCTGCATCTTTTCCCTCTGGGCGGACAGTGCAAATGTTAGCAAAGCACTTTCGTAGCCAAGACTTTAACCCTTTATCGGGCAAGTTACCATATTTGGTAACTTAATCGACCAATCACAACGGCTTTCCATGCCTCTCCCTGAGCATGTGTGTGTGTTCCTAAATGTTCCTAAATAAAAGACAAAATGTTCCTAAATAAATATTCTATGAAGTTTATATATATTTTATGCATTTATTTATATTTTATATATGTGTCTTATATTTTTAAATATATACACTTTTGGGTAGGAAAATGACCATAGACCGGCGAGGAACCATATACAGTATGGTAACTTAATTGACCTTGATTTTCAATATAAAAATGATTTTTTTCTTTTAAGTCACAAAAGTCAAAGCTTGTAATAACCTCCAAAAACACTCCAGGCTTGAAATTTTTAAACTTCTAAGTATTTCAATGAGTGCCCTATAAAGGGTTAAGGTATGCGTCTTTACAAACATGGGCTTTCAAAAATATACTTACCCTGTGACACATCCACTGGAATAAAAAGTTTGACTACATCTGGACTCCCTTATATATAGACAGCAACACAGTATATTGTTTTTAATATTAAAATGAGCATTCTCTCATAAACCTCTGATGTACCATAAGCTTAAGCGAGCCTGAAAGATGAAACTGGAATTTCAGCAAGTGCTTCAGCAAAGCAAATCAGACGTGCACATCAGAGCAAATATGTCTCTTTATTCTTCAGTACACCAAGGGATCTTCCAGCTTCTGTTCTTTTGTATCATATTACCCACACGCTGTGCTTGTAATCTCGGCGCTAAACTAACAAGCCCAATAAAACAGTGGTTACTCTACATCGGTGCATAATTAAACTAATGGTTGCTTAACAAACGAAATACAGCTAGAATCCAATGAAGATGATAGATGCAGAGCCTTTAAATATGTAATTAACTCTCACATCATGATAGTGTTGAAAGAGGTTCTTTTTATTGTTGTTGTTTTTAGCTGAGAGTTGTTTGCTGACTGCTGGGCTTTCGGGAAGCCAGAACGCGAGAACAGTTAACCGGTATAGATTTAAACACGGCTGTTTTCTCATTTGTATTCCTGAGACAGGCTTTCGCACATTCACTCACATACATACGCTGCACACTCACTGCCTTATTTGACTCCCTGTTTCTGGTAGTTGATACGCAAAATAATCTCCAATCGCGACTGTCACGTACGCAAACATCACCGGCTACTTTTCGGTTGCTGTTAACAACAACAAAACGCAAAAAAGCTGTCATTATGCATAGTAGATTTCAAGGGATTTACTCTCTTTAAGTGTCTTTGATACCCCCATTTGCATTCTGCATGCTTAAATAGGTAGAAATTATCATCATTTGTTCAGAAATGAAAATATTTGGGTGAATTCCCTGGTTACCTCAAATGTATTCAGCAGAAAAACACGGTGCTGAACAGCTCCTGTCACATGGCGTGTGCATCACCTTGCCCCTCGGGGAGACGTGTCTTTAAATACAGGAAAGCTGATGGTACGTTTAAACAAATGAGAAGGAAAATAGCCTGCATGTAGTGAAGAATTGTGAGTAAAGCTGTTGTGCAGATCTGTCATTGCATCATCAACACATTATTGTGAGGAGTAAATGTTCATCGGCACTAAATGAAAATATTTTCAAAATGTTGGACTTTTAAGGATAATAGCGAAGTAGGCGTTAACCAAAACATGAGTGGTATACAGTATGCATACGATTTTAAATATCAAAAGGGTGCTTTATCTTAATTAAACAGCCAATTCCGCCACCCAGATAAAAGCCCCTTTCCACACTTGCCAGCATTTATAATGCTATGTAAATGTCAGCTAATATGTGATGTGAGCACGCACGCAGCTTAGTTCTACATTAATAAGTTGCAGACAAATAAACCAAACAGCTCCCTTTCCATTGTGTATTGCTATTTTTGAATGTGGGGTGATGTGTTATGTGGCATTCTCTTCAGTTTGTATAGAACCAGGATGTGTTGTCAGAATTCTTTAGGTTCAATATGAAGGTCTTTTTGTAGTGGGCCACGCTGACATCAGTGGAGAAAGTAGCCAATTATTTTGCTGTCATGTTCTCAACAGGTCGAATGTCATTTACCTGTTTGTCCACCAGTCACCTTTTGGCCAAAGGAGCATACACAAGTCAGTTTTTCCACACTTTTTAATACTAAAATCAGTCAAAGTTCTAAAGAAGTCAGAAGGCTAAATTGAATGTATACAGCCACGGAAAGAATTAAGAGAGCATTCCAACCTATTCCAACCATAAAGTCATCCAACAGCAATGTGTAAGACCGACAGCATGACCAGATACATGAAAACTGTGATAAAAATGAGGTTATCACATAAAAATACTTTTTGAACATTTCTTTAATACATAGACATATTACTGTTGTATTGCTTAAAAGTGAGTATGAACTTTATTTGCCGTATTTGAGGTCTGACAAAATACAAAGCATATTTTCTGATACTTTTACCTGTTTCTGCAAATAAATGCAAATAGAAACCTTTTTATTTGGAATTTGGTAGAAATGTTGTTAGTATTTCACAGAATGAAACAAAAACGATCATTTTACCTATACACATACCAATAAATATTACATTTTAAAATCAGAAAAACTGATTTTATATATTTTTTTCCATGGCTCGAATCTGCCTTTTGCCGAACTCACTCTTCTACCTTTTTCCATCTCATATTAGATCATAAAGGCATTTATTTTTCAATAAATCATTAAGTTTAGGGTAGGCATAAGTGAAGGTGTAGGCCTTTATTGCTTCAATAAGTTGGCATCATTTTAATAATTTTAATAAATATAATCATTTACACCATTTTTTTACTGCCTAATGTTTAATGTAACTGAGATACTGAGATGCAAATCGTATAGCCTCTAATAAAGTACTAATCTAATTTAGGGCTGTCAAACGATTAATCGCATCCATAAAAGTTTGTGTTTCCGTAATATATGTCTGTGTACTGTGCATATTACTTTTGTATTTATAAACACACAAACATACCCGCATATATTTAATAAAAATATAAAATATAAAAATTAATGAACTTTTATATATAATTTCAATTATTGGTAAATCTAAATCAAAATTTCATATACAGTATATGTTTCTGTGTTTAAAATACAAAATTAATATGCACAGTACACAGATTTATATTATGTAAAACAAACTTTTATTCTGGATGCAATTAATCGTTTTACAGCCCTAATCTAATTACTATTACACTTAATCCAAAGAAAATACAGCTGTTTTCAATTAGTGTACAAATTTGAAGAAAGTTTTATTTACATGTACTCAGTTATATATTATATAAACACACTGCTAATAATTTAGCTGATGCTCTTATCCAAAGCAAAATATATTACACTCAGAGACAATTAATTCAAGGTGAATACTGTACATGAGCACACAAGTACCAGAACAGTACAGCGCTAGAGCAGAAGTGCAAGTGCATTTTTAAGTGAAAAAAAGGTTGTTAGTGCTCCCGGAAGAGGTAAGTTTCCAGTCATTTTTGAAGATTGCCGTTCAGGTGAAGGTTTGGACCTCCACCATCGAGGGACAGTCAGTATGAAGGTTTCTGTAAGTGACCTGAATATGAATGAGCTCTGTGTTTGTACAGCATACAGTATTTGTGTTGAAAGCATACAGCGGCGGAACAGGCCTATGGTAGAGCCATTATTGTTAGACACCAGTTATTATTGAACTACTTAATGGCCTGATAGTTGTAGATTGGGAGGCTTGGCCTTTAAAGGCTAGAATTTCATGATGATGAAAAAAAGCTTTTCAGTGGCACTTAAGGCTTGAATGCGAAATGGCTGGTGTTATCACGCTCGTGTTTGGATACCTCCTGCCCTATTGCTCATAAATCAAAGCAAAACTAACAGCATCTAAATTTGCCACAATACTCTGTGATTTACACGGTACCAACACAGTTGGAGCATGCATTGAATGATGTACTTGTGTTAACACCAAGATAATCTGTTTTGAAAGGGAGTGTCAATCACGTGTTATTTAAACCAATAGTCATTCTCTCTCATGGATTGTTCTTGTTTATTATTGGCTATAAAACATGAGCAACAGAAGGAACACGCCTTCACATGTACTAGAGTGTAATTTACTACGGCAAAGATAGAGAAGCTATTAAATCCGGTCATTCGGGCTTCCTCGTACAGACAGGAGAATTATGGCCGAGCCGATGCTCTCCGGAGCGCATGTAACACAGGACACCTGATCCAACATTCATCACTTCTTAAACAACTGCGACAAGCCTACCAGAAATCAATTACACATCTTCTCAAGATGGAGGCACAGGCGGGCTGGGGATGCTGAGCACCCTTCAACGTAATCGCTCCGTTCTAGCAGGAATTCTGAGTACCACCAAACAGTTCGCCTATATGCATATGCATGTGACTCCAAATGTGGGCAGCTTTTAAAATGCTTCAAAGATGCCTAATTCATGCACTCTGTTTGTGGGCTTACCATTCAATTTCATTGGGAAGCCTCTGGGAACACATGATCTTTTAAAAAAAGCCATGTGCTTCTTACACCTTGTGCCAGTGTCTTTAGCATCTGATGCGAGTGTCAGGAGCTTTAGGCGGCATTTCTTGAGAAAACTCATCTGCAAATCATAACAAAAGGTTGCTGCTCTTCACACATCAAATAGCCGGAGTCATTTTACGACGACTTAGCCGTATTCTTCTCGCTATGTGCCAGGGAAAATAACACTGTCTCAATAGAAGACCAAACCTCTAGTGATGGATACTCATAATCCCTCTTATGTGGCTTCTTCAAGTACGGAGGAAGCACTTCAGGATTCGACGATGGTATTACACCCTTGTTTTCACCCCTTTGCAGGCGTGTGATAGCGTTCAGGGTGGAGGAGCTCCAGATGGCCGTGCTTGTTTGAAGCCCAGCACACCGTAACAAACCCCTCGGCCAGCTGCTTCACTCATCCAAGAGCTGCTGCAGGATTTAGAGCGGGTCCTGGGAGCCCTCTCTAGTCGTGCGCATACTCGCACACAGATAAACAAATAAACACGCATGCAGATACGCTGAGGCATCATTTCACTCGTTGCATTTGCTTTCATTAATAACAGCTGTCTCATTGTCTGCTTTTAGATATCATTATATCTAAATATATATTATCATTCGGACGTTAAGCTTGAGAGAGCGCTTTGAGAGTGAGGGCTGGATGGCCAACATTTATCATTGGAAGCTAGTCACAAGGCCCTTGAGAACGAATGTTGATGTGTTGATATGGAAAGAGAGATTGGAAAGATTTGACGGAGAGGAAGATTTTCAGCGTACAACAACTTTTCATGTTCTGCTCTCTTAAAAATATTTGAAAGAACACTTGGAATATAGTGTCAAGTCGTTTGTTTTGTCATTTTTGAAGATCGACAGCCCCAGTCCCTATTCACTTTCATTGTAAGAAATAAAGCTGCTTGGACATTCTGTCTAATGTTTTCTTTTTATTTCCACAGAAAAATATGGAAGTGATACAGGTTTGGAAGGTATGAGGCTGAGATTTGAAAGCCTTTTTCATTTTTGGGTGTACTGTTTCTTTAAGATGATGCCTAAAACAACTATTATGGTAATCTAATATAGCTAATCCAATGTAATGCTTTTGGTAATTACTATCATAACAAAAGACAGACCAACTATCATAAGAACAAAATTAAATGTGTTTGTGACATGCTTTTTGAACCTGTAATCCTGTCTGCTAGAGTTTTATTTGCATGTGGTTTGTGTTTTATCTTTCGGAATGGGTGTCCTCTATGTAGACTGAACAAAATAAAGGGATAGTTCACCCAAAATTAAAAAATCTCATCATTTACTCACCCTCTGGTCGTTTTAAACCTGTATGACTTTCTTCTGCAAAACACAAAGGAAGCTATTTTGAAGAAAGTTGGTAACCGAACAATAGCGGCTCCCATTCACTTCTATTGTATGGACACAAAAACCAATGCAAGTAAATGGGTGCCAGTTAACATAATTGTTCAAAATATCTTTTTTTTGTGTGTTCTGTGGAAGGAAGGAAGTCATGTAGGTTTGAAATGACAAGAGGGGGGCGTAAATAATGACAGAATGTTCATTTTTGGTTGAACTATCACTTCAGTTAATATCCTTTTGCTGAAATAAATAGAATGGAAGTACAAAATACAACATTTGCATAATTTTGTTAAGTAATACACAAATTTGTAATATTAATATATGTTGTAAAAATGTAATCTGTTTACCATCTTCTGGCCATTACTAGAAAATACAGTTCTGACCAGCAATTCTTTTTCTTCAATACAGCTGCTTGTATTTCTCTCCCGATATCACCTTTACAACATTGTGATAGAGATGGTGTGAGGACCACAGATAAAGTCACAGTATCACAGAGAGTCCTGATTTGCTTTCTTTTCTCGCTGACAGATGATGTCAGCACTTTTTTTCAGTCTGACACATTAGGAGCTATTGTTGTCCCCTCAAGAAGTCGCAATCATGCATTCAGTCGTCGGCAAAGATGCCCTCTCCTGAGTGTAAGAATTACCATCAGGCTCTTTCGTCCTCTCTCATCAGCATGAACTATTAGCCTTGTCTCTAATGCATCAATAGCCTTAACTCCAAGAGAATTCGCTACAAAGGCATGGTGCGATGTTGATGATAACGACAGGACTTTTTTTAAAGCCTCAGAGGAAAAGACGGGTGGTTTAACTTGACAAGGTTCATTCTTGTCGCACGCATGAGTAAATCATCACTGTGGTTTCAGTCAGTGGTTAAACTGAATGTAAAGACTTTTGCTTTTTTTAAGTTTCAAGGTATTGTCAAGCCAGTCATCGAGATAGTTTAGTACCCGCACACCTCCCTCCCTGAGGAGAAGGAGGGCGGCTTCCACGACCTTCGTAAAGACCCGTGGAGACAGGGACAGACCGAAGGGGAGGACCCTGTACTGATATGCCCGGCCCTCGAACGCGAACCGTAGGAACGGCCGATGTTGAGGGAGGATCGAGACATGAAAGTACGCGTCCTTCAGGTCGATTGCCATGAACCAGTCCTGACACCTGACGGACGTCAGGATGCTCTTCTGTGTGATCATCCTGAAAGGCAGGTTGTGTAGGTGCCTGTTCAGAACACGCATATCCAAGACAGGGCGCAACCCCCCGCCTTTCTTGGGGACAATGAAGTACGGGTTGTAAAACCCGTTGAACATCTCGGCTGGTGGGACGGGTTCGATCGCTCCCTTCACCAGTAGGGAGGCGACCTTCGCCCGAAGTACGGGAGCATCCTTGCCTCTGACTGAGGTGTAAAGGATGCCCCGAAACTTAGGCGGGCGTGTGGCAAACTGAATCGCGTAGCCGAGACGGATCATCTTCCTTAGCCAGCTGACAGTCTGGGAAGTCGATGCCAGGCTCCCAGAACCCGTGACAGGGGGACTAGAGGTTCGATCTTCTTCATCGTCCCCCCGGGGGGGTGGTTCGATGGCTAGCAGTACGGATTCCTTGCGGGGGAGGTCCCCCGGGGAGGAAATCGGCTCTGCTGTTTTTCCTGCCTGGCGATTGCACAGCTCAACGCACTGTCTGACTGAGAGTGCTGAGGGCTGGTGTTTATACTCGACATCGCGCTTCGCCGTGACGCAATGTTGAGTTGCCGTCCACCGTCGTGCCGAGGGTGGGAGCGGCTGTGATAACCCAGAGAGAGAGGAAGCTCTTTTCGTGAGTAAGTGGGTGCTAGCCCCCCGGAGGGGGCCAGCAGATGGTGAGACGGGGCAGGAACCGTCCCTATCCAACCCAGCGGTGGAGTGGCTGGGGTCGGGCCCGATGGTAACCTCGATCTCCCTGGGGTCTCTCCATCAGGGCCGCTTCTGCTTCCGCGACGGCTGCTGACAGGGAGGCGGTTTCCTCTTCGACATCCTTTTCCGGGAGGCAGCCTGGGAAGGGGGCACTGGAGCCGGAGCCGGTGTTGAAGAGGGCCGGGGCTGCTGGGAAGCAGACGCCGCTCGGGATCTCGAAAGGCCTGGAGGCGGCCGAGTCGTGGCGGAGCAGGATATGCTTAATGGCCTCCGTCTGCTTCTTCACCGTCGAGAACTGCTGGGAGAAGTCCTCAACGGTGTCACCAAACAGCCCACCCTGCGAGATGGGGGCGTCAAGAAAGCTAACCTTCTCGGCGTCCCGCATCTGCGCAAGGTTAAGCCAGAGGTGTCTCTCCTGGACCACCATGGTGGACATCGCCCGACCCAGGGCCCGTGCCGTCACCTTAGTCGCCAGTAGAGCGAGATCGGTGGCGGTACGGAGTTCCTGCATCACTGCTGAGTCGGTCTTACCCTCGTGGAGCTCCTTCAACGCCTTGGCCTGGTGGACCTGCAGGATGGCCATGGCGTGGAGGGAGGAGGCAGCCTGACCCGCGGCAGTGTAAGCCTTCGACACCAGAGATGCCGAAAACTTACAGGCCTTGGACGGGAGTCTAGGCCGAGCCCTCCAGGTGGCCACCGTCTGTGGGCACAGGTGCACCGCGACAGCACGCTCCACCTGGGGCATCTCGGCATAGCCCCTGGCTGCCCCACCATCGAGGGAAGTAAGGGCGACAGAGCCTTTATGACTGGAACTGTGAGGGGCGCATTCCAAGTCTTACTGAGCTCCTCATGCACCTCCGGGAAGAACGGGACCGGAGCTGGGCGCGGTATGGAGCCGCGCTCAGACCCCAGGTACCACGTATCTAGCCGCGAGTGCTGGGGTGGGGGCGGTGCACTGCAACCCAATGCTCGCGGCGGCCCAGAAGAGCATGGTTGACATCTCAACGTCCGTTTCTTCCTGGACTCGACCCCCCAAAAGAGGGAGCTCCGAGGAATCATCGGGGTCGGATGCCAAAAGGTCGCCCTCCGATGCTGCAATCGACATCTCATCTTCGTCACGCACCTCCGAGTACGTGGCCGAGGAATAAGACGGGGTAGGACCGCCTGTTGAGGGACGGTCAGACGAGTGAGACGGGGTGTGAACGGTCCGTGAGCCTGTGGCTGGCGGGTTAACATTCACAGTGATCCCCATATCACCCCCGGTACTAACCGAAGCGGGCGGCAGGGCCGTAGCCACTGTCGTCACGGATTGGGTAGCAGACGAGGTGGTGGCTGCCTCCATAAAGAACACAGCCACCCGTGACCACAACGTCTGGATCGCCATCCGCCCGCTGTGCGGGCAGGACGTATCCACAAAGGCTGCCTCAGCGTGCCGGAGACCCAAACACTGGAGACAGACATCGTGTCCGTCCCCTTCCTCAATGAGTGCGTTGCACCCAAGAGAACAGCGGGCCATGCCACGCTGGAGAAATTTGCTCTTTTAGAAGGAAATTAGCTCGGACACTTCCAGAACTGCCGAGACGCCCAGGGGTGAGTCGCTGCAGGAAGGCACCGTCCGCTGCACCATGTCGTAGAATCCAGCAGGAATTGATCGCTAAGATCGCAGAGTAGCTCATCAGATGCGTAGGCTCTGAAGAACAAAAGGTGAATGAATGAGCACACCGGCTTCCCTTCACCGGGAGGAGTCCGGCATGCAAATTTCATTCGCCAATTTTCATTGGCCTTTTCTAAATACTCAGAAGATGATAGGTTCTCAAGACAAACCCCAAAAGGGAACCATAAATTATACCACTCTAACGTTAAACAAAACATGTACAAGTATCCACGAAACTGAATGAATGCACAAACATGCACAAAGACTTACAGATAACAAATGCTATACCCTCATATCCTTTAAAATGTGCTTTTTATAGCTTGGTTGACTCCAACAAAACATCTACTAAACCATCTTCCATTTATTGTCATGGTTCTGCCCCATCTTGTCTTGCTTTTCTTGATCTTGTGGCAGAGCCATGACAGAACCTCTTGTTTTATGTGGAGAGAGACGTTTTGACCCTGTTGGTCTTCCACTCTCCGGTGTTGCGTCTCTGTTCCCGCCCTTTCGTCTCCTCGTTATTGATTGTTAATTAGTTCATGCCCCACACCTGTTCCCTCTTGATTTATCCCCTTTATAATGCCCTTGTGTCTTCTGTCTTGTGCTGGTTCATTGTAATGTTGTGTGTGTGTCATACGTGGTGAGTTCCTGTCTTGTCAGTGTAGTGTAGTGTAGTGTAGTGTAGTGTAGTGTAGTGTAGTGTAGTTATTTTGTATTTAATTCAAATGTTGTCTCTAGTTTAGTTTAGTGTAGTTAGTCCATGTTCTTGTTATCTGTCATGTTTATAGTTTGTTATTTTACCCCCATGTGGGTCTTTTTTTTGTTAATTATTTATTAAAAGTCTGTTATACCCTTACCCGCTGTCTGCGTTTGGGTCCTCTCTCCTTGTCTCGTGTCTCACCACCTACACTGAGACCGTGACATTTATACTGTGTGTGACGATCGCTTCAAACCCACAGCCAGATGTTGTAATAACAACTACCAAAGACAACGTTAATCGGGTGCGAGTCTAAAATATTGGCCAAACAAAAAACATGAAATGAACAGCAATCAGGATTAAAAATAAAACATGTCTTACCTTGTGCAGTGCAGTTTATTGCATAAGTAGCGGCGAGGTTGAAGCGGTGCAAAAACTTCATCTTCATCCAGATGAAAACACAAGTAATCCAAAAGACGGATATTTAGTTCAATAAACTGACTGGGCAACACCAGCACATGGAGTACATTTTTTAATTATTCACAGATAACGTCACAAATATTATTAATCTTGCCATATTTATACATCTGGCTTGGGCAGATGATATTGTGATGTGACTGTTAAAATGAAAAATAATAATTGCCAATTTATTGGCATATGTCGATTATAAAAACCTCCCCTACTACCTCTTACCTTACCATATACTTTATTATTAAACACTTGTTAGGCATTTTTTAAATAGTTTCTTCATTTTGAAAAGAAATGCCTATATGATATGTGATGTGAAAATGTAGACAAGCGAAAGGTGGATTCGAACCTGCAACGCAATAGTTTCAAAATTACTGGTTACACGCCTTATTCATTACACCATTGAAGCTGCTGATGACTGAGTGCCGTGTTTACACTCTAAAACATACATGCTTCCGACGCTCATGCTATAAATGTATAGCAGTTTAAAATATTTTGATTATTTTTAATGAGCGTCAATATGCACACTTTGTTTCCACTGTTTTGTCTGAATGCTAGCGTATGGCAACTGCCATACACAAACGCCGCCCCGATTTTATTCTTAGTGAAATTCCCCCCAGTGGGCCATTTTTTGATTAAAAAACAAACACTTTATTCCCTACATTCACTATAGTCATGTTTTATGGTTGCTATCCATGTCTGCACTCTTTTCAGCCCACGATTTTGTCTGCAGATGAAATTCTTTAAGAACAACATCAGAAGGGGAACATAAATGAATCCGTGGGCATGGTGTGGAAAGTATTGTATTCTCTGGAGCTCATACAGCTGTAAATACATAAATCTGCTTCTGTGCCTTATATCGGCTTAGACACATGCAAAGCAAGAAAACATAAGCATGTTTATAAACACATTCGCCCAACTCTCGTCCTCGCAGTCAGGAGCATCGTCCGAGTGCTCCGGTCCCCCAGCCTGTGATTATTACAGATGTACATGTTAAATGGTTAAGTGATAATCAAAAGACCAGTGAGTTTTACGCCCGCCTGCAAATGATGGCAGCTCAGGTTGTAGTGTGATGGAAAAGGCCATTAACACCAAACTGTTTTTTTCCCAAATTGACTGGTGCGTGAACTACATGTTGTATTGGCAGTGAAAATTATGAAATATTATATACTGTATGCAATGGAGCTCATTAAAAGCATATTACAGTTTTAACCTTTCTTGTGCACTTGAGTGTGGCTTTTTGCAAACCTTTATTAACGAACCTGAAGTTTAGACAAAAGAAAGTTTATACATTTCCACTCATACTATAAGAAAGATAACAATAGATCGCAGCGAGGACATGTTTGTTCGGTGAACTCATTGACGGCTTAAAGATGGAAAACTAAAGATGCTACGTTAAATTTCACTACATGTAGTTACAGTTATACCTACGTAGCAGTGCAGAACAAGTCTAAAGACAAACTCAGCAAAATATTATCTAAATATCTTATCAATCACCCTCAACCCTATTTGCCTAGAAATTGCAACTCTCTCTCTCCCGTTTCAGATTCCTCTTGCTCAAGGCTGCCGTCGACTCCAAAGTATTGACGACCGGTTTGCCTCCCCAGACGAACGCATTAGTAATCTGCAGGCGAGGCCGTGTGGAGAAGAGAGAGAGACAGAGAGCATCTCATTGCACTCTGCAAACATCAACAGGCATGTACCATATTCATCGACCTTATCAGAGTGATGCTCATCAGGGGTCTGAGCTCTTATGGCCCTCAGCCTGGCTCCAGCAGTCCCGCTTTGCCTTATTAGTGTGCCGGTGAGGCCTTCTTATCACCATGGCAATCTGCTGCTCATAAACAATGCAGCAGCAATGGGAGATCCACCTGGACCAGAGGAGACAGAGAGATTGAATTGTGGAGGACGCGAGCAATGAGGCACGCACGCAATTACATTAATATGCATCCACTTTGCTCAAATTACCAGAATGAAGGGATTTTGAAGGGATTCCTACGAAGGGGTGTGGATCCACATTTGAAACCAGTTTTGATGAGAGTGAATTCACACAGCAGGGGATACTGTTGTTGGTTGTAGTGCTAAATATTGTTACACAGGAAAAAATTCAGCTTTACTTTAAAAACTGACTTGAATTTTGAAGTTTAATTAAATTGTCTACTAAATCTGGCTACTTTTTCTTGAAATTTTTTTTATTGCTATATTATTTTTATTAAATTAAATAAAGTGATTTGAGTTCAAATTATATAATTATATAATTGAATATAATATTATTTAATTTCAATTCAAATGACTTGTAAAGCCTGTGCAATGTGCATACACTGTAAACAAATTTTTGTTGTCTTATAATTTTAAGTATAATCAAAATAGCCTTTTCCAAGTCTTTTCAACTTACTATTTTAAGTTTTGTCAAAGTCTTTAAATTACTTCAACTCATCAAAATAAGTTAAGCAATTTCAATTTATTTTTGTGACTTGTAAAGCCAGTTTTACTTTACTTGAAATACGCATGTCAGTTATTAGATATTGACAACCACATTTTATAACCTAACCTGACTATAACCATATGCTTTTGCTGTTAACCTTTCACATGAACCAGGCAGAAGAGAGGGGTGTTTTGCGGTTGCGGCATGACACAACTCCTGTTAAGTCTTTGGGCTCAGGAGAATGAAAAAATAATGACCATTGGGAGGTACTGGTATACTTGGGAATAAAAATGAAATCCCTAAAGGCATTTGATATTTACCACCTTAAGTAAAGCAGCCAATATTTTAACTGCTCCTCTGTGCTGTTATAATGACATTATAATATATAGTATTTTTCAATTTGCAAGTAACACCTGTTACTACGAAATGTTTAACTTGCATTGTGTGAAGAAATGAGCAAAAATACTTACTTTCATTAGTAAGCGTATGCTAAGAATAATATTAGTCAAATGCTTCAAATGTGTTTTCGCTATATTTTTTAATACATACAAAATCAGTCTGTTTGTTGAATTCCATCTGCATTCCAGAAGCCGTAAATCTCAGGGGAAAACCAGAGTGGCATCCAAACAAAACTCCACAATGAGCCGTATCCGTATCTGGGCTGTGGGATGTATCTCCACTGAACCCAGATCTGTTCTGCTTCCCCATCGCCCTTCTGAAGCAGCCCACATCACAAATGTGTGGTTTTGGTTTACATAAACACTCAAATTAAATAATGCACGAGCATAAAAGATTCCTTAACAACCAGTTCTAAGCAAAATGATGCCTGCAGGAATGTGTTTCCGTATCATTTTCGTCCCATGCAGTTTGACAGAATAACACAATCTTGTGCAGCTTCCTAGTTTTTGTTTTATTTGGCGTTATATATTTAACGGGAGACTGCAGTGCTTTGGCCCTGACCTCACAAAACTGCTGACTGCACAGTGATGAAGGGTCGACGTGGGTCACCGATGCCTCCATCAGCCTCTGACGCCATCTGTTACGCCGCTGCGTAGAGAGAAAGGGAAAGCAAAGGATTGTGGGCCGGCACTAATTTTAATACCTTTAGTTACCCATTTGCCTGAATGGTCGATGTCTCTTCGCACAGGTGAGCAGTTACAGTAGTTGACCACAGCGTTGAGGAAAAAACAAATGACTCCGACAAAGAAGGAAAAATCAATCTGTTTGCAGTGAATTAATCTACATTACTACTGCAGCAGTTCCCGCGGCAACCGGGACGAACATCCATTATCTTTTGTGTGAGGGACTCTGTTATTGGCTAAGTAAAATGATGTATTGACTGATAAAAGAAGCAGCGTGCGTGGTTAGCGCTCCTCTCAGAATGCCGTAGCTAGCTGGTCTTGCTCAGCGATCCGATCGGATGTTCGGCTTTCCTTCCTTTCGAACTCCCCTGCTGAAATCGAACTCCCAGTGCTCCGAAAGCACACGCTGACTACGGCTATTGATTTCCACATTATTTGTCTAAAAAAAAGAAATTGGAAGAAAGGCACGCAGTCACAGCCCATTTCTAGAGTGCTAAAATCTGCACCTTGCGTTAATTTGAATCGGTCCAGGAATGACTCAGCGTCTCTGTTAAATATTTCCTTGTATGTTGAAAGGCAAATGGGAAAAACAGATGGCAGGAGGTAATAGACCCAAGGCAATATGCCTTTAGTTCTGGATGGTGTGTTTAGAGAGAACATTAATACTCAGGATAAGAATCATGTTCTAAGAGGCCACTGTATGGCAGATGGCCATTTCCCACCGTTCTGCGGTGAGTAAGCGACACGGGCGTTCTCTGTATCCGCAGAAGTATGCAGCAATTACATTCTGAGTGGCGAGCGTCAGAGTCTAAATGGCTTTTTTCATTATCTGGCTAAATGGTTTAAAATGAATAAATTCATTAACTGTGTTTGCAATTCAAGTCGTTCAGACACTTGTGCGAGCGAACGCATCACCTCGCTGCGAAGGCCCTTAAGCCATTAAATGTCAGTGACCTGAGGAAATTCATTTACACTATATCGACGTTGCATTAGTCTTTTGTATTTCCCCCCTCTTATTTTGCACCTTCAGAGGGTCTAAATAATTAACTACATGTTTATAGTGCGCTTCGTGAACGCGGCCGTTCGTTCATACAGTAGTACGCCGTTACTCAGTTCTGGTGCGACGTTTAATAGCTCCCCTGGTTTCTGTCACGCCCTCATTACATCCTCGCATCTCTAGATCTGGGGAATGGATGGCTAAATCATTCCCGAACAGCTTGCGTCCTACTGAAACCACATTCAGTTTTACATCCGTTCCATAGAGGCCAGAAGATGGATGGTGAAGGTGCATTACCTTGCAGGGTTCAGGGCTTGCTCTCTTCTCTTCCTCCATCGAGTCCAGCGGTGGAGATCTAATTACAGAATCTGGACAGAGGTAGAAGTCAATAATGCATGTTAATGTGCAGTATTTCAGCTGCTCTAGCATTGAGAGCGAGGTGGGGCTTCTATTTAAGGAATAAGGTATGTTTTGCATTTGTTGCCAAAAGAAACCGTTTTTCTGTTGTTTTTTTGCCACTATTTTTATGTTAAGTATCTGCATAGGTAATGTTGGTGCTATAGGTGTGTGGTGCAGTTTGTCGTGGTGCAAATATCATTACATACAGTACTGTACATACAGTAAAGACCCGTTTTCACTGATTTTATCTGTTTATTTATTTATGTAATTATTTAAAGCACTCATTTATTCATGTTGTCCATGTTTAGTGATATATAGCTGGGGGGAATTAAGAGAAACATTTTAATTTATTCAGCATTTCTCGATGTATTGTGGCCATTCCAGTGCAGTGTCTGTTGAATTTCAACAAAAAACCTCACGAATGACAAAGTCATTCAACAGCAAGTGAAAGACTGACAGCATGACAAGACATGAAAAGTGTGATAAAAAGGTTAATACATATATATTACATACTTGAGGTCTGAAAAATACAGAGCATCTTTTCTGTTATTTTGACCTGTTTCTACAGTTTTCATTTTCTGCAAATAGAAACAATATTTTTATTTGAAATTTGAGAGAAATAATGTTAGTATGTTTACAGAAAAGCCCAAAGGAAATAAAGCACACATTAACTACTATTTTATCAGTCAATATTTTGATACTTTTTTGTAGTAATAATTTGTAGGCATTCCCCTGGGCCTTAAGCTTTTCATTGTGTGGTGTCATTTTTTCCCAAGTTTCCATAAATTCTTAAAGGTGAGCTTCAGTTTACACTTCAAGCACAACTACGTAGCATGCATAGAATTTTTTTACATCTTTTTACAATATGTTTGAATAAAGATCAAAGACGACAGGTTGGATATCACTTTTGGGCACGACTATATGTGTATCATTTCCAGAAACAATGTTTAGATGTGTAGCATGTGTACCTGTTACCCCGTCCTGGACCGCACTTTAGAATTCTAGACCTCTAAATGGCTCTGAAGCACGTTTTAACAGACATTTTAGTCACATATGCTCTTTCAGATTTATCTTTGGTTTTGTTTTATTCTGGTTTCTCCTGACAACTTTGTTCTCAAGGAACTAACCTGATACAACGAAAACGTTTAATAACAATAAAAGTAATCATAGTAATAGTAATAATTGTTAGCCTCTCATCCGCATCTGTATGTGCCTTGTCAAAGATGCTCGTCTGGCATTTGCCCCACGCGTTTGATGAAGGTCACAGTGGTGTGACAGCGATGAATGCGGCTCCTCTGATTGTGCTGTGAGTCTGGTGATTAAGAGAAGTTTAAATGAGGTTTGCTTCGGCTTGTGATGGAGTCGCCGCTCTTTATGCACAGAGCAGGGGTATTAAAGAGCTGTTCTGCCAATGTCCTCAGGGTCCTTTGTAAGGAATGATGAAAAATGAAAATGAATCTTTCATGAGATTTGGCGCAGTTGACTGGACCATATATTTTGTTGTGATTTGCAATAACAAAAGAGCAGAATGACATTTTCCTGCCTTGCAGTGAAACAATTTATATTGTGATTAAAATAGGTGTATAGATTTTTTTGCCTTGTGTTGCAGAAGATCAAAGGCCATTATAATGGCAACAGCCCTGAAAAATGGCTTGTAGGTCAAAGTGTCATTAACCTTTAGCATCAGAGCACTATAGAGTCCTCCATTTTCTCTATGCAAATGTTACGAAACGAGCTACTGAAAGCAACATACAAACAGACAAATTAAAGGAGAGAGGAAGACAATATGGAAATTATGAGTGCTGTCAGACAAGATGAATCTTTCATTTTGACAATGTATGATGCTTGTAGCACACATTTCTGCTGGTGAATGCCTGTAGGATAGAAATCACAAATCTTGTTAATGTTTCAAATGTTTCTCCAAGACAACAATCAAATTAAATAGAGTGTAAATGAAAGTCTCTTGATTCTCAGATTTGTTTCTCATGAGAAAAAGACACCAGTGATCTGTGAAATGTGTCTGTTTTAGAGTTTTAAAGGAACAATACCTCAGATTGCGTTCCAAAGTCAGATTTTAGTGTTTCTCATCAATTTTGTTATCAGTTATCAGACAAATGCTATACACATATGTGACCCTGGACAACAAAACCTTATGGGTCTTATGGGTCAATTTTTTGAAATTGAGATTTGTACATAATCTGAAAGATGAATAAATAAACTTTCTATATATATATATGAGTTGTTAGAATAGGACAATATCTGGCTGAGATACAACCGTTTAAAAATCTGGAATCTGAGAGCGCAAAAAAATCAAAATATTGAGAAAATCGCCTTTGAAGTTGTTAATCAGGGGCACTGTGGCAGACCATCCACTCACAAAAATAAAGTTTTTATATATTTAAGGTAGGAAATTTACAAAATATCTTCATGGAACATGATCTTTACTTAATATCCTAATGACTTTTGGCATAAAAGAAAAATCGATAATTTTGACCCACACAATGTATTTTGTCTTTTACTAAAAATGTTCCCGTGCTACTTAAGACTGGTTTTGTGATCCAGGGTCACATATATGCAATTTCTGCCAAGTACACTGAAAAAAACGTAATTTTGCAATTTGCACAAGTTAAATCAGCACATTAAAAAAAATGTCACAACATTATTTTTTCTTGTTCAGTCAACTTAATCCATTCAAAATGGGACTACATGAATGATTCGCGTTGTGTGCTTTACAGAGGATTTCCAGTTCCCAGCATGCTTGGCAAAAGACCACATTTGGAGAGTAATTTATGTGTTTTTCAGGACACTTGTAAGTGTTTCATGTTCAGATTTGAGATTATTGTATTTTTGTGTTTTGTGGTTACCATTGAGTACTGCCTTAAGTTATGGGAGGTTACATTTCAATCTCTTTGTTAAACTCTGTTAACGTAATATCTTGTAAGAGATAAATTAAACTTTTATGTCACATTAACTAAAAATATTTGAGTTGAGATCTTAAACGAAATTTATAAAATCATGTTTTTTAACAAACATAAATTGAGCAATTTGTACATAGATTAATTATGCGGAGCAAACATAATTTTCATGCAACCGATATATTGCTACCGATCAGTAGCGAACCGTGACGTTTGAGCCTTGGCCCTCTGCGCTAACTAGTATGGTATGGAACTGACCGTAGTGAATTGACATTTATCTGATAAAATTTCACTGTTATGCAGAATACATTAACAATTCAGAATAACAATATGTTAAATTTAAGACTGACCACAGTCAAAATCACTCGTCTCAAATAAAGCTAACGTTAAGCAACAAATGTGCACATTAGCAACCAGAATGAATTGAGGCACGGCGGCCTTATGAATCTTAAATAACTTACAATTTGATGATCAAATTACTTGATAACAAAGTCTTCCTCCTGTTGTTTTGAACAACGTTTATCAGCTTTTCTCTTTTTTTGCAGCTTTTTGGCAGTTGGCGAACTAACTTCGTGTGCTTCTTCCGCTTTACGGGACTGTGGGTGAACAACCGCCCAGATGGCGAAAAGTTAGAAAAAAACAAAGCGCGTCCATTTAGAAAAATTATATGATTGGTCAGTTTTACTGTCACTCAAAATTAATTTCTCCCATTGATTTACTGTACTGTCAGCCAGCGGTATGCTACTAGAAGGCTCCCGAACCCCGTTCGACCTCTTGCAGTATGCGCAGGCTGCGCAGACAACGTATGACATCTCAGAACTGCGACTGCTCCGTGATCTTGAAATACTCTCGTGAGACCTGGAAATCTCACGTGGATAGAGTCCGCATCGATCCAGGAAGTCAAATATACATATCTAATAGAGAAAATTGGCCGACTTTTATTGAAAATAATATTTTTATATTATTATATATATATTATATTATTTTTTACATTAGTTTAGGTTATCACAGAGGGCCTAGAGGGCCCTGAGGGTTTGCTACTGCTACCGATACATATTATCTTAATCCAACAGATTTATTTCAGTATAGGTTTACAGTATAGAGAAACATCTGAGACTGATTCTTTGAAACATAACATGCAATCTCCAGTATGTTTCTAGAGCTTTGAAAGAGCAGCCTGTGAGCAACAGAATGTTCCTCTGGGTAACGCTGTGCCATATGAAACGCTCTTCTGTGCCAAGAGCCCCAAATGGTCACACAACTTGGCTTGCTACTGTACATTAATATTTAACCACCTCTATTTTTGTATTGCCTTCAACACCTCTCAAAAGACTGCCACTTAGTGCTAAAACGAGCAACAAACAATTAAACAAACAAATACGAACGAGAATGGTTCGGTTAGGTAATCTTTCAGCAAAGACTAAGAGACCATGTATACTTTTTGTTTCGATATGTACTTTTTGTTGGAAGTCATTGAATTTGTTCAGGAAACCAGTGAGGCATGTAAAAACCATTTCCCATTAATCCAGCATCAGAAAGAGCCCCGGGCCGATAAGTGCTGACCTACGGGCCATAAATCCTCACCCTCCTCCAGTCGCTCTCCATGTTTGGGCTAATTGCGCTGGCTGCATTATCGCCCTCGGGCTCGAAGCTGACCACCCAAACAACATTTCTTTGAATCTTTTCCTTTTCTTATGGGTGATGTGAGGCTACAGTGTGTCCGTGTGAGTAATTCCATGTGTGTGCTTGTGTTCCACGCATGGGTGGTTTGCTCCTGCTCTGGATTTTGCTGACGGTGCAGCATCGTGGAGATGAGGCTCCTCCACGATGGGACAGTGGGAAAATTACTGCTGTCATTCCTGCATTGGCTGACTGGCGTTGGATTTGTGGTGGTACAGAAAAATGATGTGATAGATTTATTCTCGGGCAGTGTGTGTGCATAGCCATTATGGTGCATACCAATCAGATAGTTTCTCAATTTGAAGAATATATCTGTCAATCGCACCTCTGCAGAGATGGGGCCTTTTGCATTACAATAGGCCACTCTGGTGTCCGGCAAACATTTGCGTCACTCCCTGGCACAGCAACAGGCATATGCGGATCAATAAAGAGCATTTAAGTAACTCTCTTTATAAATTATACACAAACTACATCCCTTTGTCATATTTTATTCAGCCTAGCTAATCTAAACGGATGGGATTGCAATATCACTTGCCAAAACACAGGACAGCTGAGAGCATTTTGAGGAAAATTGCCATCATTTGGCTCTCAACCATCGCACATGGAAAGTGGAGGTCAGAGGAGTAATTTGTTGAAATTGGCAGACTCTGTCAGGTGCTGCTGTTTGTGTGCTTCCTCTTAATGGCCAGAGGTGGCACCAGCGAGTCCTCTTTTATTGCCTGCTGGTT
The DNA here is from genome assembly GCF_024868665.1 of Triplophysa rosa. Lineage (NCBI taxonomy): Eukaryota > Metazoa > Chordata > Actinopteri > Cypriniformes > Nemacheilidae > Triplophysa > Triplophysa rosa. The sequence goes on along the minus strand of NC_079907.1, from coordinate 10,730,808 downwards.
GGTATTTTTTAGGATTTTTTAGTGTTGCTTTTGTTTACACTATAGTATTAGATAAAATGGAGGCACTAAATGAAATTGATCAGAGTCTTTGGGGGGGCAAAACAAATCGAGAAAAAAAGCACATCATTGTAGTGTTAGGAGAGTACAGGAGGGGCCTGATCTGACTTCTCCACTAACTTAGACTCCATGAAAGATTAATTGCCACTGAGAATCAAATGCTCTCTGAGCCAAACCAGACAATTAAAAACCCCCCGCTTAATGATAGTGTCCGAAAGGATAATGCAAGAATCATAATCAACTTCATCTTATCATTTCACAAGTAAAAGGAGTTTGTCATTGAGTATGTGTGTGTGCGTGTTTGTTGCATGTGTGTACTAAAGACAAGCTGTAATTTGGCTTTTATTCAAAGCAGACCACTTCCAATTCCACCATGCTTCAGGGAGCAAGGGAGCGAAATTACTTTAAAGAACAATAACAGATGTAAGCAAGGGTGTTGTTAAATGTTCATCATGCACTAAAGAGGTTTGGTGGCTGGCTGCGTGGAGTGGTGATGCAACGCAAGGAGCAAGTTGCGCTCACAGGTCTGTGTTTAAAGAGCAGGCGACGTACACCTCGGGATAAATGCAAAACTGACTGACATCCCTTAAACCCAACACTGCTATTTCTCCACTATGAGATGTGTATTAGAGAAGAGCACGGTCTGCAGGGAAAAAGCACTGTATGATCTAATCTGGAACACAAGGCTGGGCTGAAGTGGTCTCATGTATGCGTTTGTGTGGTTTACCACAACTTGTAAAGTGCATTTAGCTTTGTGTGTAGGCTAGAATTGAAACGAGTGACAATGTAAAGTGTGTGTTTGCTGCATCATCATATTTTTGTAAGCACATCCATATTGAATGTCAGCATTTATTTAAAGCTGCAATCCGTAATGTTTTGCCTCAGCTCTGTTTGAAACAAAATTATGGATTACTTTATATACTTATCTTAACTTTGTCAGGATTCGTGAGGGGAAGAACCCAAATGCAGGCAGGCGTGAAGGGGTTAACAAAACAAGACTTTAATAATTCAAAACAAAAACCCACGATGGGGTGCAAAACAAAACAGGAACTAACACGGAAAGAAAACACGAAAGCAAAACAAAAACACTTCCCACGAAGGGGCAAGAAAAAACAAGAACAGCAAAACTAAACTAAAAACACGACCAAACGTCTCACAAACAAAACTCGGCAGGGTAAACCAAAAACTCAGTCCACGGACAAGGCACGGGACGGGACGGGACAGGAACATAGGACCATTACCAACAGCATAGACAAGCACATACAACGCAAGAGCACAGGACAACGAAACAAGAGGGCATTAAATAGGGAAGACAAACGAAGGATAACGACACAGGGCAGGTGAGGGTAATCAGACACGGCCGGGAAACAATACAGGAAACGAGAGGGGCGGGGCCAATGACGAGACACTGGAGAGAACGCATATTATTGTCAAAAGGGCAATAATATGTTTCTCTCCACACATAACCAAAGTCTTTGTCATGACTCTGCTACAGGACCAAGAAAAACATGACTAAATGAAGCAGAGCCATGACAAACTTGAGTTTAAGTAAAATGAATTGATCACAAAATCATATCTGACAGCACAACTCATGTAACAAGCTTGCAATTGTGATTTGTAGTAAGGAGATTTTTATGGACTTGCTCAATAACTTGCTTAATTATTATTATTATAAAACTGTTGTATATTATTTCAGCTTTAAAAATGTATAAAAATAAAAAATAAGCTTAAAAATTTATTATTATTATCATCATTCATATCAATATGTATTATTATCAGTATTTATTATTATTATTATATTATGTTATTGCAGCTTTAAAAAAGTTATAAAAATTGGCTTCAAAATGTTTATTGTTATTATCATTATCATTTCTATTTTAATTTTTAGTTATAATTGTAATTATTGTTGTTGTTATTTTATATTACATAAGTTATAACAATGAAAAAATGAAAATGCACAAACATAGCAAATAGAATCTCTAAAAATGTACATTTTATGTACAAGTATTCACTCATATTGTTACAAAATAAATGTAATGAAATATAAAAATATAAAAACTATATAATAAATAAAAATATACATTATAATAACATATAATAAATAAAAAAAGATAATGTTTTAAAAATGTGAATGAAATTCGAAAAACACACAGTTTGAATCCTACTGCATTGTGTCTTAGAACATTTCCAATGGAGACTCGGGCAGCTGGTGGTTGGCATTTTCAAAGCTCTGGTCAGTGAACCATGTAACCTCTCAGCGAGCAGTGCCTTAGCTCAGTCCCAGATCACTCTCATCACAAGACCAGTGTCTAATCAATCATCCGGAAAAAGACTCTCACTTAGCAACGGAATCGCTATGAAATACTGTCTGGATGCAACATGAAAGCCAGAGTCCCACAGACCAGCGCTCTTGTGTAGTTTAATCTGTTGATTTCCCAGAATTCCCATCTTTACATGTGCCATCATACCGCACGCCTGATTGATCTTGCACAAGCCAATCGGCCCGTGAGCGTGGACTGCCTGCGTATGCCAACATCAGCATTTACAACTGCTAGCCACCACTGCAGGATTCAGATTTGCCGTGTCCCCCGCGTCTTTTCTATTTACGTCCATCTTTTGCACGTAGTCGAATTAGATGTGCTCTGATCCGTGTCACAGCTAATGTAATAAGGTGAGCCCTGACATAAGACAGAGTGCCATGATTAGATAAGCATTTAGAGCAACTGTACCATGTGACACCCCCTGACACTCAGCGGGCGTCGCAAATTGCGTGCTGTGGCTATAAACCATCTCACCCTTTACATTATTTTTAGCGTAGCAACTCATGAAATTGACACAAATTTGAAAGAGTCACAAGGACGTTATTCATTCATGATGTCTTTATGTGCTGATGTTTTGCAGTTCCATTAGATGTAGGCTTGCTCTCGTAAAAAGATTGGGTTTAATAGCACTGATACGAAAGACGTTATGCACGGTCTTTGTCGCCACTGCTGAAAGGGCGCTGAATTATTTACAGGGTTATTCACTGCTGCCTAAATACTTGACCATCTGTGCGACACAAACCACACGCAACATTATTATATACTAATGTATATTTTCATAACTACCATAAAAATGTTGCCGTGTTCTGATGGCATATAGAGTGAGTTTGGCCTTTCAAAGACTGTCTTGAGCAGTAAAGAATGTGTCTGTTTCTGTGAGGGAGGTGGCAGATGTTTAAAGCCACTGAGCGATGTTTCAGAGACTGTGGGCTGATGGAGGAGATAGCACAGCTTCTCCAGAGCCTACAGGCATGTTCAGTAATCAATGCACACTTAAAAAGAAGGATAAATGAGAGAAAAATGAGGCGGCGGCACAGAAAACAGACTTGCGAGTGCAATTTAGGGATGAGTATCATAAAGCTAGTTATCGAGAAGTCATGGGGTGCACGGTAACAAAGCTCAACCTCGATCTGCGCTTTTCCCGTTAGTCTTTTTAACTTTCAGCATATTTTCTTCTTGAGACCCTGAACTGGCTCTGTCTCTGCCTCAGAACTGCCTACGCATGTTGACTCATTGCCTATGGCCAAACATTGACTCGGGTTCGCTGTGTTTTAAAATACTTGTTTTGGTAAGTAAGAGAGATGATTATTATACTCTGTGTTTAAGATCCTCTGGCCCTTTAAATGCAGTTTTACACATGCTTAGTACAACAAGTTGGGTTCCTTCCTCATGTTAATGTCCAGACTTCAGCAATAGAGAAATGATCGACGGCTATTTAAATAATAGACAAGCACATGCCATGTTTAGCCATTAGATTTTATTTGCAGCTTGCATTTTTATTAGCAATTAATTCTGTCAGGGAGCACAATAATACAGGGTTGCCTCTAATTCATGTTTACTGATGTGTAAACTATGTATTCTGAATAGCTTTGTTGAAATGTCAGGGATGCTATTTCGTCTGACTTCGAAGAGAAGTACGCTGGTGTTGTTGTCCATTGGCTCGGTTACAAATTCCGTTTTTTAGCAAAATGCAGTACTGCAGTCTAATAATGAGCATCTAAATAGCAGGTAGTTCTTGCTTATCAACAACTTACAGGCTCAAGTCATAATAATGAACTATTTTACTTGGTGAAATAATCTTCATTAGTACAAATGTTGGCTGTTTGTTTAATATTAGTGTCAAGTCATAACACTCTTGCTGCTATTTTATAAAAGCAATACACCACTTACATCACAGTTAAAAGAGTAGTTCACCCAAATATGGAAATTCTGTTATGATTTATTCTTCCTCATGCAAGAACCAATGAGATTTATCACCGTGCCACCACATTTATATGTTGAGCGTTGATGATGTTTCCATAGATACACTATGTACTTAACAAAAATATACATAACAAAAATAAATAAACTCAAAACATTACACAAACATTAATAATAAATAATAATAATTTATAATTATATATTTTATAAAACGTAATCAATGCAGGTCCAACGCTGGTCCAGAAGAACTACAACCAACAGAACATTTATAACCAAATTAAAGTGTTAAACAAAGATTTAATTATATATGTCATATTTAAAAAATAAAATAAAGTTAAATAAATGAAACTGGAAGTGCTTCTGGACCAGTTGTTTACATCTTCCGAAGTGGTCTATACTGTAAGATGACATGACGAAATTGTAATAAAAAATGATTTGTTTGTGTTCAACTGAAGAAAGTAAATCATATGAAGGTGGAATGGCATGAGGGACACTAAATTATGATCAAATATTCGTATTTGAGTAAACTACTTGTTTTTGCAATAGTAGTATGCTTATTTATTGTGCATATATTTTTAGATTGATTAAAGAATGCAGTGCCACTGAAGCTTGAGTGAATGTTACTTATAATTTAAGCTCTAAAGATCATGAAACCAGCCACCAACATCCACCATCTTTGACCTTGAAGTCTCCGCAGCTTAGAAATGGATCTTGTTTCCATCACTTTCAGCCAGCATGTGTACAGTGGACGCATCCTTCATTTGTTGTCTAATGCTGACAAGACTATGAGGTGTGGGCCTTTGGCTGTCATGAGACACTATCTTTCACTCAAATGCGTTTTGACTCATTTCCTCCCCCATAGCTGGTTTTCCTCTCTGCCTCTGATGACTTCATTAGATTTGGGCATGCTCTCTCAATCAAAACACCATACGGACACGCCAAGACAAAGTACAGAGCCACTCCCTCCCTGTTTTGTTCTGCTAAAATATATCCATCTTCTGACATAATTTCCGGTTCCTCTCTGGACATGGATCATCTGTGTTTGGTAGGCGATTTGATTTATAACACTTGTTAACCCATTCTTCTCCTGTCCTCTGGTCATTACGCTCGCTTCATCCGTCCGGCACCTGCATTGGGTCTGTTTGTGAACTCTCTTCCCGCCTTGAGCTGCTGGTCTTGCCGGGGCCACTTTGATTGCGGTGTTTAATAAGAGGCAGCCACCACAGAGGGAGAGAGACAGGAAATCCATAATCCAGAGAACAGTAAACCCTGCCAGCCATTAATCACTGACAGCCGTGCTCCTCCATGGCCTTCACCGCTGACAAAATCCTGCCTTTTTTATCCTTCCTGGGAATGCACACCGGTCCTGCGCACAACACAGAGCAGACCAGACGCGCTTAGCGTGTTAAACACCCCGCGACCAGTCAGTTTTACGAGCGTGCGCTCTCCCGCCGCGACCAGCCCGTTCAATGCGCATCCCCAAACCGAGCCATCACGTACAAACGCGGCCCTGAAGGGACGTTCAAGCACTGATCCAGCTTTCAACAGTGACTGCATCTGACTCACAGAGTTAAATCAATTCACTCAACTGTCCCTTAGCATGAGTCTCAGTGATCTGTATGAACACAACTGATCCAACAGACTGCCACTTGTGGCTGAAAATATTTAAAAACTCATATTAAGGTTTTTATATGTGTGGTTGTATAAGATGAACAGTCTACACCATAGAACAAACCTCACTGGGTTTATTTAAACATCTGGAAGTAGCCAGCACTAATTTTACACAAAGGAAACTGATTATTTGCAAATGTGTCAAAAAGTCATTTTCAGTCAACTATATTGTCATTATTAACACTTTGCCTGGCAATGGTTAAAACAAAACATTTCTTCTTAGAAACATGTTATAATGGAAATACTCTAGAACTAAGAGAAGACAACATATAGAACAAGTATAGAAGTTAATATATATAGACCACTTTGCAAAATGTAAATACTGGTGCTGAAGCACTTCCGGTGTCATTTTTTATTTTAGTATTATTTTTTAATCTTACATACAGTATATAGTTACAAAACTGAAACGGGAAGTTGTTCTGAACCAGTGTTTGATCAGCTTTGTTTACGTTTTGAGAAGTGGTCTATAGACGCTTTTCCTGTTAGTAAACATTGTGACGCGTTTTTGTGGGTGGAGCTTAGCTGGAGGCAGAAAGATCCCTCTGACCACATTACTAATGCTAGGGAGCACGTTTTGTTTGCTTGCTTTTTGAGAATGACTCAAAAAAATCGGATTAAACTTTAACATGTAATGTCACTCACTGTCTAGGACCGCAATTGTTTTTTAAAAAGTTGACTTTAACGCAAGGAATCTGGCTGATCTGTACGCGCTCACTCAATGGATCCAGAGACGAACTGACATGATTACCTCCAGTTAAGTGGCCTGACATCTACACCTACCAGACAGAGAAACCAAGTGTTTATAGTAAAGATTGAACTGAGAGCGTATAGATGCCTGCGTGTGCAACAGTGGCAAACGTTAGCAAATGTATTTACTTCAACACAAACCTGAAACATAACATGAGCCTTCTCACTGTTCCCTCTCCCATTATACTAATGCACTTGTGAAAACTAAAAATAGTTGACAAACAGTTTCTTTTATGTTTAGTTTCTGGCCGATAGTTAACTGCTAGTTGTATAACTAACAAAGTTAGCGAGCATACCCTATGCATTCAAAAGTTAACGCTATGTGAAAAATAACATTGTTCTGCAGTTTATGATTTAGCCATACGTGAGATATTTTTAGACACATACCCAAATCATAATCCACACCAACAAAAGACAGAAGTTTTTTAATCTTAGTTTACGGTTATGAAGTGAAATCCGAGCATGTTTAATGATCGTTTCTGTTCAGTCCGCTCGTTTTATTGTGTTTAACTACAGATATCGTCAGTGTTTTTGTTTGACAATTGCAGGGGAATGTGTTAAAATATCAAATTGGAGACTGTATTCTGTCGATTGTGGCACTAAACAACACAACAAGATGATATTTTAAACTCCTTATGTACCCGAATCTGTGCTGGTCTGTATTGGCCGCCTCCGGTTTTCCCTTTATTTTGTCTCCAGCCGTGGCGAGAAAGGGGTCTATAGAATATTCATAAATACAATTTGCAATGTATAATGTACATTATATAATAATATACAATATATAGAATTTACATATAGTAAATATGTATAGAATGCTGGTACACAGAGTAAAAGCAAACAAATAATACAATTAAGAAAGACAATACTGTATATATGTGTAGTGTAGTAGCATTTATAGGTGAATGTGGTTGTGAAGTATTGTACAGTATAGACAGCTTCATTGGACATACACGTCTGGCCCAAAGTTAACTAATCTGTGTTTGTTTACCAGTCTAAGTGGCTAGTGATATTTTAATCGATTTATATAAAAAATAATTTATATCAATATTTTATTGTATAATAAGTGTATTAAATAAGCAATTTGTTGAATGGGCTGTGTAACTTGCATTTAGGTTTAGCCAAGTAACGTTTCTTCTACTGGTAACCCAAAATTGTTACGAAAAACAAACCAAAATAATGATTTTAATCGATATATTCTCAAACAAATGTGCATGCGTCGAAGTGCTCTCGTGAACGCACACCATAGACTGACAAGACAGAGGAGAATGAACAAAATTATAAACACAACACTTTTGTTTTTGCCCCCATTTCCATGAGATGAACTCAAAGATCTAAGACTTTTTCTATGTACACAAAAGGCCTATTTCTCTCAAATATTGTTCACAAATCTGTCTAAATCTGTGTTAGTGAGCACTTCTCCTTTGCTGAGATAATCCATCCACCTCACAGGTGTGGCATATCAAGATGCTGATTAGACAGCATGATTATTGCACAGGTGCCTTAGGCTGGCCACAATAAAAGGCCACTCTAAAATGTGTAGTTTTATCACACAGCACAATGCCACAGATGTCGCAAGTTTTGAGGGAGTGTGCAATTGGCATGCTGACTGCAGGAATGTCAACCAGAGCTGTTGCACGTGAATTGTATGTTCATTTCTCCACCATTAGCCATCTTCAAAGGCGTTTCAGAGAATTTGGCAGTACATCCAACCGGCCTCACAACCGCAGACCACGTGTAACCACACCAGCCCAGGACCTCCAAATCCAGCATCTTCACCTCCAAGATTGTCTGAGACCAGCCACCCGGACAGCTGCTGCAACAATCGGTTTGCATAACCAAAGAATTTCTGCACAAACTGTCAGAAACCATCTCAGGGAAGCTCATCTGCATGCTCGTCGTCCTCATCGGGGTCTCGACCTGACTGCAGTTCGACATCGTAACCGACTTGAGTGGACAAATGCTCACATTCGATGGCATCTGGCACTTTGGAGAGGTGTTCTCTTCACGAATGAATCCCTGTTTTCACTGTACAGGGCAGATGGCAGACAGCGTGTGTGGCGTCGTGTGGGTGAGCGGTTTGCTGATGTCAACGTTGTGGATCGAGTGGCCCATGGTGGCGGTGGGGTTATGGTATGGGCAGGCGTATGTTATGGACAACGAACACAGGTGCGTTTTATTGATGGAATTTTGAATGCACAGAGATACAGTGACGAGATACTGAGGCCCATTGATGTGCCATTCATCCACGACCATCACCTCATGTTGCAGCATGATAATGCACGGCCCCATGTTGCAAGGATCTATACACAATTCCTGGAAGCTGAAAACATCCCAGTCCTTGCATGGCCAGCATACTCACCGGACATGTCACCCATTGAGCATGTTTGGGATGCTCTGGATCGGCGTATACGACAGCGTGTTCCAGTTCCTGCCAATATCCAGCAACTTCGCACAGCCATTGAAGAGGAGTGGACCAACATTCAACAGGCCACAATCAATAACCTGATCAACTCTATGCGAAGGAGATGTGTTGCACTGCGTGAGGCAAATGGTGGTCACACCAGATACTGACTGGTTTCTGACACTTCCGGACCCCCCCAATACAGTAAAACTCCACATTTTAGAGTGGCCTTTTATTGTGGCCAGCCTAAGGCACACCTGTGCAAAAATCATGCTGTCTAATCAGCATCTTGATATGCCACACCTGTTAGGTGGGTGGATTATCTCGGCAAAGGAGAAGTTCTCACTAACACAGATTTAGACAGATTTGTGAACAATATTTGAGAGGAATATGTCTTTTGTGTACATAGAAAAAGTCTTAGATCTTTGAGTTCATCTCATGGAAATGGGGGCAAAAACAAAAGTGTTGCGTTTATAATATTGGTCAGTGTAGATTAGTCTTTGTTTGTTTTTAGCACATAAATGATTCTCATCGCTTCAAAAAATTCAATTGAGCCACTATGAGCGGATGGACCAATTTAATGATGGCTTTAATACTTTTCTGGACGTGACAACAACTATAACCACTATGTCTATGAGGAGGCCTGGAAATCTCTCGGATGTCACCTAAAATATCTTTATTTGTGTTCTGAAGATGCCTGGAGGTCTTAAAACATGTTGAACGTCATGTGGGTGAGTGAAAAATAACACAATTTTGATTTTGAGGTGAACTTTTCCTTTAAATTGTGTCTACTCCTTGGATTACCTTGTTTTGTTATTCTTCTGTTTTACTTTATTAAATGTTTGACACTGCAATTGGATCCGCTCCTGCCTGGTTTCTCACTTCGTTACAAAAATAATACTGCCTAGACAACATTATCTAGACTTGCTAGCTATAATATAATTTAGCCTACTTGTTATTTATTTTGCTTGTTTTCAGAAATAATCTACAGGGACTCTATCCTTTGCAGATGTGTACCGGAACTTAAGTTTGGGTCAGAAAATTGTGCATGCGCAGAAACATTTGTTTATGTTGTTGCTTTGAAACCGTCTATAAATAGATATTTGTGTTGTATATACATGTATGTATATGTGAATAATACAGTATTGCACATTTGTATGAAATATAAAAGTAAGTCTTTGAATGAGATAGAGTTTATCATAAACTCTTTATTGTCATTTATAAAAATAGTGCTATTGTCAGGTTTTTATGCCTCATTTTCCAGCTCCTTACAAAAAAGATGATGTAGCTTCGTTCAAATTTGCCTGAAACTCACAGGTGCTTCATAGCCAAGAGACCTGCTGAGGTTTTCAGAAACATGTTTTTTGTAATTGTTCTCCAAAGCAACTAACAAATGAGGTAATGAGCTATAAAATGAGGTATCGCAGGAAATTTGTCAAGAGTTGTCTGTCTTTCTGATACAAATTTCGCCCTCTACGTCTACATTGCGTGTTCCAATTTGTTTTACCAAACCGTACCCACGTAGTGTCTCGTTTTTTACCCAAAGGCTTTCCACTGCTTACCTCACATCCCTTCCTGCTCTTTCATCCTTATAAAGAGAGCTTCAATTAAACATGATTAGATGCCTTCAATCTGTTGCAATCAAAGGAAAGTAGAAGTCAGCTAAAGAATAACTTGTGCTTTTGGTCACGGTCCCCGCGGTACCGGCACAGGCAGTATAGTTAGGGAGTCAGGGAGTTGACATACTAGACAGGATGCCAGTCTTGCAGAAACAAGAAACATCTCCCCACTGCAGTCGCTGAGGGATCGCTGCCCAATCTGATTACCGCATTCGTCAACCTGCCACTCTGTTCTGCGAGTAAACAAAGCCAACACCAGATAAGATCCTGCCCATTCCCTCAGCTCTGCTCAAGACAATTCCACACAAATGTAAATGTACTCCCTCCATACTCTCCATATACTACTTAATATATACAGGGAGCACATTCCAAAATAGCTGGAGAGATTTCAATTCTTCTTATCTGGTGTGAGGAAGACTACGGTCTACATTACAATCAGGCTCTAATGCATTGCATGAAATATGCCACATATACATTAAAGGCTGCTGGGTCGTATGCGTCTGATTGCTCGAGCTTTGCTTTGAGGGTTGCAACTATAGCTCAGTGTTTGTGGATTTTCCTATTACAAGACTGTCTAAGCTATTTGTTTTTCAATTTGTTTTATTGCTGGTTTCTAAAGGCTCAATTCAAGAGAGATTGCTGACTAGGGTTTCTGAAGGCTGGACTTGGGCTAGTACCTATATGTCTTGTAATAGTCTCCAGGGAAATTCCTGTTGGGTGCTTAACAGTTTGACATTCCTTATAATAATTATTGTAAACATATAACTATAAGCTCCATTGTATATGCCAATAATGCTCTGTAACAATTTACACGACCGTGTCAACAATTCACACTGATGAGCCAAAACATTATGAGATGAAGAAAATATCTTTGATAATCTCCTAACATGGGCATATATTAAGGTTTGGTGGATTGTTGTATTGTTGTATTGTTGTATTCAACATGTTGGATGCAGAAGATAGGGATAAAGATTTGGGTGACTTTGTCAAAGGTCAGATTGTTATGGGAATGTCTAAAATTGAAAGGTTTGTGGGTTGATTTTGAGAATAACAGTTGTCTGAAGAAGGACAAACCAAAAACGGTGACGGGGTTTTGGTTGCCCAAAGTTCATTGATGTACAAGAGCAACGAAGGCTAGTATGACCATGTGCACCCCTTTGTGACACTGATGTTTCTTGGTAAAAGTGGCTTCTTTTAGCAGGGTAATGCACACATTGTTTAGGCAGGTGGTCAGTGTTTTGGCTCAGCAGTGTATATCTTGTTAATATATACTGTATAATGCCCAAATATTTTACAATTGTAAACAGTGTCATAAATTTAATCTCCTAAAATACACATGACTTCACTCTACCTATTCAGTATACTATAATCGAGGGTTAGGGATAAAATACTGCAATATTCAACTATTGTCAGTTGTTATTCTGACTGATGTGCATGCCCACGGAAGATAAGACGACTTTAAATTGAGCTGTACTTAAATTTTTCATGGACACTGCAGTTCACACCAGGCTATATGATCAAGGCAGTATACATAGCAATGTTAAAACCTAGATTCCTATAAATTATTAATATCATGATTTTGAACATGCTTTTAATCACGTGTTGAAAGATATATGAACAGAAAAGTCATCTAGTGAGTCCTTTTGTGAATCTAAAGATCCATCTTTTGCATTTGCCTGTTTGTGTTTACTGTCATCAGAATTTCATGAATTCTCTCTCATGTGTTTCTTTAGAAGGCTAAGAGTGAAGATGGGGCTTTGGACGAAAAATGATAATGCTTGCTCAAATCGAATACATCTGTGACCATATTATTGTGTTGTAAGTACTGTATGAAGCAGTTTACAGTAAGCATTTGAGAACGAAATACATAACTGAATGGGATGTGATGTGATATGTGTGAGTGGAATTCCAATTGAAATGCTGTCTTGACATAATCCTGTATTGAGTAATGACTTTGAATTTGAAAGTCTAAATGAGGAAATAATTACTTCACTGAAATTAGAACTCTGGGGAACTCATAAAATAGAATCAAGATACAGATTCACAAAAAAGAATGGCAAACATTAAGCAAACATTAACCTTAAAACATATTGCACCTTCATGAAAGCATCTCTTTCCAGATAAAAGAGAAGACCAAAACAGCCGATTTATTCTAGTCCCTTTCTAAAGAAACATGTTTATTTTTTATCTTAAACAACCACAGTGATTCAAAAACGATAGAGAAACAGAGCGAAAAGCTCTCCCATTGCTTTCCCCAAACCGCTCACGTCACCTCATGCAAGTGCCTGAGGAACTCGCACCTCACGTATTAAAACACCTCCGGCTTCACATGTGTCGCGATTGGGCCTGTTACCAAAGCGATGTTTTGACGTGGAGGGACGAGTCATTGAACCATGCGACTGTTGAGTACAAAGCTGGAGGTTCCCAAGGGAGTTTCGGCCCACTTTTCTTGTCAAAAGATAATAGCTAACTGAGCAGAAGAGAGGACATCGAACAGATTACTCTCTGAGCATCCTGTGGAGTTTGCCTCTCTGAGCAATCCTATACCCACAAGATGGTGCCCAAACTACTGTATACAGAAGAATTTAAATAAAGCTTTTTTTAAACACATTTAATAATATAGTTCTGAGGAACATGAAACTATATTCACATGTAGGTTTACATACTTAAAGGCAAAATCATTTTTGTGTCTATTACATTCACAATATGTAAGCACGTTTAATGTGACAGTACAGCGAACAGTAAATATTTACATAGTTATCAATAAGTAGTAACAGCAATATCACTAACAATGTACTATTATAGAAAGCAAAGCTACAAAAATATGAATAAAATATATCTAAATTCTTACGTACTTACACTACATGTATACGTACATAATCCGTAGTGCTGTACGGTGAAGTATGAGTTTTGTAACAGTGCCAGGACAAAACCTCTCAGTCATGACATAAATACGGTTTGATGACGGTCAGAAAGCGGATAGAGCCGTTTCCTCATCTGTATGTGGAGTTGCTAATAACGGTGAACGCTGTCCAAGGTGCTGCAGCGCGCTCGCCCCGCCCGTCTCCATCAGACACTAACCGGGAGACACGTGACGCGATGTGCTGACAGTCCCTGGCAAAGCTCGCCTGAGAAACACATCGCACCTTGTCTTGCACACTGAACAGGGAGCGATCTTCTAATAAATATACCCAGCTTTGAGAAAAAGGGAAAACAGCCATCACGTTCATTTGAAAATTTCATAAGCATGAGGCGTTTTGTACCGAATTTTAATTGACCGTTGGCTGCATTTAGATTTTTCTGAAAACCTATTGGGACTTCGGAGATCCGCATCCGCAATTGTATCGCTCCCATTTCTTCCGCTCATTCGACACCGATGCAGTGATTTTTTTTATCAGATGAAAGCCCGACTCGATGTGGAGATAATCGACCAGGTTCATCTGTGAGGTCGACCTGTCGAGGGGTGCACGATGGTCCATTTCTCAAGGTAAAATAACAAAGAAAATGTTTAATTTGAAAGCGTATCTGAGGCTTATGTGGCGTTGTTCTCGTGAGTGTTATGTTTGCGCTTCACGCGCTCAATGCAGTCACGCGCAGGTGAGATGATGCAGCTGGGCTTTATTTATGTGAAATTGTGCTCTGCGCTGAAATCCGATTCTTTCCTGCTGTCGTTTGCTCAATATTAGGCGATATTTGATGACTCCCTGTATTTTCAGCTCTTAAAGAGAGCGCTGTCGGGAGAGGCGCATGGAGGTACAAGGTGTCTTTCTCACTCAGTTTGAGCAGATGGTGTTTGATTATTGGCTATGCTTTGCGCATCTGAGTCACCCAACAGTAATCGATGGAAATAAAAAACATAAATCGCGTTAACCTGTAAAATTTCAGAATTTAAAGCGCACGAGATGTGTGTATTGTGGGATCATCTGTGAGATATCGTAAATCTTGCGCGTGAGGCTATTAGAATGATACAGTGCATTGTTCCAGACTCCATGCATCTACAGTAGCTACTGATAGCAGGGCATTACCGTAATCGTTTTTCAAACACGGTAAATAAGACTGCATTCTGCACATTAATCGCGTATGATATGTTGTGCAAGATCCATCTGTGAAGGGAGTCGGTTGTTATCTTGCTAAGTAGCCCCGGTGTAAAGCTGACAGTAAACACATAGGAATTCAAGCATGAAATGATTGGTTGCGATCAGTTGACAGACAGCCCAGAGGCCAGACAATTGCAGTGTCATTAATGCTTAAGAGCGCGCGATAAGCCCCCGCCCTGGGCTCATTTTGGGATGCAGGACTTGAACTCAAACGAGATTTCCCCATTTCACACATTCGATGCTGCCGATGCGCGTATGGACCTTTATACCCTTACTGAAATTACTGTATAAGATGACTGCTTGAACATACCTACTCACGAGCACTTCATGTTATTGAACCAACCCAGTAATGTGGAGAAGATCTATAGGAAACGAAAATGTAATTATATGATTGTGCAATCCAATGCATTGCAAAATGAGAATATAATAATAATAATATATTGCTCAACATAATACAAAGCATTAAAAAATATAAAATGAGGAAATATGTTTCAAAATTAGAAGACTTCTTATATTGGGAAACATTGCATGACACTGATTAAATGCATAACATTTTGTTGTCATAAAGCATTTATTGTTTTCTTTTTGGATTGCAGTGAAAAACAATGAAAAGAAAGCAGTAATGTCATAATTAAAGATTGATGAAATCAATATCATCATGAAATTAGAGGTTTCAATTTCAATAGTACTATGAATTTGTGGTTTGTGTACTTGTCTATTCTGTCTTTGTAAAACTGGCGGTATCTTTACCTAATTAAGAAATTAAGATATTGTTTTTCTTTCCATTTCAGATTATGGATCACAATGTCAAAACGGATGTGAATTGAAGGTTTGTGAACACGAGGGCCCCGCTCGGGCCTGCACGTTAACACTGCAAAGTTGTACTTTATCTACATTTGGTTTGGTGCTGACCTTAGGTCTACCCAATGACATTAACTAGATTTGAATGAAACGGATATTAATGACCCTATATACCCCTAATGAACTCTGTGCTTTCTACTACACATGGCTGCAATTTATAGACACCTTGATAACTTGGTACCACTGTAGCACACCTGGATTTCACTAAAGGACTTTTAAGTTAGGTAGTAGCCTTATTTTTTAACATACCACTGCTTTGGCCTTAGAGTTTGTCTCTGAAATCGAGTCCCATTTCCTGTTCCAATTTGAGCATATAAGAGGCTGTAACACAGCCTTTCTCAGTGAACAATGAATAAATTATCCCAAATATATAGCAGTCCTGTATGCCATAGGGAGCTCTGTCACACTTTAGGAGCAGACATCTAAGATAGCTGAATCATTTTAGTTTAGTTTATCATTTTCGATCAGTTCTAACTTCCTTCGCTGACCATGACGAGCTTCACAATGCGAAACAGCGCACATTTAATTTGGATAGGCTTATTGGTTTGTTGCCTTGTTGATATGGGGGCTAGCATGGAGTTCACAGGCGCGGAAGGCCAGTGGGCTAGGTTTCCTATGTGGAATGCCTGCTGCGAGAGCGAAATGAGTTTCAACATGAAGACAAAAAGCGCTCATGGACTTTTAGTGTACTTTGATGACGAGGGATTCTGTGACTTCTTGGAACTGCTCATCCACAACGGTAGACTGAGTTTGCGGTTCTCCATCTTCTGTGCCGAGCCGGCAACCGTGCTCTCCGACACCGCTGTCAACGACAGCCGTTGGCACGCCGTCACTTTGCGCAGGAATTTCAAAAACACTACGTTAGTGGTGGACGACGAGATCAAGTGGGTGGAAGTTAAATCTAAAAGAAGGGACATGACGGTCTTCAGCCATTTGTTTCTAGGGGGGATACCTCCCGAACTGCGATCTGTAGCGCTACGCCTCACGTCTTCAGCCATCAAAGATCAGGTCCCGTACAAGGGGTGGATAACCAATCTACGGGTAAACGGTTCTGAGCCGGTGCTCGTCGGTAGCGAGGGAGTCAACAGCGACGTTTGCGAAGCTGACCACATTTGCCTGAATGGAGGAGTCTGCAGCATCGTCAATGACGAACCCATTTGCGACTGCTCCGAAACGGGATTCCAGGGAAAAGACTGCAGTGAAGGTAAGAGGCCTGGATTCGTCGTGTCCGTTGTTGAGGTGTTGAAATGTCTTTTCGAACACAGCCCTCACTTTTTTCGTTTGAACGTTGCTCTATTTCCTCAAAGGCAGTGCATGCTACATCATGTCTGTTCCCGGCCTCCACTGCAGGCCCAGTACATTACATGATTAGATTACCAGTGATTTTGCTTAGAGAAAGCCATTGTTCTGAAGGGTAAGATGGTTTAAATAGGTTTTAGTGCCATCAATGACATTATCCACAAAAGCCCACGTTTTTGATTTCATGACGTCAACAGAAGCTGGTTGCAGCCCCCTGCGAAGCCCAGCCTCTCTCTTTTTCACAAAATTATCTTAATATACTCTTGACACCACACTGGCATTACAATTAAGTACGAAAATGATCAGTTGAATGCATGCACACAAGCCCATGATTGAAGTGTCATGATTTGAATATTATTCTCCCTCTGAATTTAAGGGGTTGGGTGCTCTAATTATGTAATTAGCCAGATGTTTCATAGAGTCAATGTAACGATTTTGCCAAATTTCAATATCACAGGAAAAACAATGCTGCACTCAATATAGCATTCAGCAAGCATTTGCAAAACATATTACAAAGCATTCATCAAATGTGTTTTACATACAGAACTATTTTTAATTACAGAAGCAATTAAAAACTATCAGTGATGTAACTAAATAGTGGTGGCACGTTCTGCTTGTATATTTTGTATGCATAACACATCGATTCAGATCTTTATGTAAAGTCTGTTCTCTTTTGAATATGTATGTTCTGGT
Organism: Triplophysa rosa; assembly: GCF_024868665.1. Classification (NCBI taxonomy): domain Eukaryota; kingdom Metazoa; phylum Chordata; class Actinopteri; order Cypriniformes; family Nemacheilidae; genus Triplophysa; species Triplophysa rosa. Next base: position 10,713,122 of record NC_079907.1, on the reverse strand, counting down.
TGGTTTCTCAGTTTGACTTAATCCCTTGGTGTCAGATTTCACTGTTTTGTGTTTTTCCATCTTTTTCTTCATTTGTTTCACAATCGTCTGCGGACTGATCTTGATGTTGATGAATATTGTCTGGGTTAGGCCGCGAGCTGAAGAGGCACCATGTTGCCAAGGAAACTACATACCCACTGAGTAAATTTTGCCCTCCTAACTCGTAGTCGGTACGTTTCACTGACAAATGTTTAAAATAGAATAGATGTCGGCATTGTGGTACGGTGTTTGCCGGGCTCGCAGCGAAATGGATTGTTTAGTGAATCAGAGGTGGATTTGATGAGATTACGACGAAAGGGCAGAGCCCACAGATGCTCGGCAGCTTGTTTAAAAGCAAGATGTGCCGCTCTTCAGCCCCTGTGCTTGGAGAAATGTGCATCTTTACTGGGTGAGTCAGAAAAGACCTGCCCACACAGCTTTGAGTTGTCTCTGTCATGCACTTTAGGGTGACATATGAGGATATGGGATGATAGTGGAGGCCACACTCTGAATCATTAGCATTATTTATTTATCTGATATGCTAGGTTGGCATCGCCTTTTAAAAATTGTGTAGCTCTTTTGCTTAAGAATGGGTAGATCAGTGAATAAATCAGTCATTTTGCATCTGGAATCGGTGGCATCTGTCATGTTTGACAGAAAACGAATGTTATCCATTCCTCCTGGCCATGAATAAATTTACATCTGTGAACAAAAATATATCATATATTTGATTAGATATGAGGATTTTTATGCAAAACAATATGATACTATCACTCACAACACTCAGAGACCCTTCAATATGTTTTGTTGTTAGTACAGTAACAAATCTCCAAATGGCAGCTGGGAAGCCATTAGACGAAGGCTTAATTCCTCAAAATGCAATAATTATAGAGCCAGCGAATGTTCATTAAAGCAACAGCATAGTTTTAAACTCCTTTCATCCAAATTCTGTCCTTCCTTTGGTTATTAATGTAAATCTGCATCGTGTAGCTCCTGCTGGGAAGAAAGAAGGCCACGTCTGCCTCCACGCAGTCATTTTCTGTGTTGTCAGCTTCTTGACTGAGGTGATCTATCAACTGACCACCGACTGCCTTTGCCAATAAAATGTCCCCGACTCGTATTTCATAGAAAAAATGTGATTGCTGCACATTAAATAGCTCTTTTAAACATTGCTAGCTTTTCCCTGCACATTCTCGAGATCAATGATCTCCAATCAGGGCTGTGTGTATCCCCGGGGGTACTTAAGCAGGGTTCAGGAGTTACTTGGAAAGATATATGAATAATAGATTAGCTAATCATAGAGTAAATGGTCATGAAAAATCTCATTTTCATTTCCTTTTTAATGTGTATGACGTGTGCAGATTTTATAAATTAAATGGGTGACGCATAGAGAACTACATTAAAAAAAATGCTGGGTTGATTTCAACTCAGCGTTGGGTCAAAAAGGGACAAACCCAACTTGTTGGTTTGTAAATTCAACTATGCTGGGTTATTTTAACCCATTGTTGTGTCACATATAACCATTTTCTGGGTTTATTTAACCAAACGGGTTGTGTTCGTACTGTACTGTACTGTACTGTTAGTCTATTTTTTATATTTAATAATAATAATAATTGGTATTATTGTTTTATTATTACAAAGTATAAATAACAAGAAGGATTATTGTTTATTATTATTTTTATTATTCTTTATGATTATTATTATTGATCAAATTGTAAATTTAATTTTATTAACAATGAATTTCCAAAGTATAGCAGAGTTTATAGGGTAAAGTTTAGTAGGGTAAAGTGAAGATTGTGCTATGCTGTTATACTGAAGGCATTCGACCCACATTATACAGTCTAATAATAATAATAATAATAATAATAATAATAACTATTAATGTTATTACATAATGTGTGTAAAAAATACTGTATTAAAAATGTATTTAGGTAAAAAAAAAGAAAAACTATAATTAATAATAATAATAATTATTATGATCAAAATTATGAATCTAATGATATTTCCAATGAATTTGTAGCAGAGTATAGAGCAGGGTAGAGTTTGTGGTATGCTGCAGTGGCGCAAAAAATGGGGTATGCAGTATATGTTGTGCATAGGGGCGCCGCACAAGGGGCGCCATTGTGCCAAAATATTATTAGAAGGTGTTTTTTTATAAATGTAATAAACAAGTTCAACAAATATAATTTATTTAATCAAGTTATTATGTCATCCGATTATTCTGTGACAGTCACATGGCCAAACGGATCGAGCAAAGAAACGTCCCCAGGCGCAGAACAGAACAATAAAATGAAAACAAGTTAATTGACAAGTAAAATGAGAACATCAATGTCCAAGTGGTATATCATTTCATCTCTGTAAATCTTTAAGTTATTTAACACTGCCTGAGTAGTTCATATCATAATATATGATATATTAACGTTATCAGTTCACCTCTACATCTCTGTCGCTTAAAAAATAAATCTATGTTTGTGAATGAGCTTTATAATTACATTCGGGAGAGTCTGAGAAGGTTGTTAAAGATGTTAAGTCTCCCACCCATATAAGCTAGTTGTTGGGCTCTTCATTAAACGAAGAGGCTCTTCCCCATACGCGAGCTGTGCAGTTTGAACGTCAGGCCTGTGTTCTTCATATAACGTGAGCAGATGCATCTTCTGCAAACAGCACAAGCTGACGCGTGCAGCACAGAGCACCGGGAGATTGCGTGAGGACAGTGAAACAGCGCAATGATTGACAGGATGAACATTTGTAAATAAAAAATAATATTTTCTTCATTCAATCTAAGTGAGTTTGTCTTTGTTTTACTTTAATGGTGTTGTGTTTTCATAAAATATGAACCACAAACAAAAAATGTTTTAAAGTAAGGGGAAAATCCAAAGATCTTATTTATTTGTGTTATAATGTATGTCTTATTTCGCTTTTCAGTAAAAGTTTTATTATAAAGTTTCAGTAAAAGTATGTTTAACTAGGCTACTATTTTATTGGGTAACACTTTACAATAAGGTGCTATTTGTTAGCAATTAGTTTATGCATTAGCTAACATAAACTAACAAGGAACAATACTTCTAAAGCATTTATTAATATTAATTCATGTTAATTTCAGCATTTACTAATACATTATTAAAATCAAACGTTGTCACTGTTAACATTAGTTAACGCACCATGAACTCACATGAATAACTGTATTGACATGAACTAACATTGACAAGGATTAATAAATGATAACAAATTAAATTGTTTATTGTTAGCTAATGTTGGCTAATGCAATAACTAATGTTAACTAATAGCACCTTATTGTAAAGTGTTACCTTTTATTGTTGTGTTTTCATTAAATATTAATGAACCACAAACTAAGCATTTGTTTTGAAGTAAGTGGGAAAAAAACTAAGATCTTTTGTTTATTTGTGTTATACAATGCGAGTATATCATGTCATACATCTTATTCGTTTTGATAATAATGAATAATGTTAATAAGGGCCTGATCGTTTTTGTTGAAGGAAAGGGAATAATCTAAATGTCTAACATTGAAGATCAAAATAAATTTATTATTCACTGGGAACATTTCCTCATCTCTAATGGGCTACAACTCGATTGTTACTTATATTTGGGATATTTAAAGAAGTTTTATTGTTTAAAACTAGACAAGCTTTTTTAAATTAAAGGTATTAAATTTCAAAATGACAGATTATATAAATGAAACTCACTTTTCAAAGAATACAATAAATACCCTTATTTGGGGTTTTATTTAGTTATTATAAGCAAAAGATCAAATTAATAATTGTTTAACCTTTTATCTGATTAATCGAAAAAAATCAATCGTATGATTATCAAAATAATCATTAGTTGCAGCCCTAATATATTGTGTGTGTCTGAACATAAACTTTATCAAAAACTGATCTTGCATACCCCTCAGAAACTTTGCAGTTGCGCCCCTGGTATGCTGTTACTGAAGGCTGTGGACTCACATTATGAGAATAATAATACTAATCATTATTATTGTTATTGATTGAAATGTCAATTTCAAATGACTTTTTGATAAATCTAATGATTTTCCAACTAATTTCCCAAGTATAGCGGAATTTAATAGAGTAGGGTACACTCAAAAAAAAGTTGTTGAACGAACTTAATTCAATTAAAAACTTTTCCATGAAATTGAATTACATTTCTCCAACAAAATCAAACTGGTTTGAAACGATTCTTTTTTCATCTTGTTGTATGAACTTATATTTTTAGTAGTCTTGATTATATTAATTTGTGTCATATACATGCATATTTTAAATAAAACCAATATAAAAAACCCAATTTTATCAATTAGATTATTTAATGAAAGCACTCAAGAAAAAAATGTATATGATAAATTTCTAACATTAATTAGACATTATTTCATTTAACTTCAATAAGAAGATATTGAGTTAATAGAACTCAACAGAAATGCGAATAAAGGAACGTAACCGCCCATGACCTAACCAAAGGCAACGCTTTTCTGAACAATGGTAACGTCAAAACTCAAAAATATAACAAACTCTTCAAAACCTTAAAGATAAATGAACATTAAACACTAACAAGTGTCTCTTTTTACTGAAAAATGCATAAAATAACACTTATTTAAGAAAATAACTCTCAAAATGCAGTTATACGCAAAGCATGCTGGGAAATATAAGTTCTCTGCCCAATTGTAACTGTTTTATGTTAACACAACACAACTCCTTTATGTTGTCCCAACATGAATGGATTCAGTTATATGACTAAACATAAAAAAATCATGTTGTGACCAAATTTTCCAAAAGTTGTGTTGATTTAACTTAATCAAGTTAAGTAAATTGAACAAGCAGCAAAAAACATTTTTTTGAGTTTATGCTTTGCTGTTACTGAAGGCTGAGGAAGTACAAAAGACACCAAAGAATGGTAAACTCTTCTCTAGGTAAAAAAACACACACACACATTCTCTACTGCTCCCTTTACCTTCGCGGAAAGCTCTGCAGTGCCGTGGGTTTGTGTGGGTGTGTTTACAGGTTCTCAGGGAGGAAAAGCTGGCGTGTGGATTAAATATGTCTCTCCTATCCACGCGTCCACTCCATCATTCTCTCGACAGGCAGTTGTGGTAATAACCTTCTTTAGCCAAGCAGGTGTGGGGCTCTCAGCGGGACAGGCCGTCCACATTGCAAAGAATAACAGTGCTACAGGTAATGAGATATTTTTGCCCTGCTGGGGTTAGAGAAAGGGCTTTATTTTGTGTTATTATGGTTAATGCTCTTAAAGTCTGAATTGGAAAGCCATAAGGGTCCGCTCTGTATCAGCTTGCAGGCATTGATACCTTATCTTTATGCTCTATTAACTGTATAATGTGCTTCGTCTCCCTGGTTAAAGATGGCTGTAAGGTATCTGCAATTGAAGACCGTGCGGTTTGTGTATGCTGTAAGATGTCGGTTGGAGAATTGCATTGTGTTGTAGGGCTTGTGTACTACAGCGATTAGATTGTTTCACCTGTTATCTTTTGTGGTGGAGCTAACATTGTAAGACTCGGTCCCTAGCTGTAGAACATTGAAGCTTTTCAGTTGTTTATTCAGTTGTTGTGCTTTTTGTTGTTTAACGATGTAGTTATATTTTAGATATTATTTCAGGATGGCTGCTGGATTCTAATGATGGAGGGAAGCGTACTGTTTTTGTTCTCCACAGCTATTAGCCTTTCGTGAATCAAAAACAGGGTTTTAATTGGATACATGGAATAAAAAGAAGATTTCATTGCTCAGATGTTGCTCTTTCATAGCTCAGGAGTTAATGGAGTTGTCAGTATTATATTTAAGTATCAACTTAGTGTCAGAAGGTTCTCTTAAAATTATGAAGGAGGAATGAAAATAGAAATGAATGAGACAATTGTTAAAGGTCCAATGTGTATTTTTTGGAGGATCTATTGACAGAAATGCAATATATTATACATAAGTCTTCAGAGGTGTATAAAGACCTAACACGATGAAGCGTTAGGGGTTAGGACGGACATGCCCTACAGAGCGTGTTTTGTAAATACATTATCTCCTTCAGCAAAGAAGCGAAATGTGGCCACATCTTAATCCGCGGTCACACTTGACTTTTCGTTCCATTGACTTCCATCATGCGCAGAAACGCAAGCCCGTCCGAAGATATTTCGTATTTCGCTGCGTAGCAAAGTTCAAGTTTGGTGAACTCTGACCTGCGAATTTGCGTCACGTGAGTGCGTGAGACCAATAGAAGATCAAAACGTCACAGCGTGACCTTTCAGTACAGTAATGTAAAAGATGGAGCAATCGCTCCCGCCTATTTTCGCATCACTGTCCGAATGAATTTCACATGCTCAAAGTCAAGTCTGACCGCAGCATTAGTCCTGTGTCAGCCACTGTAGTACTTCAAAAAGTTGCAATTTGCAACCTCACTGCTAGACGCTGCTACATTTCATACACTGGACCTTTAAAATATATTAAAAGTATGAAGTTGTATGATTTACATCTTTAATAATATTGACTTTTGATTGCAGACTTGAAAAATCTGAGCTCCGTTTGTTGTCTTTTAGAACCTATAATGGAGACATTTGTTAGATTTCTCAGTCTTTTTCTCAGGAGAAATGTATGAGGAGACAACAACTTAAACAAATACGAAATACTATTTGCTCTCCATTGAATCTAATAGATGTCTAAGAGAAATAATTGCGATTTTAAAGAGATCTGGGATTTTTTACTTTTTTTTGTGAGAAAGGCCTGTTATGAAGAAGACAACCGATAAAGTCGGTTGAAGATACTTGTGTAATGACTTTGTCTTTACATGAATCTGTTTGATGCATTGATTATTAAACCACATGGCATCTGGAAACATTTTTAGAAAGATTTAAACAAATAATCCACAAGTACGCTTCATCCCCTCTTTTGTCAGGCATGTTGCGCTTATCCTGTCATAAATCACAATGACATTTACAGAACAGTCATGTGTATTTATGGGTGGAGGTCAAAGGTAAACACCTTTGGTGGTTCGGATGTAACAAATTGTGTATTGTAGCAGATGTCACACATGAGCCGGTAAATATAGCCAGATAAATGAAACAAACACAGCAGATGTAGGTCAAAAGGCAGAAATGGATTCTTTTAGCAAGGCACTTCGCTATAACATCTCTTGACTGTTGTAATAACCGCGAGTTCACTCCGTGTTTGCAATCGACTCTCACCTTCTTTGATCTCGCAACATCGCTTTATAATTTTGAACGGAGGGGGAGTCACAGTGTCAAAGTCGCTGTATATTGAGAATTTCCCTATCGGTAGCAGATGAAGCTCTCTCCAGATGGACTTAGCTCACTAATCTCTCTGTACTGTAGATGCATGAGCGCAATATGGAACGTGCTGCACATCTCTCCCTGTGGGGGAAATGTTAAACTAGATTTGGTGAAGAGGATTAAAATCCCCATCACTGGCGCTGCGACAATACAGTCATATGACGTAGCACTGTTTAGCGGGTTTCATGATGATTCATTTGGTTTTGTTTAACAATATGTGCAATGTTTCAGGGAAATGCGAAATGATCATACTGCTTACAAATTGGTTCTGTTTATCTATATTTTTTTAGTCAAATATGAATTTGGTAGTTTTTTATCTTTTATGCAATCTTTGTTGACAGCTACACATTTAGTGACTTTGCCGGGGACTGTGGGCTCATTGTATGATCCCCTTTGGGTGTGTTGCCCGGCAGATCCATGTGTATGTGTGTGCTTGAGAGTAACATGCTCTGACTTACAAAAAACTGTTTTAAATGAGCATCTGGACCTTCCGTCCTGTTCGTAAAGGGCTGCGTGAGAGCAGGCGTCACTTCGTTTTTGCCCCCTGCCTGTGCAGGCCTGCGCCGGAGCGAGGTGAGTGTGCGCACGAGAGCGCACGTGTGTGTAGGTCATCTTCAATTTCTATCTCTTACTCTCTGCCAGATCGGGGAAGTGTGCAAGGCCAGCATTTAAAGGAAGACGTCAGCCCGATGAAAGCCTGCATGTCATTGGCTCTGCGTGAGCTCTGCAGTGCTAAGGAGCGGCTACATGATCCTGATCTGCCAGTCAGTGAAATGTAAATACAACCGCTGTCCGGCCAGCCGGGCTCTGAAAAGAGCAGGCTGCGTGTGTGCGCTCCTATTAAATCTCGAGTGTGTGCACACAAGGACATATATCTACATTTCGGCCTTGTCCTGGATGTTTTCTAAGAAAGAATGTGACAAATTTGTCTGCACTGCGCAAGATAGGTGGAAACACAAAATCAATAAATCGGGAGCCTGAGGGTATAGATGGCTAGTTAGTATTTTGGGATGGTTTAAGGTTACTAAACGGTTTAGGATGGCATTATTTTCAATTCCCGAGCAGGGTTTTGGTTTAAGCAGTGGGATACGTTCGCACATTCGTCAAAGCAGTAGGATTTGTCAGTGATTTGATAAGCTCTTAAGAGAGGATAGAAAATCACATGCCATCTTTCACCGCAACACTAACAACAAAATGTTTCTTTGTCATATTTTTTTCTGGCATGGCACAATTTTGTTTATGATTTTGTTTCAGGTTTTTTTTGTTTTTTCATATATTCATCAGCATTTTTGTTTATTTGTGGCAGTAGTGGTGCATGCAATTTGTGTTTGGTCGGGTGGAGGAACCAGCTGCGGTAAGTCCTGGGTCATTATTCTCTTCAAGATGCAAAACGTGGAGGTAGGACGGGATGCTTTAATTCTAAGTTAGCGGAGTCTATTTTAGGGGGTCTTGGGTGAGTTGATCCAGGAACTGAAACTGTCACCAGAAATAAGAGGTGTGTTGAATGTATGCATGAATGTAACATTTCTCCAGGTAAAGTACCCTTTTTGTTTCAGAACTGATAAAATGCATTTAAGTAAAATAAAATGTTTAGCTGTTAATGATTAAATGAGGTAATTGCATTACATGCGTATGCGTGTATGTATTCAGGTACTGTACGTTTTATTATTACTGACCTGACTGAATTGTTTTCTCTTAGTAGGTTTATGTTGCATCATCTGCTCACATTTTATTTTCGAATGTGTGCATGTTTTACATGTAGCACCTTAAAATTTCCCACACACTTGAACGCCATTCAACGATAAATATTCATTCACAAGATCATTTTTTTGAATAAATAAATAGAAGAATAATGAAACAGTGCCACAAGGCTCCAGTCCATCAAAACAGAAAAATATTCTTGTTTAGCATGTTATTTTATAATTTTATCCCAGAGGAAAAACAGCATATTTTTGGATTAAAATTACGGCTTTGACAAGAATCGTCGCTGTTAAGGACCCCACCCATTTCTCACCGTCTTTCAGTTTTACCTTTAACGAATTAAACGTCTGCATGTTTGCTCATGCTCATTGATATACGGTGAGGGCTCAATTTCACCATGTGTTTTATCAGCTTTGGAATTACTTAATAAAGTGTTATCATCTCACCATGGATTAATATCCTTTCAGAACACTATAGACTCAATGAGATTAGATCTTGAGGAGAACAGAGGATACTTAAAGTCAAATAAACCCTCTGGTCTCTGCATTTTCCATTGTAATGAATGTTTGGCCTGGGCACAGGATGATAAGACGCATGGTAACCACGGTAATCCTCAAGGCTGGGCCACCATCCAGCCTGCATGCCTCTTAATCAATGTCTCCTTCTCTCTCTCCACGCCTCGGCCGCCCTTCCAGAAGAGGCCTACGTCGGAGGTGGGTAGACCTTTTCTCTCGACCTCTATTTTCTTTTCATCCAACCCCTCTCCCTGCTCATGTACTTCTTTCTGTCTTCATATTTCAATCTGTTGTTTTGGAAATATTCTCAATTTCCTTGTGGCCTATTTTGATTTTAATTTGGTATGTGGGTATATGGAACCGGTGCTTTGCCAGTTTGAGACTGGTGTGCAACACAGGTAACAGGTATGCAATTTTCTTATTTAGTTTTATTATCAAAGACACTTTGAAACTAATACATGACTCAGTTATGTGTACTTTACCTAGTAGAAAGTAGAGGATGCTATAGTCTTTAAATTGCGTGTACTTTTACATATTTTATTTTATAGATAAAGATAAAATAAAGGATAAAGTATATTAAAATATAAAGACTCTGGTAGCTCTGATTATGAGAATCTGAAACCTCATTTAGTGAAGTATGACACTCACACGCACACACATACTTTACATAAATACACAGATGCTTATGCCATGTATGCGGTTGAAAATCTCAGACAGTCTGGTGGGTAAGTATCAAGGACAAATAAGATTTCCTGCCGGTGTAAAATATGCAGACTATAGTCTATTCTAAGAATATGTTCTGCATTCTTTTTTTAAGGTAGGATAAATATAGGTACAGTGGGACACTTTCTTATAGTTTGTCTTTGGCTTTGTTTTATGATGCCATACAGTATGTCTTAGCACTTAAAATGTGATACAGTCTGTTAAAAACAGTGTGAATCCTACCAGGGGCGTCACCCATTTTTTGTAAGGGGGCACAGTGTGCGCAACACACAGAAACATGTCCTGCACGTACAAATACATTTTATTTACATAATATTATTGAGAACATCTTTTAAGCATATTCAAAACATCACACAAATCATTGCGAGAATTACATTTACATCACCATCTGATTGATATATGAATTTTCTTCCCAGTAAAAAACATATATGTACATTTTAAGGTAAATGCATCAGTCTGGTGTATTTTGAGAACAAATATCTTGAATGCAATTTTGTGCTAGTAGTAAAAGAGTCATTGTTTGCATACAAATGAACATAGAGCAAAAAAGTAAAAGCAAAAAAATGAAGCAAAATAGTTACCCTTTGTTAAACTGCCTTTAATACAAATTTATTGTCGATTATAAAATTCCTTCTATTGTGAAACAAAAATATATAATGCAATATATTACATAATGAAAAGTGTAAATTCTTTATGTATTATTTAATATATGATTTTAACTAATATACCACTCTATGTATTGATTTTAGAAATTATTGATAGTTAATTTAGAGGAAAATATATTTTCTTTAAGAGTATTGTCAGTCTTTGCACCCTGAAATTGAAGTGTTGATACTATAACATAAAAGTTATTCACTTTAAACGATGCTACCTGCATGCCAACTGCCAAGAGGTCTGTTCGACTGCGCAGACTAAACCAAAGAGCCATTTGAAAGCATACGATCATTTGAAAGCATACGCTGCTTTAAGTCAAAAACCCATTTCATAGGTCCAGATCTCGCACCAGCATTTGGTCGTGGGGTCTAAATGAAAGTGGGTGACATGCTTATACTAGCGTAGAACCAGTCTGAAAATCTTGTTATGGTTTTAGGAACAAGGGTGTTTCTGTGAGCCGAGCTCCCGATTGCGCGCAGACGTTGGTTAGCATCATTAGCCAGCGCTGTTGCTTCTGTAGCCGGATTGATAAATGTTAAGCTCCTGTACGTGATCAAAACGGCGAAAATGTCCAAAAGATGACGAGAGTGCAGCACATAACTTATACATTTTCTTTCTATAGAATCGTGCAACTGATTAACAGATGCCTAACTTGTCATTTGGATGTTGCATGCAAAACTGACTGTTCACTGAATGGGCATGACGCCTCTGAATCCAACCATTAATTTTAATCTTTGACATGGTCCTACTTAGTCAAAAGATAGTATTGTTATATTGTCACAGAATGATCTTTACATTATGTAGAATGATTTTATATAGAAATCAGTCAAATGACTTTAGCTGAGGTTTTTACAGACACGAACAGTCACGAAAACTATTTTAATAGGCTAAAGATTTTCTCTACACTACATAGAGAAAAAAAGAAATATAATATTTGAAATCGAACAAAGTCTCACTTTACCTGTATTCTGTGTATTCATTTTTATTTGTAAATACATGGCCGTGGCTCACAGGAACAAGACGTCTTATGAAAGATGGGTAAAATGAGTAGTGTTGATTAATAGCCCATATAAGTAGATATTTTGTTATAGTGTTGACGCATTTTTGTGACAAACCATTATTTGCGTATTATTTGTAATAACGGTATGCATACCACACATAACCTTGATAAGATTCAATCAGCATATGTGTATGTGTCCTGTCATGACGATGCAGTTTGTCAAAACACCGTCATCTTCTTGGGGAAGGTTGACCAGACGGACCACATGTTTGATGTGATTTTATATTTTTATATATTTATATATATATATAGACATGTCTCTTTCAAGTGTGATCAATAAAGCATTGCAACCCTAGGGTTGAAGAAATGCTTTTTGAATGTTCCCTCACACCCACTCTCTCCCTCACCTCTTGAACCAACCCCTCTCCCCCCACACGCACTGCGGGCATCCTCCGTACAGGCGATGCCCGCGTCAATGTGACAGAAAAACCTTCCCATGATCCCGTTCTCTGTGCTGACTGTGCTCTTGTCTTCCCTCAAGGTCTTGCGCACCTGATGATGGGCGACCAAGGTATGGGTTTTATTTCTTACTCCCCTTTTTGCCTCCATCACCCACGCCCTCCTCCACCTACCTTTCTGCCTCTCTCACACTGCCTTGTGCTGAATCCACCTCACACCCTCCACCGCTGGTAGGGTTTTTCCGGGGCTGCATTCCCTCCGGCTTGGCGCCGAGTCGATGGATGGTTTGGTCTTTTCCATTATTCCCCTCCTTGTTTCTCTCTCTCTCTCTGTTTTTCTCTCGCTGTCTTTGTGTTGCCTTACCTTCCCTTCAACCCATTGTGACGCTTCTTTTTCGATTTATGTTCCGTCATCTTCAAACGTCTGCCGTGCCATTGTCGCTTGCCAAATTCATTTTCATATAGAGGATAAAAATCTTTCAACCCAGTGGATGATGTGAGTTGCAGGGACTCTCGGGGGTTTGTTCGCTGTCTTTGTGAATGTGCTAGTCTGTATTCTCGCGACCCAAATCTGGAAAGCTTTAGCCATCTGTTCGATATTCATGCATTCTACCTCATCTCTGTCATCATCATGTTCTGGCATGTTTTGCCATGGGAAGCTTCCATCTCCTCTGCCTGCCCCCATGCATGGTGTCCGTAACCTTTCATTTTCTGTCTGTGAATCTAACACGCGGCCATGATTCTGACTGTTGCCTCTTTCCTCTCCTTTGTATTTTCCTGTATCCCTCTGGATTTTCTCTTCATGGAACCATTATATCAATATCATAGGGAAAAGAAAAGGTATATGATGTTTCTTTCATACTCTGTAATCATCTAGTCAAACGGGCTCCTAAAGCTGTCCATGTATTTCTCTGTATCTGTGGCTTTACACATGCATCTGTTTATTTCTGTGTTTGTGGGTACTAAAGTCACACTGATTTTTGTATGTCACTGTGATCTCCATACAAATATGGCGAGGGGCTGGAAGGTAGGTGTGATGTCATGAAAATGGCCGTGTATCATGTGACGTGTCAGATAGGATTTCTCAGAAGAAGGAGGTTAAACAGCACATTTAAAATAGTTTCAACACTAATTTGATATTTTAGTTACAGTAAAGTACAGTGCAGAAGGACTTTAGGCACCGCATTATTGTTGCCAACACACGTTTCATACCAGTGAGAATAATTACTATATTCATTCACACATATTTAATGGCAACTAACAATTTGCTGTATGTTATGTCATAGTTTCCCTTACATAACTAAAAATGTATTTAAATGAAGAAACATACAATAATGAAAACAGAACATTGATATAGAAGCAAAACAATTTTATACAAAATCTGCATAAAACATTATACGATTTTCTGCATACGATGTAAAATGCAGTTAAAAAAAAGAGCAGGTAAGAGCTCTTATACAAACACAAGTTTTTATTAGTATTCATTTTACACCAATTTTTCTATATACAGTAGCCTGTACGCACACATCTAAATTCATTTAGTACAACTTACAAACTGCTTTTTCATTAAATGACCATTTTGAGGAGCCCAGTGAGATCCAGCTAAGGTAAGTGAACCGCACCTGGCACTCGTACCACTTTAACTGCACCCGGCTCACAGACCACTGCATGCTGGTTTTTCTCTGAGCTTTACACACCACCATGGGCTCCACAAACACACACACACAGTTGCACATCTCAGTTTGAAATGCGTGTAAATGTGAGGGATCCATGATGGCCGAAGCAGGTAGGTGTGCTTTCTGTCTATTCACAGCACTGTTGATGGTGAAAGGGTCTTGTTTTTTAAGGCATTGATGCCAGGCCCGTCTCACTTTACAGAATGGGCTAATGCCCACTGAAGATGCAAGGGACCGCAAGCTTCTCTTAGCACATTTGAATATATTTTCAGAAGCATTTATGTTTTTTCTCATTCCATTTTCTCATAGAGAATTGGTTTTCATCTGCCTGTAAAATTGAATGAAATGGTGCGTGTGGCAGCTGTCCTTGCTGGCGGGGTCACGTAGGCATTATCAAATGAATTTCACATTGTGTTCTTTTTCTGTGGACGTGTGTGCGTGCTGGTATTCCACATGTGTGCTGTTTGAGGATCCGGTTGAAATAGAATGTTAATTTGGATTTTGTTTATTGTTTGGGTAGCATCTTACTGATTGTGTTTCCTAATGTGGTTCAGTGAAGTCCTGCAATTAAATTTAAACAATTACAACACACATTTACAAATAATTGCAGCAAAATTAGTTACAAGGCGGAACCTAATAAGAGATTCAGGAAAACGTCTGCTTCATGTCTCAGTCCTGCCATTGGCATCTTTAATTGAGCTCTGCATGGCTAAATATGTCATTTACACTACAAATTATGTAAAGTATTAAATATACAAGCCATATGTATATATGTATATCGTATTTACATTGATTCATTTAGCAGACGCTTTTATGATAAGCAACTTACTAATGAGAGAGCATTTATTATGTTTACAAATAAGCAGAGTTGAAGCCATAGAGTAAGAATATAGTGTGTTTTTATTAAACAAAATTAAACACAGACAAGTTAGGGGTAAATGGGTAAAGTGTAGTAAATATACGGTACAGAATATTAGACTAAAAATATCTTTATGGGAATGTTAAAGTGATAGTTTAGACAAATATGAAAATTCTGTCATTGTTTACTCACCCTCGCAACCAAACAATGGTGGTACCCATTCACTTCTATTGTATAGACACAAAACCAATGCAAGTCAAAGGGTACGGCCATTGTTCGGTTACTAACATTCTTCAAAATATCTTCTTTTGTGTTCCGCAGAAGAAAGAAAGTCATACAGGTTTGGGATGACAACAGGGTGAATTTATGACATAATTTTCATTTTTGGTTTAACTTTCCCTTTAAGTTCAGATAAAGCGGGCAAAGTGCATTATGTGGCCAGGGCTAAATAAACATTTTTAGTTCTAGTTTTTTATTTTAATTTAAGTATTACCGAATTTGTGAACTGAAGTCATAAACAGAGGTTCTAGTATACGTAATCTGTTAATCTGTGTTAAATCAGTATTTTAATTTAAGACATCATTTTTAAGTGAAAAATAGGGATAGTGTATAAATCTCCCTCTGTTTGCTTGTCCTCTTAATTCATAATGAAACTTTTAGCTTGTTTTTCCAAACAGCCATGCAAGATTTAGAATGGTACAAAAACACTCGTAAATATTGCAAATATCCATATACCACCATACTTTCATCTTAAGATAATAAAAGATACTAAGAAAAACAGCTGTAGGGCAATAAAGAACCAAGCATTGCAATGTAAAAAAAACACAAGACCTTAGATCATTTCTTAATTCTTTCGTTCGTAAATGCTCTCTATAAATGTCCCTCAAAGTCTAATATGACACTGGGTCATATGTTCAGAGACCTTTATGTCCTTTGAGAAAACCAGCCACCTCAAATAGAATTTTTTATGTTTGTACGTGTGCCTCCCTCTGGGAATGAGTGAGCCTATTTTTTATTTGACATTAGCTGGATCGAAGACAAGTGCAAATATCATATTAAAATATGTGCCGAACAGCACAGATGAAGTGTGCGTCTGGGAGATTGTGCTTGTCTGCACTTCGCAGCTGCATTACCGACATTCTTATGCTAAGTTGCTTTGGGGGGGGATAAAAGATGTGCGGTATTACGGGTGGTGCGGTAGGCCGGTGGGTCTAATTGATGTCATTTCACACGAAGAGCTTGTGAAGCTGTAGAGTTGCTACAGGCACAGCAAAGCCCGGTGCACAGGTTACACCGCATTGTCTCCAAATTAAAATTCTTTAAGTCTAATTGACACAGCAGCATAAAAAATGCCTGCAGCTTGGGTATTTATAGTAAATCCTTTGGATTGTAACCTCCCCACCTGCCTGAATGAAGTAGTGTTTGAAGTCGCATTGTCGAGTTGCAATTTATTCGAGTGACCCTTTTTACAGTACACATCCTTTTAAAGAACGTTTACAGAAAATCACAGTGTAGTGTCATACATATCTAAAGGTGTATTTAAACAGACTGTTTAATGATGCTCGGAGACGCCATACAATGTACATCTCCATAGCTATTACTGGTGCATAAATATGTTTAAAAAATAAAAATACAAATCATGACAAAAAATTAAGAGACGATTCAAAATGTTTATTTGATTAGCATTTCGAGATATATTGTGGCCATTCTAGTCCAGTGTCTGTTGAATTTCAACAAAATCAAAGCTCAGGAGTTACACAAAGTCATCCAACATCTGTGTGAAAGACTGATAGTATGACAAGACACATGATAAAAATGATTTATCACATAAAATAAAAATAATTTTTGAACTTTTCCTAAATAGGCTACATGTACAAATATTACTGCTTAACAGTGAATATGAACTTGTTTTCTTTGCCGCATTTGAGGTCTGAAAAAATACAGATCGTCAGTTCTGTTATTTTGGCCTGTTTCTCCAGTTTACATTTTCTGCAAATAAATGCGAATAGAAACAATATATTTATTTAAAATGTAGGTAAAATATTGTTAGTAATTCACAGAACGAAACTAAAATGATCATTTACCAAAACACATACCTATAAATAGTAAATTCATAAAAACTAAATATAATTTTGAAATGGTCTCTAATTTATTATATATATAATGATGAATATACAATGTATACACTATCATCACAAAAACAAAGATTAAGTGAATTAAGAAAATACTTTTTATTCACTTTACATCCTTATGCATTCAACCTTCAATTTCCAAAGTAAAATTATTCAGTCAGCTTTAATGTATAATTAATGCTTTAATCTGAAAAAATGCCATGCCAGCTGTATATATTCTTTTCTTCTTTGCCATAGAAAACACCTGAGATAATATCAATCTCTTGTGTTGTTGTCACAGATGATCCCGAGGGTGATAGTGGGAAAAAAGCCTCGCTGTGACGTGCTGATCAATACGTATTTAAAATCCCATTACGCCTGCCGCTGCACATCGGATGCCTCGTTAATGTAATTACAAAAGTGGAATGGCCTTTAAATTACTACAACCGTATCTGTGCTGACATGCCATTGTCGCATTCATTCATACACTGTGATCTATTAAACGCAATGCAGAGGCTATAATTTCAGCAATGGAAAACAGGGCACACCATATTGTGTATACCCTTACATGCTAGCTAAACCCCAAAGTCGACATTGAAATTTGTCAATGACATCACATAGACACAGTTAACTAAGTAAAAGAAGTTGATCTCTTCTGTACAATGATCTTTGATCTTGTTATATAATTGAAATTTTAATCTAAACATTGCACAAGGTCGTAAACCGCCCAACATACATTGCAAATTTATACACCTTACTCTGTGCTCACCCAACACTCATTGACATAAAAAAACCATGAAAGACTTTGAGTAAGAAAACCAGGCAATGTTTTAGGCATCATGCCAGCTGGAACTGATGTTTCATTGCTTGAAGTGAAAAAGTCAAAGAAAGAAAATAAATGATTTTTTAAAGGAACAGTATGTTATTTATGGATTGAATCTTGCCTCAAGATTGCCAGTGTTCATATCTGCAGGAAACCAGTCCTATGCTAGACCTTATCTTAAATGGGGTGCACATTTCAGTCAGACGTTGAGCTTTATTTAGAAACTGTTTGAATGATATTTCACTTAAAGGGGACAATATTATGTCAATGTCAAGTTGTGTAAAAGCCACATGTTTCCTTTCAGAAGAGCTTTGTTTGCATTCCTCTCAACTGTCCGCTTGTTGTGGAAGCCATTTAGCAGTTTTTAAAGTAGAGGACGACTCATTCTTGACCGATTCTGCAGTGCTCTTCATCTGTGCACTTCAGATCCAGAACAAGACTTCTGAAGAAGAAAACAGATTCTGCATTTTACAACGCTGGTGTTTTCGACATATTCGACAAACGATTTATGGCAGTGGTTATTACCCAGCGTTTATTCAATTGGAGCAGTCTGTAATAGAGGACGGCTCATTTTCTGGGGTTCAGAGGCATCTCTAACCTCATCTGACTAGCAGACATTTTAGAATCGTGTCTGGGCTAAAGGTGCTGAATGCTCAGACGGTGTGCACGCTGGAGTGATTTCACTGTCGCCGTTTACATAGAGCCAGTCTTTGATAATAAGATGATTTTCTCATCAAATTCAATTACAAAGTCATCAGCAGATGTCATTCATCCAGTTTTGGGAAGGGGAGCGGGCGGTTGTTCAGTCGGGGAGGGGAAAGGATTTGATGATAGGTAAGTCTAGCCACTAAGAGACACTTTATTCTCAAATGCCATTATGTCAGACCATTTCAAAATATATTACCCACCTCCTCTAAATGGGTTTACACTATACTGACATGAGTGGCCCCAATTTGCCAGTTTCCTTGATGTGTGCGGCATTCTGGGAACATGACATTCACCAGTGATATTAGAGAATTGAGTGTTTAGAGACCGGCCAGCTACACGTGATGATGTCGTTTACTTTATAATGTGTGGAATAGAAAGCCTTATGCATTGAGGAGGTGTTCGTCATAATTCTCTCTTTTTGTTTGTTTACTTTGTTTTGATGTGAAGCATTTGTAAATGACACTTGTATTAAATAACATGGGTGTGAATCATGCTATAGCATTCAATAATAACAATCCCTATTTGCTCATTGTATGTAATTAAATTAAAAATGATATTTGATGACAACATTTATTTGAAGTTATTGCCTTTAGGTACACTCAGACCTAAATGGCCCTCATCTAAACAGTGTGATATTAAAGCAAAATGAGCACATTGTTGTATTTGAGGAATAAAAGGGACAGTAAGACTGTACAATGAGAAGGAGAAATAGATGGGTCCTGTCTTTCTCTCCTTTGGTGTTGAAGCAACACTTTTATCTTGTTGAAGGAAAAGAACATGCTGAGCCTAATTTGCTGGAGCAATACTCGCCGGCAGTATTTTTCCATCAGGTCAAGTTATTTTGAAATACCCTCAAGGTGTGATAGTGCTTGGACTCATTGTTGTGGTGTGCAAGCCAGAATGTCATTACCAACATTGGTAGGTGGGTTCTATCCACGGCCAACACGCCGCATGTTTATATGCACGCTGGGGTGAGTTGATAGCTAATGTAACCTTTTAGAGGAGATTTAGGATATTGGCCTGTAAACATTTAATTGGTTGAAAACTCTCTTGGTTGAAAAAGGCTCTGTTGAGGCTATCTGAGCCAAAAGCTACTCAAAAGGAAAAAAGATGTATTTAAATTAATGTTAGCTTTTCACAATGAATATATACTGTGCAATTCAACGGCAAGTGTTGCAAATTATATTTTTTATCCAAAAACACAAATTTTTCAGTTTTCATTGAAAAAATGAATTTCTTTAGTATTATTACAATATTATATTTTCATATAATAATATATTTTAATTTTTTAGTATTTTTGTCTTGTTTTCCAGTAAACATGTTTTCAGAAAACAAGATTATATTTTTTAAGTCATTTGCTTCTAAAGTGAATGCATCTTGATTTACGAAATTTTAGATATTTGTGCTGGAAAACAAGACAGAAAAGTAAGAAATAAAAATTTTTCAGAGACAAATTGCAAATCTTTTTTGTAATGCGCTAAATTTTCTGGTTGAGAAAAAAATGTTTCTTAAAATATTTAAGAACAATTGTTGTGATTCTGGAAAATGTGGATAGTAGCAACGCTACGTTTCGCTTACTACATCCCAGTTCAGCTCATTTGATGACTCAGAAAGAAAGTGCAACCCCCCCCTAAAAAACACCTGGCATTGTCTGTTCAACCCACAATGACGAGACAACCAAAAAAATGAAGATGCGTTAAAAGGAAAAACCAAAAGAGAAATCTTTGCGCAGATCTATACACAATGGACACAGATGCTTCCCAGGTGAGCAAGATGGAGATCAGACAATGAATCGATAGCGTACAGTCAATATATGAGAGTGACTGAAGTGATGGAAAACCATATCTTGTGTAGACGAGTGAGGCCACAGTCCCCGAGGCGGAGGTGTTGGGGAGGGGGAGCACCAAGCCCTAAGCTGAGCTTGCACGACCATTTCATTTTCAGCGAGAGTACGTCCGACCTTGGTTATTTAAGATCAGCATAAATCTCCCTCGAGTAGAGCTGGCAGTATCTCACTCCCTGTTGTGCTACTTATCTTCATCGAGCATCGTTTGCTAGCAGCCAAATTGTCAAGAGATTATTTTTACTT
The DNA here is from genome assembly GCF_024868665.1 of Triplophysa rosa. NCBI lineage: Eukaryota > Metazoa > Chordata > Actinopteri > Cypriniformes > Nemacheilidae > Triplophysa > Triplophysa rosa. The sequence continues at coordinate 10,692,493 of NC_079907.1, read as the reverse complement.
TATTCTTTTATACCTGAGCAGCAAATGTGATATTGTGATTTATTGTTGTTTCAGCAGGTCGATGCCAGGAATAAACCGGAAGCTTATCTATATTCTAATTTCTGATAGAGCTCATACAAAAAAGCACCGTAGCCGCCTTGACCTTTAAAAGCGATTAAACAAACACACGTACGCATTTCAACCCCAAATACACAATCGGGCTCGCAATTTTTTTTATAAGCGTAACCTCTGAAATGATGTGTGATGACAGTTTGTGTATTGAAAGCAGTAAATATGCATGAGAAAGGCAGCTAAGCATTTTCCTCTTCACACTCGGTGGATTGTGAAGAAAGATGTGGATTGTGTGACTCATATCTCATGAGTCATGAAGCTTATGCATTCATAGTCGTTTCCATAAGTGCCATATGTGAACTTAAGATCCTTGCTGGATGAAAAAGAAATAAATAAACAAAAGCAGTCAGATCCCCGCGGTTAGTTACCCTTAAAGGTTTACGATGACAGCACTTGAACGGACAGTTTTGGAGAGCGAGATTGACAGCTAGTTTAATGAAATGATAAACAGGCTGTTTCGCCTCGCACAAAAGTGCAAATTCAAGCCGTCTTCTCGAGGTAATTGTAATACCTTAATTAACGGAACACATGAATGCGTAAAGGCCTCGAAAGGGGAAGTTCATATTTAAATCTCTCCGTTTAGCCCAATTTGATGCATCTGAAATTTCTCTCGCTGAAGGGAAGAGGGCGCACCCCCGCGGGAGAATGAGCTCTGCCATTTCCCCATTCCTCTTGACCTGCCAAATCTGTGGCGGCCAGCACCGGTCTCTATCCCTGGGGGGTGCGCGGGTGCTCATTAATCTACAGCATGCTGTCCCAAAGGAGCCAGAGTAATTGTTTAATAGTAGATACTGTGAGATCATGATTCTCTCCGTTTGACATTTATGAGGTCTTCGGTGTCTCCTTACCTTAATGCATGTATTTATTCATGGCATACGGCCATTAACGTGGGATTTAGAGATATCCAATGAACCGCACGGGCAGGCACACGTATACGGTAATAACGTTATTTGCATGACATTTCTAATGAGTGTATAATTTCCTGAACAAGGCTATATACAGTATGAGTGATGTAATGATGGGCTGTAATGATTGACACAGTGTGTACTTTGTAAAACATTTTCCACTTGTGTATTTCTCCAAAGGAAAATGTTGTGTGTCTTGCCCTTGCTGATATTCCTTTTGTTTGCATAATTGTTTTGTTAATTATCCTGTAATGATATAACACTTGCCACTCTATATGTCAGCTTCATTTTTGTTGCCATTTATATTTCTGACACACCATTAAGCTTGGTGAATTTCAATGAGCATGGACTGCTAAATATATATCGGAATGTAATTGATTTCTGGCTATGGACTGGCTGTAGTTAACCCCGTTTTAATACGGAAACCTCTTGTCATTAATACCTTCCAGGGAAATGAAGGGATTGTCCTGCTTGGGATGTTTTGCGATCTGTCCAATCCTGAGGCTTTCTGTTAAAGGGATAGTTCACCCAAAAATGAAAATTCTGTCATTATTTCAAACACGTATGGTATGTTTTCTGTATGAAGAAAGTCATACAGGTTTAAAATGACAAGAGGGCGAGTAAATATCACAGGCAATTCTCAAAAACCAAACTACAGACTGTGGTAGCCAATCAAATGTTGACATATGTCTTTTATTAACCAAATATGCAGTACGCTTCAAACCAATGGTGGCAACTTTTATATTAAAGAGTTTTCCTGTGATAGTCAGTCGAAGGCTCCAGCGTTCTTGGCCAATTCATTTTAGTTGACTTAACAGTCACCCTCTTGGATTGGCTGTCTCAATCTAAACGTATGGCCCATCACATCTTTAATAGCAAACACAAGATGGGCTCACCGCCACAGTCGCTCTGGGGCTGATAATTCGTCTCTCTCAGAGAGGGGGGCAGTAAATCAGCCCTGGCTCGGAATGTGACGTCTTGGACGAGGATAATTTGTGCTCATTCTGTTCTAGAGAAACTGGGCCGGAGATCATTAGGCCATAAATCATCGCAAAGACGGATGCAAATGTAAAAGAACAGGACACACAAAAAACAGAACCCTGAGTCAAGACTGGAAATGAAAACACTGCGGTGTGTTAAATGACTTCCTTGGCCAGTGTTGCTGGCAATTGTCCCTGAGCAACAAACTTTCAAGGAGTTTCTCGAATGGTGATTTTGACTAGTGGTGTGTTTAAGCAATGACTGCACGGTTAGAGTGTGAGATATGAAAATCTGTGTGGGAGATGCTGGGAAGGCACAATTTGTCATGCTATCTTGCAGTGCATTGTGGTACAAGGGTTACATTTTGCGCCTCTGGATGGTACGACTGGTTGGCAAGACCATGGCCAATTGTAACTTTTTTTCATTTTTGAGAGACTACCCTCTAATCTGTCAGCCTGTATTGCATGTCATAAAATGACTGTATTATTATAATAGAAAAATAATAGATTATAATATCAATTTTAGGACAAGATATGTAAAAATAGCCTCATTACAAAAATAATATTTTCAGTGCTTTAATAATTATAATAATGTATAAATTAACTTTTAGTTATATTATTTTGTTGTAAGTGTACATAAAACTAACATCATAATTTAGTAATATAAGTTAAATCTTGAAATACTATGATTAAATAATTTTAAAATGCATTTTATGTATTCATCTCACTCACACGATGTTTATTGTATAACTAATATTACAGAATAATACTTTGTATGCAAGTTAGCTGTCTGGTCACTATTTAGTTGTATTTTGTAAAATTTTATCTAACAACCTAAAATTTGAATGTTTTTATTTACATTTTTAATTGTATTTATTTATTTACTTATTGTATTTGTGATTGAGGAAATGTAGTGTGGTACATCTGCACCCAGTCTTCAAGGAGAGTTGACCGTGATACGTTTTGTGTGTGTTGTCAAGAAGTTGCTGGGTCCCTTAGGATGCACAGCTCTTCTTAGAAACTTACAACAAATGCTGCCCCCCTACTGTATACTTTACCCTCCGAAGGCCTTTGAGCATAATTTGATGATAAAATGCCAGGGGTACAGTACACTTTTATCTCTTCGCCATGCCTTTGTACTTTTTCACAGAAGTTCACCTTGAACTTTACACTTGCTGGCTAGAGATAGATGTCTCTACCTTGCCTCTGTACTCTTTACAACAGTGCACTCCCGCTGTTCTTGTTATACAGAAAGGCAATATAATACTCTCCATGTGCGTGCTCAGCTATATGCTTATTTCACTCTTGTTAATGATTCTAAAGTTTATGCCGTTTGCCTTTTTCTTCCAATTCTAGACGTATTGATTTTGCTCTGCGTCCTTGTGCACTCTTTTAGATCTATTCAATAACCCTCCATTAGCTTATTTTTCTCTTCTGAGATGCCTATTTAGTCGGGCGGGAGCATCCGCGGTGGAGAGGATAGTGGGTAGATACAACTACAAAACACTTTGGAGTTGTGTGCGTGCATGTGGGTGAGAGGTAACTGTACAATGCTCTAATGATCTAAAACAAAAGGTTTTAAGGGAGATGAGTTGTCGTATTTACCAGAAAAGACTTTAAACAATAGCCGATGTTGTCATTCAGACTGAAGAGGAGATTCGGTTACTGACGTCAAGCAGAGATGGGTTGCCTAGCAATGCTGGTGGACTGGATGCTTAGTTGGTTATGGGAGGCAGTACTATACAAAGTCCATAGCTAGTCATATGCAAATAAAAAGTGCTTCTGGATCTTTTCATTATTGTCTTTAGTATTTAGAGATATATTCATGTAAATGGATGATACATACAAATAACATCTCATCTCCTGCTACTTGTGCATTTACTAACAATGAAGCGTAGAACGATTCGACGGGGTTGCTTAGATCTTTATTCATTCTATTTAATAATGCTTTCACTAATTGATTAAAAGGTGATTTCTGAAAGGTCTCACATGTTCCGGTTGCATCTCTCGGTCCGTCTGTCCTTTACAAGTTCTAATTGCTTTTTAATTGAGTCTTTCCTTCTTTGAATTCATATCTCCGATTAATGCTTTTTTAAAACTGAGGGCAAAGATTGGATAAGCGAGCCTGTTTTCTTTCATAAGATTTCCAATAATCCATATTCATGTCTGATGTGACTTTATGTTAATGAATTGGAGCTCTTTACACTGGGTGGAAATGAGTTCCCTCTCTCTCTCCTCGCCGCTCCTCATGATAAGTGCGAGGCGCGCTCGAGTGGAGAGCGAGCTCTGGAATACATTTAGATCCCCACCACAAGAACAACCTGTCAAATTGGAAATATGGAAATGTGACAGCTTATTGAATCCAAGGCAATTTAATGAAGAATGATATTTGATAGGCAAAGCATTTTTGTCAAATGCAATTATACAAATCGTGCCCGTGCCAAAGCTGGCAAAACAGGCCCGATTCTGATTCCCTCTTTGTTCCTTCTGTCTTTAGATGTGTGATTCAAACCACGATTCCAGTGAGAAACAGAGAGAGAGAGAGAGCGAGAAGAAAGCAGGCTGGCATCCACGGCATGTGCCAAAAAGCATAATACATAGTACAGAAAGCACTCAACTAATTCAGATGAGGAAATGGAAGTCGAGTCAAGAGAGCAACTTTATTCTCTAGCCTGTGCTGAAACGGTACAGACTTCTAATGTAACAAGGGCAGCAGTAGCACGGTTCCTCTTCCTGTAAATGATATGTTTTTTTCTTTCTTACGTATTGCAGATTAGCCTTATGCTCCTGTAAGAAACAGTTTCCGTTGTAGTTCAGCTCTCCCACTCAGAAGCGACTTTAAACATCAAAAGTGCATTGCTTGTCAAAACGTTTAAACCTCAGACGCTGTCCCTTGCTTTCATAATCCGCCACTTTTTACTCATTAATGCAATTACAGACGTCAGCAAACTTCAATAAGATGTATATTCTTTTAAAAAATGCACTCTTTGAATCTGGGAAGCTGCTCTGCTGATGCTGTAGAATTGTAAATGCGCCGGCGACTGGCGTTTGAGGGAGTGCTTGCGTCTTAGGCTGGCGGTTTAATCCGGCTCCGCTCGCTTCGTGAATAAGTGCTTGTACAGTTCGCTGTGACCCGTGCCTGATATTTCATTGGGGAAGGGGGCTAATTTGTCTTCCCGAATGCGTTTAGTTTGTCAGGGCTTTAACTAAATTGAAAACAGAGAGGGGCGGCAGATGAGCAAAGGGGAAGAGAGGTAGAGAAGCGACGGGAAAGGGAGAATACGCGAGGCGCTGTTACTGCTGACAGACTCTGCTATGGCTACTGGGATATTGCAGTCATTCCTCACTGCCACTGCAGCGGCAGGAGCCACTGGATGCAGAGCAGAGATGCCTGTGTTCTAGGCCATTAGGGACCTGGGCAGCCACCACGCCTAGGGGAAAAACACTACGCCCAGACGCAGCCTGCAGCCAAAACACTGGGCGTGCACGTTGGAGTACTCGCCGATTTTGTTCATTGTTGAACCTGTTTACATGATACCTAAAATTCTGGCCAAAGTCTACAGAAGATGAGGGGAGTCAACGAACTGTCCGTTCTTTTTCTTTAACTCTTTCCTTGTCAATTTTTGAAAGGTACAGTTCACCCAAAAGTAATTCATCATCATTTACTCTCCCTCGAGTTGTTCCAAATCTGTGTACATTTCTTTGTTCGGATGAACACAGAGACAGATATTTGGAAGAATGCTTGTAACCAAACATTTCTTGGCCACCATTGTCTACCATAGTAGGAAAAATTACAATGGCTGTCAAAAGTGCGCCAGAACTCTTTGCTTTCCTACATTCTTCAAAATATCTCCTTTTGTGTTCAACAGAACAAAGAAATTTATAAAGCAAAATTTCCTTCTATGGTAGTCAATGGTGGCCAAGAACTGTTTGGTTACAAGCATTCTTCCAAATATCTTTCTCTGTGTTTGCTCAGAACAAAGAAATATATGCAGAGTAAATGATAACAGAATTTTCATTTTTGGGTGAACTGTTCCTTCAAGTTGCCAACCAGGGCCACCATGTTTTATTTTTCTCAAAATGTTACTTTTTTAAGTTTCTCAGCTTTTTAACATATGTGAGAGGTGATAGTAAATAACAAATGTTGATTATTTTTTATGCAGAACATTTTAAATCAGAACATCAATGAGTGATTTTCAATCCAGATTTGGGTAAAACATGAAGAAACCCAACTGTTGGGTTATAAATTAACTTTCTGCGATGTTTCAACCCAAAATGCTGTGCTGTCCCTTATTGATGACATATAAACAAATTCTGGGTTAATTTAACCCAACAGTTGGGTTTGACCCTTTTTGACCCAATGCTGGGTTAAAAACAACCTGGCATTTTTAGAGTTTGTGCTTTTTAAAAAAAATCTTCATTAATAATAATAATCTTCATTTGTTATTTATTTTCACCTCTTAAATGTGGTTAGGTTTCCTAAAAAAACTTTTTTTAACAAAAAGCTGAGAAAATTGTGACCGAGTCTGTGAAAACCCAGCTTTGTTATTTATTGTTTTCTACAAAAAGATCATCCTACATAATGTAAAGATCATTCTGTGAAAATATAACCTTGATATCTTTTATATTGAGTAAGGTCATGTCAAAGTTTGAAATCACAGTGAAATTAACATTTGAATCAAGCTTTGATGTTCATTTTCTCAAAATTAAAATTTGAGCCTGCACTGAAAAAAGGATTATGTGCCTTAGTAGATTTTATGAAAATAAATTATTAAAATATACTTAATATAATTATGTTCCAGTTTTTAACAAAAAAATTGATTTAAAATAACGTAAAAATCTTGGGAATAAAATCTACTAATATTGGTTGTTAAGATTTTAATTATTTTGTTTGAGTAATTTTAATTGAATTTTAATATGTTAAACCCATTAAAATTGGTAAAATTAAGTATACTTATTTATTTTATTTGATATTTGATATACCTTGGCAGTTGATCTTTAGTTCCCAGCATGCTTTGTAATTGACTGCAATAGGAGATCAAATTTCCAAATTATCTGTAATTTAAGTGTTTTTCAGTAAAAAGAAAGACTTGTTCGTGTTATGTGTTGATTTATCTTTGAGATTTAGGAGAGTTTGGTATTATTTTTATTTGGATTTTTTAAGTTGTTACCGTTGTTCAGAAGAGCGGTGCTTGTGCCTAGGCTGAGGGAGGACTTTAATGAACATTTACTTGATATTTTAACAAAAACTAAATGTATTTAATAAGTAGGATTTAATTTATACTGGGTTCGTGCAAATTGTTACAAGGATTTTGTTAAGTAAATTCTGCAAGTTATTTTTTTCAGTGTGGTTTTCACGGACTGGGTCATAATTGCATTTTTATCCAAGACGTGGCACAGATTGGATTTAGAACAGTGTGCAAAACTAGAATTTTCCATCAAAAGCAGGGAAAGAGTTAACTAAAGGTGTAATTCAAGGCTTTGGACGTTGCCTCTGTTTGCCGTTCTCACTAGTTTTGTTATAATAGTGTAGAGCTGCAAGCTGTGTACGGGCAGCCCGTACACTCAGCCACATTAATAATAGAGGACTCAAATTGCTCAAACGAAGCTACAGCGAAAAATATCAATGTGAAAAATGATGGCCGGAAGCTACCCTGTGAGAAGAGAAAAGAGTTTTCTTGTTTGTCTCGAGCTCTTCAAACCATGTCTTTTTGTAGTAAAATAGGAGATCTGCACTTATAAGGATATCATGAGAATCGTTTAGTAAATAGTGACTCTTGCCATGTTGCACCTTAGCGATTTTTTTGCAAATATCGAACATATGCATATTATTGTTACATTTACATTTATTCATTTGGCAGACACTTTTGTCCAAAGCGACTTACAAGTAAGAGAGCGTATAAACATTTTGTCAGCACGCTAAACAGTACCTTGAGTTTACAAGGCCATGCTACGAGGATTAAAGCTGGAGTAAGCAAGGGAGAGAATGAAAACATTTTTTTAGACACAAGATATAGACAGTTATTGGTTAGTCAAATAAATGCGGAACAGGTATATTTTGAGCTGTTTTTTTTAAGTTATGAAGGATGCTGCAGTTCGGGTGGAGGCTGCCAGTTCATTCCACCACAGGGGATCCGAATGAGTAAAGGTTTTTGCAAGCGATTTGGTGCCTCGCTGTGATGGAACAACCAGGCGTCACTCATTTTCAGACCGAAGATGACGGGGGGGGGGATGTACACCTGGAGCAGTGAGTTGAGGTAAAGGGGCGAATTTGCCGTCATCGTTCTGAAGCCCAGTGTCAGCGATTTAAACTTGATGCGGGCGGCAACTGGCAGCCAGTGAAGTGAAATGAGGAGGGGTGTTGCATGGGTTCTTTTAGGCTGATTGAAAACTACACGTGCAGCTGCATTCTGGATCGTTTCCAAGGGCTTGACTGCATTTGTTGGAAGGCCGGCCAGTCTTGACATGACCAGAGCTTGGACTAACAGCTGAGAGGCATGCTCCGACAGGAACGGCCTGATTTTCCTGATGTTTTAGATGTCCTGATGATTAATATTGTTAAAGTAAAGATCCTGACTCACCAAGATTTTCTTGTTTAAAGACCTTGTTGTCCTCTTCACTATGGAAGTGAATCATGATATGTATACGTATGGTTTTTTATAGGCTGACTGTATGTGTCAGCATTGTGGAGAGGTCTGTGGGCTGCTGTAGTCTAGTAAAGTATTCCGAGTCGCATGGCGATGCCAATGATTGTGATATATCCTCTCAAAATGGCTGCCTGTTTATCATATAGCGTTCCCTACATACTCTCATTTTCCACAGTTAGTGCTCTCACCTGAAAAGTGTTCATCAAAAACAAGGGGGAATAGTTGGAGAAAACCGAGACTGCAGAGTTTTTGTTATCAAATTGATCATTATAAGCTTTATCTCGCTCGCAGTGCGCCAGAGAAAACAAACGGCGCTGTCAGCCGCAGCACATCACCCATAATTCCTCGTCCTTTTTGCTCCATAAACAGTTGTTCCATCCGCACCGACCTTGGCGAGAGAGATAAATAAGTGGAATTAATTTGTTGCTGGGGCGACAGGGAGGCGTAACGAAGAGCAGTGCCTGTTATTAATGTCCCTCCTGGCTGTGGCCGCACCCCCAAGGACCATAGACACTTTGAGAGGAGGTCAGAAGTGGGGGGGGGTTGGTTTTGTTTGACTGGTCCAGTGGGCAGCATGGCGAGAAAGCTCAGGGTGTGCAAAGAGGCCACAGAGAGCGATGCAGGCAAAGACAGATGATCTGCCAGATTGACGGGAAATTAGATTGAAAGCTGGTAGATATGCCAAAGGCGTTATCTCACCGCAGAGAGGCGGTTTCACGCTGCGCTGTTACGGAGCGTCGAGCAGAACCTTTTTTGATAAGACCGGACTCGTGACCCGCGAGAATGTGTAATTAAGCGAAAGCAGTTCTGTTTGAAAGATATACAGTATGCTGTGCATGATGCTTTAATGTGATAAGAGCTTTTCTTATATTTTATGTTGCTGTATGTTCCTTGCGTCAGGCAAGTCATAATATTTAGCTGAATGATCTAGGCCTTGTTCCCGGTTCGGCTAATTGAACCTGGTGGGAAGCAGGGCAGTGTCACGTAAATGGTGATTGACCTCGATAAATTTGAGGCAACCCTCGTGCACAAGGGGAGGACTAGACAGACCAAGCGGACACATTTCTACGCCCGCCAGTTCACAGACCCGGTAATTAACTTTAATTTCCCACCTTTATGGCTCGCCATTAAAATTAAGCCTCCCAGTAACGCATTTATTGCTCTTCCCAGGAACAGTAGATGTTTCTGCAAAAAGAAACCCAATTAAAGAAGAATTTACAGTTGTATTGTAATTCAGCTGTTGTTTTGAGGGAAATGTGATGCGTGCCATGTGAGTCTACGTGTCATATTATACAATACGTGATTGCGGCCAATAAGCACGGCTATTCTGGCAAATGCCCACACACCACAGGATGACCAGGGCGGGCTCACGGTGAAGAGGATGGCTGGAGACGGCATTTATATCATCGCACCCACTTCTCTCTGAAGGAGGTATGAATCTCTAGCCGCTCTCAGAGGAAGTATTGTTTTGCACATACATTTCAAAGGATTACTCATTCCGGTAATTCAAGAAGAGGCAGTGCATTATAAGGCTCCAGCAGGCCGAGTGATGATTAATTGTTGGTACTTTTGAAGATGCAGTGGGCATGGCTGCCTCACAGTCATGTTTAAATCTGGACCTTGTCGTGATGGAACGGTTCACGCTCCCACTAAAGCCTGTACGATTAAAACCGAAGTGTGATCTAAATTTCATGGCCAAGAGTGAAAGTGAATTCATGATTCATTTTGAAAGGTTCTTTGTAACACGAAAAGTGACTTGGTTAAAACCATGAATTCGCATGAATGATGCAAATGACAGTGTTTTACAATTGGCTTTGGAATTTCTCAATACAGAGTTATTTCGCTATACATTTTTAGATATCTAGGCACAACAGCCTGTCTGTACTACATCATGCTTTTGCAATTGCTTTGATAAAGAAAAGTTAAATTGCCACATCCCCAATGCTTAACTGTACCAAATTTGTATCTGTACATTTCTATATTTTTTAAAAATATTCTTAAATCTAAGTGTGCTTTTTTGTGCTTTATCCTCCTTTTAAAGGATATTTAAGATCTAAAAATGTATTAGACCACCTTTTATTTTACAGTAATTCCTTTTAGTCTGTGACAAAATTTCCATTAAGCTTATTTTTACACAGCACACAATCTGAACCGGTCGATGGAAAAGAAACTATTGTGTGTTCGCTAAATCTAAACAATTTGTCTAGTTATTCACCATTTAGAAGTGTGCACAATATATATATATATTCACATATACATATACTTTATGACTGCATATTGGCACATGTCTTGTTCATATAAGGCCACATCAAAACACTACTGTGAAAAAAAGATCTTGTAACATGCACATACATTGTGCCAAATAAAATTCAGCATTTTTGGTTTCTACACAAAACGAAATGTTAAAATATAAAATTGTATAATTCTCCCACATGCTTTTATAATTTGCACATCATATACAAATATGTGAGTGCAAGTGTGAATCATTTCTAAAGAACAGTAGTTGATTTGATTTTGAGATGTGTATAAAATGTTTTAGTGGTTTTATTGCTTTTGAAAATGTGATTAACTGGTATGTCAAGCTTCATTGTTAATAAATTTAAAAAAGTTTACTCACTATTGGGAAATGCAAGAAACCAATGAATATTTTTATTCCCAATACTACATCTTTGAACAATTGGAAAGCAACTTACACTGTATTGATTTAACATTGAAGGCTGTTTATTAGGGCTGTGTATTGGCAAGTGCCTCCCTATACGATACATATCACGATAGATGGGTCACTATACAATATATTGCTTTGTATTTCGATACGATACGATACACATTTGCGATATATTGCAATACTTTAAATAGAAAATGTAAAAAGTAGAGCTAGAAATACAACATGCTGTCCACCACCTGGGGTTTTCTGTAAGGATAAGTGTAAAAACATCCCTTACCTCTGCAGGGTGGCCATGATGTGCGATGCATGGACCTTTAGATCTGAGGTTTGGGTTCTCAAACTGTAGATTGTGCCCCTCAAGTGGGTAGCACAGGGGAATAAGGTGGCTCACGCAAGTCACTTAGCTGTTGTGGTGCATTACACAGGGCTTGACATTAAGCATTGTCATGTGGTTGTCCTTCGGACAAGTAAATTTGACATTCACTTGTCCGAGTACAAAAATTACTTGTCCAAAGATAAAAAAAATGATGTTTCATTTGAATTATAATATAATATAATCAATATAATTGTTTCGGATTTAGATTGGTCACGTTTGCTTCTAAGCATTTTAACTAGTGTCCGCTTTGGCCGCCTGAATTTGGTTATAGGCCTACTCTCCGTGACTGCTATAAAACAATGGCAAGCAGTAATTATTATTAGTGTTAAGGCTATAAATGAACTTTTTTTGCACATAGCACTGGTGCTAGAGTGGTTTAAAGTTTGGTAGCACAGGCAGAAATGTGCAAGTGTAGTTCAACATGAATAAGCAGATAACTGACAAAAGACATTAATGTTACATACAGATGGATAAATTAGGGCCATATCATTTTTAGATTACCTAAATTTGTTTTAATATTTCTAAGTTCTTTGTTTTTCCTTTTTTACTATACAATAGTGGTATATTTGTCCACATAAATTACTGTAGGTTACTATAGTATTTACTATAGTAAACTGCAGTAAAATTCCTACTATATTGTTTTTGAACTTTACTATAGTATACAGTGTTTATCAATTTACTACAAGGGCACTTCAATTTTCAATAGTACACTACAGTATTTTTTGTCTGAGTGTTCAATTTAACGGGACTTTTATTTTGACGGGTCTTTGGGAAGACACTTGTTTGCAGATAGCTTCACTCAAACAGTAAAACGCTCATAAAATAAACTCTCAGAGCAACTCTGGAGATGAAGTTCATGTGTTCATATCCACATACAGTGCAGCACAGATAAATCCTCGACCATCACTCGTGTTGTATGTTAAACTGTGCACATAATTCACTCAGACACGCAGAACAGCCAGATGACATTTAAATAACAGGATTCCCCATCCGCGTGGACATTGATTATTGTCACACACAAACAAGCACAACCACGACAAACACGCAGCTCTGTCTAATGCATATATTCTTATTATTCTACATATATGTCGCACTGTTATTTTCTTCAAGTTACTTGTCCGGTCGGGCAAGTAAAATTCTCTCTCACTTTGCCCATACAAAACATTCACTTGGCCCGGACGAGCGTTAATGTCGAGCCCTGATTACAGTTAAAACAGTGAACATGGGCAGAATAAAACCCCTGCTTCATCCGTGCTTTAAATGCGCTGGTGTCACATCCGTGAAAGCACAATAAATGTCATTGTTACTTTTCTTAATAAACTTTTTGTCTAATGCACTGCAGTAGCCAAGTGACTTGTGTCATGACTCGCGAAGCCTACAAACAGCATTATTTTATATAACTCATTACTCCATGACTTATTTTGAAAACCAAAGCACACCCCCACATCAGCTCTGAGAGCTACAAGCCTTCTTATATTTTTCACCATGCTCGCTTCCACTTACTTTTGGCCGTATGTATATGACAAGATTTTTAAAAAATTATCGATAGTAGAGGTATCACTATCGATACACTATTGAAAAAAAAATATTGCGATAGTTACATGTATCGATATTTTTGCACAGCCCTACTGTTTATGCATGTGAAGCTTTCATTGCTTAAAGTAGTTGGTCTTTACAGCCATGAATTAGCAGTACAGTAATCTTTTCCTCCTCAATAATTAATGAACTTAATAAGCACTGCAGCTGAAACAGACTTTGGTTCAGATCCTCTAGAATTGTTTGTACATCTGTTGGCTTTGCGAATGTTATCATTACCGCAATGCCTTGTGCCACCGTGGATCAATTCCAGACAAACTGGCAATGTGTCACTACAACAGTAAACTGAATGAAAGTCGAAGGACTGTATATTTTCGAGCTTGTATATTCATATTTATAACCCTTTCACTTCAGAAGGAAGAGAGATTAACTTCAATATGCTTCTAAACCACAGCATGATTTTTTGTGAACTTGGCTGTAAAACTGAATTGGACTGAAGGTTAATATCAGGAGAGGGCATACATTTGCATGCATTTGCATCGATTGACAGTAACGGGCCATCCATCTGCGTACAGTTCAAGTGAAGGAGCAAAGGGTGATCGGGTGCAAGGGACAACACAGAGGCTACGCTTGTCAGTCTGGTTTAAAAGTGCATTCACACACAGTTGTTTGGTTACAAGTATAGTAACAACCCCATTATCTTATACCGAATTATTAAAAACTTTCAATAGCGGATGCTACCTTCTTTAAAATTCACCTTGTTGCTTTGGTTACAGGCATCTCAAGACAAGAAAAGTGACTTCATACCATATTTGAGCAATTGCAACAGAATGATTTGAGACTCACACCTGTTAGTAAATGCACAACCCCAAACACTGATTGTATGAACATGACCAATGTGATTCAATCTGCGAGTGTCCTGAAGAGTGACCTCAGCACTCATCGATCATGTGCAGAGAGAAGATGAGCGTGATCTCATAGCGTATTGTGTTACAGCAGACGACTGTGAGTCAGTGAATGGAAGTGAAATGGCAGACATGGAGATGCTCGGCTGTTACTCGCAGTTAATGAGTGAGAACGAACCACAGTCGGAAATGTAGATCGGCAAAGGCGATGAGATTGATTCTGGCCGAGTCGCGATTTTGATGCTCGCGGTCACGCCGCCCTCCTTCGTCTCTGACGGGGGTCCTGGGGTGGCCCTGTCGCCTGGCAACCCACTGAAATAGCCCAGGACGTGTCAGGGGGGAGAGGATTACACCGTAATCAGGTTGCAAGGTCACAGAGAGAGAGTGAGAGAGAAATTCACCACTGCAGAATATAGAGTTTCATGCTCCTGGTTGAACTTCATTCATCAAGGTGTCTATTGAATGGGCAGGCAGCCATGAGCAGGAAGTGGTAAAGTTGCTGGTGAGCAGGGTGAACAGGAAGAAGGCAGGGCTGGGGAGGAGAGAAGCGTTCGGGAGTAATTGGATGGGGGATGAGGACGTGAAATGAGTGTGTTGTGGTTCTTGCAGTGTTTTTCACAGAAGTCCTGAGTTACTAAGTTCATAAATAAGGGTATTAATGTGCTTTGTGGGCGTGTTTAGTGAAGAAATTTGTGTTTAAAGGTTGTTCACTTAGAGCTCTTACTAAATATTTAGTTGATTTACTAGATTTTATACCCTATATAATGTAGGGTATATAGGGCTGTATGTGATAAATAAAAATAACTTTATATATTACATTACTTTATGTACTTATGTACAGTACATGGCTTAAAATATGTATACACACTACCTTTCAAAAGTTAGCACACATTCTTTTTTTCTTCCACAGTTCATAATGATAGTCAACTCATCAAAACTATAGAATAACAAAATTGTAATTATAGGAAAAAGAAAATTCAGAATAAATAATTTTAGCTTAAAGTAGCTGCCCTCTGCTTAGAATTTGTAAAAATGTACAGGTACTCTTAGCATTTTATCAGCCAACTTCTTATAGTCTTACCCTGGTCAGGTCCGACTGGCTCGACTGGGAAGGCAATACGCCCTTTTCACATGACGTCACGCATCTTCCGTTCTGCCGCGAAGCAGTGTATCATTACTTCCGCTAGCACTCCAGTTCATAAGGTGGCAGTAATGCACCTATAAGCTGATTTTCCAACCGCCAGTAAAACTCAAGAAGAAGAAGAAGTTACTTCCGCTAGCGCCTCAGAATGGAGTTTACCAAGTGGCTTGCACATCTGCCACAAATACGTCTAGATGTACAACGTCTTGCAGACAAATTTTCGCTAACGACAAGATCAAAGCTAGAGAAAGGATACACATTCTTCGTTGAACAGTACCTGTTTGATTATGAAGGTAAGTGTTTTGTTTTCTTTTTGTGTTAGCGAAGGTGCTAGGATAAGTACTTGAATACGTGTTCTGTCAGTTTTTTTTCTCACTGTTGTTAAATTCAGGCGCGACGGCAAAACGGAAGTTCTTCTTCTTGTTTGTTGCAAGACTGATGCTATGATACACTGCTTTGCCAAAAGGCGGAAGTTAAGTGACGTCATTGTGAAAA
Source organism: Triplophysa rosa (assembly GCF_024868665.1). Taxonomy (NCBI): domain Eukaryota; kingdom Metazoa; phylum Chordata; class Actinopteri; order Cypriniformes; family Nemacheilidae; genus Triplophysa; species Triplophysa rosa. Next base: position 10,676,732 of record NC_079907.1, on the reverse strand, counting down.
GGGCGTATTACATATTCCGGTTGGGCAGATATATAATCAAAGTTCATTGCATGCATCATTTTTTTATTTTTCTGTGATTAAATTGACAGATCATTATTTGATCCTTATTTGATTATTTATTATTGTGCAAATCAAACATATACCTGCCGTTGAGCTCTTGAAATGTGAAAATTCAATTATGGTAAATAATTTTGTGGCTATTTAACCCATTTACATTTAATCCTGTTTTGCCCATTTTAGAAGGTATATGTAAGTATACTGTATATGTGTTTGTTAAAGGAAACATCCTATTTTGCACATTTGAAAGTATCATCAGAGAATTGTATGTGTCATGTCTGCACATGTCTTTATACACACAAACCTTTAGTTAGTCGTGTCCAGAATGTTAGGTAGGTGAGGTACGGGCACTTGGAAATGGAAGCAGTCAAAATTGATTTAAAAGTGATTTAATTACAAACCTCAATCAAGTCAGTCTTGGGAAGAAATGTTCCAAACATTTTTTATTCACAGCAGTCTAACCTTTTTTCCTCCCCTGATGAGATGGTGCTCTTTAATTAAGATAAATTAGACAGCGAAATATAGCAGAGAGAAACAGCCCATTCCCTTCCAATTTATTCATTTGTTTGGTTATTATTTTAACCTCGGCTTGTGACTGCAACTAATGAGCTATTGAAATACATTTGGGGAGGTGCCACGGTCGAGGTGGGAGGCAGGGAGGGATTCAGAGAGAAAATAGAAAGGAAAAATGTGGGTTTAAATAATGACAAATCACCCTGACTGATAGAAGCGTAAGATTGCTTTTACTGATGGGAAGAGAAAATATTACGGCCTCTTCTCTAGGAAATTGAAAGGGTATAAATAAATTATATTATAAGGGTGGAAGGGAGGGGAAGTCAATGAAGAAAATTGGAGAGAGAGAGTGGCAGAGAGCAGAAATGAGAGAAAGACAGAGATGTGTACAGCATAGTGGCCACACCGGCTGATAAAGAAAGAGTCGAAGATGCAACATGGAGATGATTGTAATACATACACATACAGATTATGCAATGGATTATAGTACAGATACATGCAGATGGCATACAGCTCTTGCAGTGGCCACTGGGGTGAACTCACAACTACAACAGTTTGTGTCCAGAATGATTGTGTTAGTGCAACAACCTGTGGCTTAAACACTAAGCAGCAGCAATCCAGTTTAATCGGCTGTTAAAGGTCCAGTGTATGAAATTTAGCGAATTGCAACCAACGGCTCACTTCACCCCTCCCCCTCTCTTTCGAAGCATTACAGTGGCTGACACAGGACTAAACTGTCGTCACTTTTTCTCTTATTTGCCGAAGGAGATAACGTATTTTTGAAACGCGCTTTGTAGAGCAGTTTGTCCGTTGAGGGCTACTGTAGAAACAACATGGAGAATTCCATGCAAGGGGACCCGCGGTGTATGTAGATAGAAATAGCTCATTCTAAGATAATAAAAACATAACGCTTCATTATGGAAGGTCTTTATACACATATAAAGACATAGTTATGTACATAATATTGCAATTCTGTCAATAGATTCTCCAAAAATCTTTGGATCTTATTCCCAAAACCAGCACTAGTTGCCTGAGGCAAATAATATTGTGCAAAGACTATATATGGATGCCACATCGTTTTTCAGTAAGGTGCTAAACAATACAAGCAGGAAATAAAAAAAAGTGTGTGGTGCCATTAGAACTCTCCTCGATCTCTCTGTAGAAACTGTGGTCATTTACCGTTTCATGATTTATCATGTGGTACTTCCTTTATTAGTCACCATTTTGATGTCACATCTGGTTTGCCCTTTCCCAAGAAGCCCATCCACTGTACATCCATATTTTCAGCATCTGCTAAGCATTTTGTTCCTTATTAACACATTTATAGACAACATATGCATAACAGAGTTTACACGGAACACCCACATTGGCCGTTTACAAAAAACTAATTGAAGAAGTGCCACCTTCACACATGACACATATGATTTGCTAGGCCCCGCATTTAGTCGCAAACTGATCCAAATAAGCTGTACACATGACATGTAAACTTGTTCTATACGTCTAACAGACAGTTAACAAATAGTTATGAGATGTCTGTTTTCACAAGCATGAAATGTAGAGCATGGGGTTGGATTCTGGCATTTGCCCTGTCACATTTTTCAGCATAATTGGGTTTCATAGTTCAGCTTAGAAATGAGCGGTAGCATGTGCACATATCAAAAACAGCATTTGCTTTGCTTATTAAATATGCATTTGAAGCCCATACACAAAGGCATTGGTGTACTGTTGCGATGTACTGCCGTACCCAATCCCTGTGATTTTAAAAATTTTGAGTTTAGATGTGATGTGTGGCTATGTCAATCTCCTCTCAGTCCTTTCAGTCTCCGCTTTCGATTCATCTGCCTGCATCTCTTTACATCACCCTGTGCCTTCACTTTCCTTCTTTCACCCCCCCCAAACCATCCCCCCTTCATATTCCATACTCAATCGATTCTGCTCTCTGACAGACAGCGGTTGCTTTTGATCCTAATCCTGTTATCTGTTTATACTGTGTCCTCAACATGGTGGCTGATGAGATTTCAATGCATTACTGTCACCCTGTTGCTGACAGCTCGCTCTCTGTGTGTGCGGTTATGTGTTTGTTGCCCGCTGTGACTGCGGTGGGGGCTGATGCCAGTGGATTGCTTGTATTTTTTCATCAGTTGATTCAGAGTTTGTTTACTTGCAGGAATTTGGTTATCCTGTTTGTAGGAAACGTACGCTGCTTTACCTCTGTCGAACGGTAGCGTTTCACTAAGGTGATTATTTGCTTGCATGCTGGGCTTCCAAAAATCACTCATATGAACGTACATGCTTGGTGTTGGGTTATGTGGGTGGCGTTTTGCAACAATTTTCTTGCAAAAAGTTAAGCTGGTGCTGCTTTTATTAAACCAAAATAATAATTGTCTAGTTGTCTGTACCCATTATGAAATTCTTGAAGTGTATTTCAATACTGCAGAACAGCTATGTTTTTAAACATTCTTTTACATTTTTAAAATAAAGAAAATTATAACAAATTACACATTGGCATATTTTCTTCTCAAGTAAATAGTGCTTCTGGTTTTCACAGGCAATTATTCAACTATTCAGTCAGTAATGAGAGCAAAGAAATAGCATTGAGAGGTTTTGTCTTTTGCTTGTCAGTATTGTTGGTTCATTAATTTTCATTTATATTGATGTCATTTTAATATCCCTGTAGTCACAGCAATTAACAGATCCAATATTTTTACACCATATTTTTTTACATATTTTATGTTTCCTCTGTTTACCTCACCAGTCAGAAAAATGTTTGTTTTGATCGAAGAGTGCATTAGGTCATTCTGGTGCGTAGCCTCATTAGCATTAGCGTTACTTAAACACAGTCAAGTAGCATACGCCTGAAAAAAATGTGTTCATTTTTTTATTAGTATCGCCTCCAAATTATTAGTATCGGCTCCTCCATCGTTCCAAATTTCTGGTACTTTTGGACTTCCTGCTAGAATCTGTCAGACTTTTTTTCTGTTTCTGAGTTTCTGTCTTGTAGTTCTCTCAGCATTAGCGTATTGGTTGCTGTGTGCGTCTCGATGTGCCAAAGGCAGGCCATCTCCGTTACCTCTAAAAATAAGCTCGGAAAGAAGCACAAGTGCATCAAACCGAATTGTGTATTCAGGAGGCGCATTAATTAGTCATGTTGGTCGAGACGAAGGATCCCTCAAGATTTTGAGCATCACAGATCTGAATGTCCTCCCTTTTTTCTCATCTTTGCTCTCCGTTTCGCTCGCATGCTGTCTTTCACCCTTCTCATGTTTTCGCTTCTCTATCTCTCCCTGTTTCACACTTCTCTTCTTTCTTGTTTGCATTTTGCCTATCCATTTATCTATCTCCTCTCTCTTCGTGTCCGTCTCTTGACTATCAGTAAATGATGTATTGCTGAGTCTGGCCAGGATGAGCGCCAGCAGTGATAAAGCAGTGTGCTGCCTCCGTTTTTTCCGTCCTCCATTTTGATTCAGTGGAGCTGTCCACGCAGATATGCGCTGAGGCATGCACACCGATACACGCCTGTGACTACCGGCACACGCACACACATAGAAAACTGCAGTGGTTGTCAGGCAGCTTGGAATGTCTTTCATTCTTTCTCAGAAAGGCTCAGGCAATGTCACCCTTGAAATAAAAGTGGAAGACAGAAACACGCGCTAGTTTGCACACACAGAGAGGAAGATGACGACTCTGTTTCTAAACCTAGTGAGCAGCTTACATAGGCAACATTTTCAGGCATCATAGGCAGGGTCCTAACCACAAGGTCGTCTTTTGAGAAGAAAATTCCTTACATTTTGATGACAACAATGCTGATTTAAATTATGCTTGATTTCTTTTTGTACTAAAAGTATAAAAAGGATAGTTCACCTAAAAACTCTGTATTCATCCTTAAGTTGTTCAAGGTCTGTATGTACACTCTTAAAAATAAAGGTGCTTGAAAGTTTCTTCACAGCGATGCCATAGAAGAACCACTTTTGGTTCCACAAAGAACCTCTCTTTAAAGAACCATATCTTTCTTACTTTTTTATTATCTGAAGAACCTTTTTCGCCACAAAGAAACTTTTGTGAAACAGAAATGTTCTTCAGATGTTAAAGGTTCTTTATGGAATCAAATTGTATGGCATTGAGGAACTTTTGAAGCACCTTTTATTTAAGAGTGTATGTGATATTCACACAAAACACAAAAGAAGATATTTTAAGAAATGGCTTTGTGGTTTTCTGTACACACAATGGAAGTCAATGCGATTATGTTTGGTTACCAACGTTCTTCAAATAATCTTCTTTTGTGTTCTGCAGAGGAAAGAAAGTCATACAGGTTTGGGTGAGGAAATTATGTAAGAATTTTCATTTTTAGGTAAACTATTCCTTTAAGTGAAAATGTGTTGTTACCCAGTAATTCTCTTCTTTGTATCTTTATGCCCATTAGATTGTGTTGCCAGTTTAACAACGTTCCAACATCAAACCATATTTAGGACTCTAGATAGGACACCGCAGTTCACTAGGTTGGACAGAGCCGATGTCTTTTCCTTCATCATCACAAATGAATACTTAGACTGACTGTCTGATGGAGCCCCTTAGCTTGGGTTGCTATAGAAACACTTTCGAAGATGACCCAAATTAGTTTTCTAGCAGCCAAGCGTAGATGGTCTCCCACCTGGGAGGGTGAAAGGAAGATGGGAGGAGGAGAGGAGAGAGCAGAGGAGGTTAGTTAAAGCAGCTACAAATGGAATGAAATGGCAGAGACAGGCAGTAGGAGTTAAGGCTGAGAGAAATAGAAGGCAGATGAGGATTCCAGCAGCTGATGGACAGATGTAGTCGATGGGAGATATGAAAGACACAGAGCCTGGTGATTTAATATGGTGTAGAATGTGTCGAGACTACATATGAAGGCAGAGATTAGATTGTCGGGGGACGTAGTACATCTATAAAGGTCAGTTTGAGGTGGTGGCGGCAAATGTTCAGAACTCTGAATGCTTATTACGAGCACCATAATAAAGACTAGGGAATTACACGCAAACAAGCTTCCCCCACATCCACAGGCTCCATTGTGAACATCGAATAGTTCTTAGTTAGAGCCTACCTACAGCTTAGTTTCGCTAGTGATGCTTAACGACAGCCATTGATGCCAAAGGAATGCGAAAAGATTTCGTCTGCCTTTGTATCAGGATAATGTGTGTTCCATTATTGATTGAAGTATTAATAGACCACCCATCTCAAGAAACCGAATCGCCAAAATCGATCCAGACATGTCAATGGCTCATCACAGACCGAAGAATGTCGCACCTGCTGACAACCTGGGCCAAGTCAAATCAAATAAGTCAATTAGCATGTAGGCAGATTTCCCAGTTGGGAACATTCCTCCGGGTTCAAGAGAGAGGGGATGTTGCCGAGCAACCGAGAAATGAATTAGTCATTCGAGTCATCCCCGAGCGTGCTTCGGACACATTTCATTCCTAACCTCTTCCTCACGCCCATCTGTTTCGGTCAACACAACTGGTAAACAGATGAAAGTCCAGCCTTGTGCACTTCATGAATTCATTATAGCTCATGTGAAAGGGAATACAGCAATATACTGTATGTCTGATCTATACTAGAATGTTGTGATTATTATAATTGTGAATATGTAATAGTGATTATATGACATAACTGTGACTTTAAGGGGAGTTTTGAATGATCTGTTATTTTGCTGTAGTAATGAATTTTTTACTCAGTATTATAATGTCTTGTTTTCCAGTACACATATCTACATATTCATAAATCAGAATACATTTTCTTGAAAAGCTAAATATTAAGGGACCTTAAAACTAAAGCTTGTTTCATGAAAAAAAATCTAATGAATTAAATTAAATTAAATGAGTTAATTAATTGAAATGAATTGAGTTTAATTGAGTTTATCTGCCAATGGGATAAGAACAAACTTCAGGATCTTCATTACTTCATTACGTTTTATATGAAATACGTAATTCAAGCTTATTTTTCTTACCCCATTGGCAGGTGTTTTCTTGTTTTATTTGATAGTTTTTTTATTCTATTTTATTACGGTAATAAGGGATGATAATAAATTATTTATTTATTTATGATTTTTTTTACTGTACGCTAGACTAAACAAAACGTGAACTGGATTACACAGGTAATGGAATGGAATGAGAAACAAACTCCTTCAATATTTATTTAAGGTGGTAGAATGTTGTTTAGGCCAAGAAATCATGTGCGTATGATGCATACGTTCCTTTAAAAAAAACTATTGAGGTAGAGATTGAGCTAACACAGTTAAAAGTCTTGACGAATTTGAATATGACCCGAACACGCCAGCAGAAAAACAGGAACTCCACTTCATGCCTGCTGGAACTCTCTGGAAACGTTAAACCCTTTATCTGTAGCCCACCATGCGCTGCGTAGGCCCCTCAGTGTGATATGTGTGCAAGCGTGTGTGCTTTGGATAAATATATTTGCTTTCACACTTCAGCACTGCGATGAGCTGATATCTATATTCGCACAATGCGCGCGTCTATTCGAGATTCATGACTCACGTGGAGACAAAACCGATTTCTTCCAAAATCGGGAGCACCTTCCTCCACCCCGAAACTCAGTAAAACATGTAATCAAACACCGTAGTTAGTCTAGAAGGACAAAATGGAGATAAACTCTGGTGTTATGGTTTTAGATTTAAAGCAAAGCCTGTGCACTGCTGTTCACTGTTTGCTGATATTAAACCTCTCATCAGATTCAAACACTTTCCCTTAAACACGATAAGCCCAAGGCAACACTTTCTAATTAGTTTATGTGGCCCGCTGGTGACTGAAGTCATTGTTTTATTTTTCCTCTTTTGGCAACAAAGTGTCATTATCGCTAGTGCTGATCTTATTTGAAGCGCTTGTGGCCTGGTTGGCTTTGCTGCGTGTTGACGCACTTGTTAGTGTTTGGAGGTGGGTGCTGTGAAGGTATATCTTGAGGCTATAACGTTACCAAGAGCAGCATGCATTTCACATGCTATGCGTGTTATGTGCCAGTAATGCACAGCAATGCTGTTGCGATTTCGTAAGCATGGAACTGTTTACCCCTTGTTAAGCGAGTCTGTTTTGTGCATCTTCTCTAAGGCTCCCATGCTCTTGAATGAGACAAAGACACTGCCAGGTAATTAGAGTGTTTTTGGCTGGTTTTGGAACAGTGCAGTCTTCCAGTCGCCTAGCTTCTTACCTCATTAAAATGTGTGGCCGTTAACCCAAAAATAGTTCATTCAGCTCCACGAGACCCTTATTTACTGTGTAGTGATGAAACTCGGTGTGTAAGTTCAGAAAAATGAGTTTCAGAGCAGTTGGTAAAAAGGGACTCTTTCAAATCATTGTTTCACCCATACAAAAACACAAAAGAGGGCTCTTATATCTGGTTTGTTTCTCAACAAAGGGGACCTCGAAATGATCACAAATCTTTAAAATAGGACAAAACATGCAAAAGTAAGATGAAACAACAAAACATCAAGATATTTAGGTTAGGTCATTTTTACCATACATATAATATCTTTCTAGTAATACCAAGCTTTACAATATTTTACTGGGTAGAAACTGAGTGTCGGGTTGCTTTTGTGACAGCAAAAAAAAAGGTTGGTCATTACTTTTGGGTGGGTCTGGCAACCCTAGTCAAAATGTTGATATCTGCAGTCCTAAACAAGAGATTAGTACACCAAATTGTGAGATCTAAACATCTCAAACTGTAATCAGATTTGCCCCTGATGCATATTTAAAAAATGATTTTCGACCACATGCCAGATATATAAATACAAACTCAAACATTTTACTCGAATGCTACCAAGTCATCTGAACTGTGCTATCCACATTAACTTTAAAGCTCTATACTCTACCTTTATGTTAACAGATTTATATCTTAGGGAACTTTAGGAAATCCATCTGAGGCAAAGTCGATACCTGAGTGAAACATAATTTCTCATGAGGTTTATTGATCAAACTCACAGCAACAACACTGATTATTTAAAGAGTGTAGAGAAATGAACTCAAAAAGCTACAATTCAGCATATGCAGCTGATATTAAACCAGAACGACAGACAACAGAAGCATCAACCTCTGAGATGCTGCAGCGCACTGGCTCCTGCCAGTCACTCTGGATCTCCAGACCGGCCCTGCGGTGGGCTGATGTGTATGCGAGCAACGACTGGTGCGGGGGTTTGGATGACCACTGGGGCAGCTACTTCTCCTAGCAGTTCTGACAGCTGGTCAATTGGCTTTAGAGAGCTGGAGCCGATCTTGGCTTGCATGCAGAGTGGTCTCAATGACCTTGGGTGTGCCCAGTGAGACGGCCGGGAGGAGTGAGATGAGGCATCCATACAAAAGAGAGAGAGAGAGAGAGAGAGAGAGAGAGATGATCTTGCTGTTTTGTGCTTTTTTACCTTTTCACTGATGTAATTCACACACAGACCTTAAATGGATATTTTTCTCAACTCATTATGAAAACAAGCTTCAGTATTTATGTTCTGTATTTAAAAAGGCAAATCGCTCTAAATAATTCCCAAGTCTAATTAGATGTATTATATTTTGCTATGTCTCTCGCCCTTTTCCCCTCTCTCTCCTTTCTCCTCCATGCTCGGCTGAGCCCTGGAGAGAATTTATCCTCCAGGAAGCCTGGCTCAGTGTCAGCCTCTGCATTTCTCCATAGTGTTCCTGTTTACCTTTCGATGTGAGTTAATGCTCTGTCAACACCATTAATCCCCAGCATAATAGGGAGCGTCCGCAGTGTTTACCAGACTGCCGACAGCTCCCCGAGATTGATTCAGTGATGCTTTATGTCCAGCAGTCTCATCTAATGACGCGGTTGTAAATTCCCAGCATGCATTGGGCCACGGCCGCAGGGGCTGGTGGCCCTGTGAAGTTTGTTCTTACAGTGTGGGTTCAATCCTCACATCTGTTCACTGTATTGTACCGTCACGCTTTCTTATAGGGACACTTCTGTTAGTTTAGAGGGGGAGCAATCGTACATGCCGCTGACGTACGGTAATTGGGTTTTCCCACTCATTTTAGCACATCCACTGCAGCGTATTGGCTAAAACGCACAAACTGTACGTATTCTTGTGCGTGCCTTTATGTGTGACAGATAGAGAGAGAGAACACGTGTGGGTGTCTAAATCGCAATGAATGTGTGGGTGTCTGAAATCACAATGACAGATAGGCTCATGAAGAGTGTGTCCATCTGTCAGACATATGTCGTGAGGTGTGTGAGTGAATTGTCTTCAGTTTGTTGTTGAGAACTTCGATAGCTGGGGTGACATTTAATCTCTATTCCATTTCTGTATGAAACTGGTTCACTGTCATAACCCCAATCCTTCTCAAAGAAACTGCCAATTTGGGCCGCGTGACTCAAGCACTATGGCTCAGTCTGGGTCTGGATCTGGAGAGTCTGATTATAGAGCAAGTGTGTCAGTCACTCTTCCTCCCCTCCTGCTCTCAGTCATGGCTGCATTCTTGTTAGTGCTCAACAATTTTTTGCATCTTTTGCATCTACCCCTGTAGGATTTTAGTTTTGTGGTTGTTTTTTTAAGCAGTATGGGGAATCATTAGGATTTTAACAAATCGGGGGCTGGATTCACAAAACTGTTCTAAATATAAAATATAAGGTTGTTCTTAAGATAAACTATTGGAAGCTCATAAGAATGTTCCTTCTTAAGAAGCCATCAACTATTTTGAACATCTTCATTTTTTTCATAAAAATAAAATAACATTTGTAAATCAATCTTGAGAAAAACATTTAAAAACTATCTTAAGAAGTTTTTTCAAGAATACAAAACATTCCTAACCTTTTCCTTAAATTAGAATTTAAGAAAATAATGTGGCTGTTCAGAAAATGTTCTTCTTAAGAATGTTTTATGAATATGCCCCCTGGTTCCGTAATTAATTCCTTAAAGGGATAGCTCACACAAAAATGAACTATTTATTTACCATCATCATTTTTTATGACTTACTTTCTTCTGCAGAGCACAAAAGAACGTTGGTAACCAAACATTTAATCCCATCGACCTCCATTCTATGGATACAAAACCATTTTACTTTTTTTATTACTTATTTCGTGTTTTGTCATACATGTTTTGAACAACATTAAGGTGAATAAATGAGGGATTTTTGGGGTTGAACCATTCCATTAAGAAGTGAAATATAATAAATATATTGCTTGTTGCATTTGGTGCCCTCATCAGTCTGCTGCCAAATAATGAGATCATTTGCAATTTAAGCAGAGAAAATGTAACAAAACAAAAATAGATTAGAATATATTCTTACTTAGACTTTTGTAATGTGGCACAAAGCACTATAAATGCAATTTCCCAATTACATCTGAATTACGAAAATACTATAAGGATTGGTTACATTTCGTTCATTTTTTAAATAGTTATTGCTGATACAAAACTAATAAAATATGAGCCTCCCTGTGAATACCCAGCTATAGTCAATTTTTGTGATTAATATTGACTAAGGCCACATGCCAAAGATTGAAATCCTACTGAAAATAAGGGTTGAAATCAAATTTTAATGCTTCTAATCTCATAATTAGATTATGAGACTTTAGCCTGGATTTCATAGATAGGGTCACATATCGTCACTGTCCTCCCAAAACCTCGAATCTCCATATTTTGTGACTTTTATTTTTTGTCATACATCATTATTAATAGTCACCCTTTATGTATGTCATTGGGTTTTACTAAATTCTAACCATTGAAATGTATTCAAAAGTGCTTGTCAACTATGACAACACAGTATTTATGATGAAATGAATGATTTCAGTGAGACAGATGTAGTGACCTCTCTGACTCAGAAGTATATTGGATTGACTGCATAAACCAGCATATCAGAGGCATTCGTTCAGGAATTAGACTGCACTGGTCACGCTGTTAGATTTCCATGCCTGGTTGTTATTTTGATTATCCATTAACTACTATTACTCTAGTAATATTCCAATTCCTTCTAAACACAAATGCTTTACCCTATCATGTGTAAATTCCCTTACTTTCTATATTAAATAAACAAACAATATTGCACAAAACACTAGAACTCAATTTTTGGTTCTCAGAATTGAGATAAACATCTGTTACTGCCTCCGGTGGGATATAAATTGTGTATCTTAGTTGATCTCTGCAATCTCTCGCTTTGTTCTCAGAAGGACAATGTTTATTTTTGATAATGCACTGTGATCAATCACTCACCTGTGCATTCTCTCTCCGTTCACATATTGGCAAAATAAAATGTGACTGACAAGCTGTCATGCCAATATACCGCTGCTGCACGGTTCGCACGTTTCTGATGTTTGCTGTCGAGGGATTGACATCTGTTGAGATTTCTGCACCGAGCGTTACTCACACTCCATGTCATTAAAGCAGCCCCCACCTTACACTCAACCCCCATCACTGGTGCAAAAACTTGCCTCAGGAGCCGAACCTCGATAATAGCTTTCCCATTACAAAAACAGCAATATTTGTAAGACCTCAAACACGCCACAAACCTACAGGGACCAGGCTAGGAATTACATTTTGGTTCTTATTGGATGCTATTTGAAGCACGTTGCGAGAGAGCACTTCTGTTTCTTTTTGCCCCGAAATCAGAAACCGTTTGCTGTGAAGGCGAGTCAAATCCAACCGAGATGATTGTCAGATTTCTACTTTTCTTTGTTAAGGGGACCAATCGCACGTCCACCCAGTCGAAACCGCCGGTGCCTTTGATTCTCTATCTGCGAACGCCTTTGGTTGGTTTATTTATTTTGAGATGGAGTAGAAGCCAGAATAGAGGAGTTTGGGAACTGTGAAAGAGAAGAGCGATTTTGTTAGCGGAGCAGCCATGCGGGATGAGATAAGTGACGGAGGCCGTGCTAGTGTGTGTATGTTGAGCAGTGAAGCATGTGTTAGCACTGTCTGTAGTCACTTCTGAAACGTGTCGCTGGAGCCACAAACTGGTGTAATGCAGGTTATAGTCAACTCCGCAGAGATGGGAGGCTGCTTTTTAAATGTTTTTCTGTAGAAATTACTAACTGTTTACTAATTTTATGAACTTCAGATGCCACGAACTGAAAGTGAGATAATGACATATTCACCTCAAGTTGTGTTACCTCAAGGCCAAATATGCAAATAAACACTGTTAAATTTACATGTGTCTTGTTTAAATCAAAACAATTCTTCCAGATAAATGCTGTGGTTTTGTGTTTAAAAACAGAAATGAATGTAAGTAATTAAAAAGCATATTAATATAAAATAGCAGGATACTTAACTTTTTTTATTTTACTTATTTTTTACTGTCAAATTGTGAACTTATCAATTTCCCACGAAATTGTACCAAACAGCTCAACTTATAAATTATTATTATTGCTTAACTTTTTAATTAAAAAAATATATATTAACAAAATGAAGATTGTAGCTTTGAATTGTGTTTTTCCAACACAATCTTATGGCAAAAACGTGACTAATTTTGGCTAATCAGGTTATCCGTATGATCTCATTTGTGCATTTTAGTATGATTATCTTTTGCACCAGTGACGTTAGGTGGGGCTATTGCTTTTTTTCTAGTAATTGTACTTTTTTGTATGTCACAATGTACGAATTCGTACAAATTAGCCACGTTGTAAAATAGCTACGAATTCCAGTTGATTTTTCACATTTGGTTGGAAAGGCGGAGCTAAGGCAAAATGGGCATGGCGCTGTGGACAGATGGGGGCTGTGTTTTAGAGCTGTACAAAGATGTGGTGCACTGGTGCTCTGGTTCCCCAAAGACTTCTGGGTTATCTTAGGTCGACTATTATTGGTGAAATTGCTTGACGTTTTTATATATTCAAATTATAATCCGGCGATTGATTCCAACATATGCTAAATGTAACAGTTGTTTTCTTTTGTATTTAACTAATCATGCTCAAGTTTTATTTATTCATTTATTTATTTTGTTTGTTTGTTTCCCGATTACATCCTTCATTGATCTCGATAATAAAAGAAACTAAATGAAATTAAAGACGGACGCAGAGAACGAATTAAGTCAGATTCGCCCCAGCCTTTCCCTTAACGTATATATACAGTACATTAACACTTGAAGCATGAAATGAACAATTGGATATATTTGTGAGGCAGAATTATGTAGATGAACTTAAGGTAGAGGGAAGGAGGGCTTATCAGACAGCGACAGAGCTGCTCCCATAGCTCGTCTCTGGGTGTGTGTGTTTATGGATCAGGAGTCATTCATAAAGCCCTAGCTGAGGTGGCCCGTGTGTGTTGACTGTTGTTTACGTCTGTGTTTATGGAAATGAAGGAACCCGGGGCCAACGTGAGGCTGAACTTCCACCTTGAGAAGGGTGTAGCTTCCTCCACACGCACCTCTGCGCTCCGTCTTCCTGCCAAGCTACGTGCTCCCCTATTTATCAATTTCATAACCTTTTCTGTTTTGTTCTTGCCGTCTTGTTGTTGTGGAGAATTTGATTACCGTGGGGTTCAGGGGGAGGAGATGCAGATCTGACTGTAATCGTCCTGTTTGTCCCAGCTGGTGTACAGAAATGAAAGGAAGTTCTCGGCTCTAACTGCGCATTTCATATCCACCATAAGGTCCAGAAACACTTTGATGCCTTCGGCTAGGAGAACGTTCTGCCGCGTTCACTTTGGAGTGTGGTTCGAGCTGTCCTGTGGCCTGTCTTTGCTGTCATCCCGCTCTATGGGAGGTCCATTAAATTTCCTTCTTTGATCTGGTAGGCACGGGGGGGATCTTCCGCGCAGAAAATGAGCGGTTACGTCTCGCTTCCCCAACAGTCTCAACCTGTTCTTGTTTTCCTCTGCACCAACAATTACCATTAGAGCTTGCCAACACCCTCCACCCTCCCTCCGCAGTCTGTAGTTACCCAGGAGAATGGGAGGGAGAGCGTGTGTAAAGCACAGTGATGTGTTAATCACATTTCGGTGAGTTTGGGTAGTGCTGTCTCACTGTGAAGCAGTGTGTAGCGCCGCAGCTCTAACCATCAAGACTTACATCATGGATTTTAAAATGGCTACCGGGGCGACAATCGCACATGCACTTTATGTGGCTGGGAGAGAGAGAGCAGAAAATACTTAGCTGGACTTACAAATGACACATGGAAATAATAATTTTCTTAATCACCATTCTTATTTTCCTGTTAAAATATTTAAACATGATTATTACAAGATGTTTTTATTTGAAGCAACTGCATGACACATTAAGAGAATATGATTAGTTTTGTTCTCCCATTGGCAAATTGTTTTTTGTTGTTGTTTTCATAAACCTCACTATTATGTTTTGTTAGAATTTTTCTAGCAAAGCTTAATTCAAGATATTCTCAGAAAACAAATGACATTTCATTTTGCTTCATAAGTAAATTTATTCCGTTTTAGGGATGTTAGATAACAACAACAAAAACAAAATATTGTCAAATACTTTACTATGTAAAATGGGATGTAGAAACCTGTTAGATGTAGAATAGTGGAAAACAATACTGTCATTTTTACACTGAGCCAACAAACAACAAATAAAGCTAACACACTGATCCACTTGGTATGAGCTTTACTGTATTTGTATTAATATATCGAATTAACTTTAATTTAAATTGTTTTTATGTAAATGTCATGTTTAATTTTGTTAGGTGCTTTTGTCTTTTTGTTATTTATTTGTTTAATCATTATTTTGCTATGTAAGTAAACATGTTATTTCAGTTTTACTTTCAGTTTTTTTTTTCAGTTCATAACAGTAGTGCCTCAACTTATTTTAGTTGATTGTGAAAGCAACATTTAAAATTTTCCTTTTAAGGTTTTTAAATAATATTTAGGTTGATGTTTTTTATTTAATAGTTTTAGTAAACTATTATAACCTCCATAACCGCTGGTTTGTTGGCATTTGTTGGGGCAGTAAGAACTTAAAGAGACAGTTCACCCAAAAATAAAAATTCTGTCACCTCGAGTTGTTCCAGATCTGTATACATTTCTTTGTTCTGATGGCCAAGAACTGTTACAAGCGTACTTCCAAATATCTTTCTCTGTGTTCATCAAAACAAAGAAATGTATACAGATTTCGAACAACTCAAGGGTGAGTAAATGAATTTTTGGGTGAACTGTTCCTTTAATGGCAGAAAGGTGACTGGTACATATGGAGTCACGACAGCCCTGTGAATGAAATGAGATATCAGATGGTGGCAGCTCTTTGAGGGTCACACCTTTGAGATACGCTACAAATGATGTGGTCACTCCATTAGCGGTTACACAAATCACTGTGTGTGAAAGTGTAAACAGAGAGGATCAATAACCTACAGTCTATAACCGGAGATACATGGTTATAGAATGAAACGCTAACCCTTGCTGTGCTGTGTTATCATATTTATCAAGCTTCTAAAAATACCAGTGCTGAGAAGACGGCTTTTTCATAGTGCCAGACCTTACTTGAGGGATTTAGAGACTGGTGGAGGCACAGGTTTGAGATAATGGCATTGATATGCAGTGAAGATGAGAGACATCTCTGCATGCTGGGTCCTATATACGGTCTCTGCTGCAATGGGAAGATCTATAATGAACCCGCGTGTATGTGTACGTGTGCGCATTGATCGGTTGCGAGGTAGTTCTGGCACGTATGGACCACATGCCATATTGCGTCCATGCTGGAAAGCTTCTGCAGCGAGTGTAGCGCTTTGAGAGCTGAGATTCTGAGCTCTCCTCCCTGCTGTTATTCAATATCAGCACAGACCCATGTATCCACATTCACGGTCGGCCGATAACATCAAATTACACTCATCCAGCACAGAGCTCTGACTGGGTTTACAAACAACCTCTCTCTCTCTCTGTCGATCTCTCACACTCTGTCTTTCTGTCTGTGGGAATCTTGTGGGTTTGTTTCTCTACACTACATGACCACCTCATTTCTTATTTTTTTAAGGAAATAGCTCATTTATAATGAAAATTCTATTATTTATTCACCCTCATGATGTTGCAAAGCAGTATGACTTACTTTCTTTGGTGGAACACAATGTTAGATTTTAGGTAATTATCCTGACCACTGTTTTATATACAATGAAAGTGAATAGGGACTGTAAAGCTAATGAAGACGTAGAATTGTCTTTTTGCCTTTTTAATGAAAATATTTAATTAATATATACTGTATATATAAATATATTCAGTTTTCAAAGCTATAACAAGCTTTGTGTGACAAACCAACCCTAATTTTAAATCATTAGCCTATTTTTATGGCTGGGTTGAAGTCAGTGATTCATATTTTCAATGTTCGGTCACTACACACATTTGTGTTTGCTACAAGTGGCACAAAATGGGATTTTTGTAATTCATATTATAGAAGAGTAAACTGCTTTTATGATATTTTAATGGTCCCCCTTTTGTCAGGAGCTTGGTAAACCTGGTTAATGTTCCGTTTCATTTTATTGACATTTTTTCTTAAATTATGTTTTGCTCTCCTCAAGTCATAAGGGCGAGTGAAATAATAGAATTTTTATTTTTGGGTGAACTATCCCTTTAACTTCTGCTTGCAGTCTCTCTTTCTCTCTCTCTCTCTCTCTCTCTCCTGATTGATCTTCTGCGTGTCTCAGTTTGGCTTATTTCTGTTCCACTTCTGGTCTCTCTGATGCTCTGTTCCTGCTGATCTCTCTTTCTCTCCACCTCTGTTTCTCTTGATGTATGTTTATATCCATCCCTCACTCACCCTCTCACTCTTCCTCGCTCGTTCTCTCTCTCGCTTTCGCTAATGGGGTGCTCTGAGGTCTTGTGCGCAGGGAGGGAGGAATTGGCAGAACACTGGGACATATGGCAGGCACTGAGTGAGAGGGTTGGCTGCTGATTTGATGCTCTAGAGAGGTAGCTGGCTCTGACAGGTCAGACAGGTCCCAGAGCATGAAGGAGGACTTTCCAAAATAAAAGCATCTGCATGGGTTTCTCCAGAAGAGAAAAAGCTGTGAAATAAATATCATTAGCAAAAGAATCTGTTTTCTATCATCTCCTTGGCTGGTTTCCAGATGCTGTGCGAACCGAATCTCCTCTGAGAAATCTGGAGGTTTTACGTCATTCTTCAGCATGCAAGCCTCTCAGTTTAATGCATTGTACCGGAACGCTTTTTCAACCAGGTGTCCGTGTTCCTGAGGGAGTACTTCTGAAGATTTCATTTTGTTAAATGAAAAACAGCCAAAATGACAAAGTATCACTATTAAAGAAGTCCTTAGATCTGACTTATTGTGATCGATTAGATGTTTTTAAGGAATTGACTGATGTAATCATACATAGATATAGGCAAAAAAAATTTGCGATTGATCTACCACTAAGCTTTTAATGCTTTATGTTTTTTTTAAACAAAACATAACATGCTCTAGTTAACAGTAACAGTAACTTTTTAAAGTTATATATTACATACAGTACATGCATTAGCAAATATAAAATATAGAATGCTTGCATGTATGCATATACACCCGCTGAAAAAATTAGGAGACTATTTTAACATTTTTTTTCTGAATTGACTATTTATAGTTACGTGTTTAGTTAAATTTATCATTTCGTTTTATTCTGTGAACTACTAATAATATTTCTCCCATTTATTTGCAGAAAACTGGAGAAACAGGTCAAAATAACAGAAAAGATGCTCTGTATCTTTTCAGACCTTAAATACTGCAAAGAAAACAAGTTCATATTCAATTTTAAGCAATACAACAGTAATATTTGTACATGTATTTGGGAAAAGTTCAACATTTATTTTTATCACAGTTTTCATGTGTCTTGTCATGCTGTCAGTCTTCCACATTGCCGTTGGATGACTTTGTCACTCCTGAGGTTTAATTTTGTTAAAATTCAACAGACACTGGACTGAAATTGACACAATACATCTATAAATGCTGATTAAATGAACATTTGGAATGGTCTCTTCATTTTTTCCATGGCTATTTATATATATTTTTTCCTATTGATATATCTTCCTTCTATTTTGATATATATTGTACATTTACAGTATTACACTATCCCTTTGATAGATGCTCTTTTAGGTAACAAAACTTTCACATAGGATCCATCCACCTCATTAAAAAGTGAAAGGGGAAAAGACATTTTTGCGGTTGTGGCAATGAATGGTTTTTACTCCTTTGGAAACACTGTCCTAGATATCGACTGGTGTTTAGAAGCGGTGAGCTTCCACAGTTCAAAAGTTGAGATGTATTCCTTAGGAGAGGCAGAGATGCCTGGAGGACGACAGGCTGTGTGTCTGGGTGAGGCTGGTTTGTCTCCTTGCATTAGCATAAGTAAGGCTGTAATGATGCGCTGTGGAGGTGGATGGATCCGTTTTGAAGTCAGTTGTGACTTCACGCTGCATGTTCCACAGATTCACGGCTATCTTTTGAGATATATGTGTTTGGAGCATTTAGCTGAGAGTGTCACAGCTGAATGTAGGAAGACATTTAATAGTAGTTTCTCAGAATAATCACTGCAAACGCTGTAGCCATGAACTGTGAAAATTGCACCTAATGTTTACATTCCTGCATTTAGCAGACCGTTAACAACCGTTTGTTTTAGCATTAATTTTAACTTAATGCTAAAATTATTTTGCATTAAGTGCATACGAAATATTAATAGTTTCAGATTCATTTTTTAATATGGAGAAAAATAGATTTGCGTAACCTTTATACCAAATACCTGCACAAATACGTGTTCTTCTGGTCTTGTCATTAATCCACCTCCCATCTTCTCACCACCTAAATTAGGAGAAGAAAATCACTGAACGGTTTTATTTTTTATCATTTTCACCCTCCTATAACAAAGAAAAAAATTATTTCTCTTTCAAAAAAGACAGCGCTGCCATTTGCAGAAATTCTAATTTCAGACGTAACAGCATCCACAATGTAACCGCCTCAATATCAGAAATAATGAGCCCGACAGTCTTTTGTGCTTTTTGTATCTTCAGCCGTCTCATCCCATTCACCCGCAGATTTATGATGCGGCGAATAATCAATCAAACAATAAATCAATATTCAACAAAACACATCTGCGGCCAGTCAAGTGTGAAACGCCACAGCGCTGCCTGCGAATAGCTTGACGGGTCTTGGAGATGGAGAAATTTTGATAACTGGCCTTATCAAGGTCGGCCCGGCTAAGCAAACTGAATAAACTTGTCACACGTAATGTAGGGCCCTGTCAGAACGCTGCGGAAAAAATGCCACGAGGAAATTAACTGGAATTATGCTTCCTCGCTATCCGACAATATGTATTTATGTTATGTCAGTTAATACAGCGAATGTACTCGAGGCACATCTTAGTAGCTGAGAGAGTTTACTGCCAGCGTAAGTAGACCTCAGAGTCAGTTTAATAGTATCTTTGCTGTCCGTGCTCCTTGGCTCCTGGTATATATTTAGCTTGTGTAATTGCGATGTTATTATGTTCGCTTGTTGTCACTCCTGTTGTTTTTCTTGCCGTTGTTAGATTGAGACTCTGCTGTGGCTTCGGAGCCGCTCTCATTAACTCACTGTGCTACCAACTCCAGTGGCAAAACAAGCCGCCTGAGTGAGTGCACTGCTCGCTGGGAGCCACTTACTTTATTGTAGGTGTCTCTTCTTGTCTCATGACTTTCCTCATTTCTCCTCTCTTCTCCAAAACCCCTCCTACCCTCTCTTCCTAGCCATAATAGCATTGATATAATGCTTTTGATTTTGGGCTGCTGTCAGAGTAGGATTAAATTTAAACCTATGGGGGCGAGGTGAGTATCTACACGCAATTAACTTGCAAAGCACACGCGCGCACACACACACACACACACACACACACAGGGTGCAAATTGTTCGGGGATACGCTGCGCCAGCAACGAATTAGAGCGGCGGACAATATTTTCGCTAGAATTTTAAGGCCGCAGGCACGGGGAAGGAAGGTGCGAGAAATGGTGAGAGAGTTGGTGATAAATGATAGAAAGGGTAGACGTGTTATGGAGGAGAGAGAGGGAAAGGTGTGAATGCACACGCGTGTAATATGGGCTTACTTAATTGCTTCTGCTTCCTCCCAGAATGCCTTGAAACTTCAATATTTCCTTTGAAGGCAGTGTTTTCTAACTGCTCTACTACAAAGAAACAGCTAGGTTTTTATTTTTAAAAAGTCTTAAAGTCCCATTAAACTGTCATTGAAATATGTGTTCTGAGTTCGTCACACAACAGAAAAGTGTGTTATTAACCACCCAGCCAAATTTGAACGGAGAATAAAACATCCAAGTAAATAAAATAAGTTGTCAAAATCTTGGAAAAATAAGCAGGACTCTTTGCTCTCAAGAGTCCCCAGCCCAGTAGGCTATATGTGAATTATGTGAATACGTTTTATTGGAGGATTTGAATTCAGGTTAAAAGGAATGCGCATTTGGCGTGCTGTCCGGAGAGAGGGCTCCGAGCCCGGCAGTTTCTTCCGAACACTGAGTACTCTCCCTATGTCCAGGGAGAAGGCTCCGGGCCCGGTATTAGCCCGAACCCAGAGCGCGTTGCAGTTACAATTAGCACCCGGAAATGTTCAAGATAGCATTTGTGCACGGAGGCACAGCTTAGAGAGACAGGCTTCATAGGCAGTGTAACGGAAGTCCATTTGAATTATAAACAAAGAGCGTATTTGCTATAACCAATCACATATTAAAAACTACAATACTAATTTCTCTCTAGAAATGCAATCAAAAGTTATTGAAAGTGAAAATTAAACGTACATTTGTGGCGAACCACAAGTAATATGAAGGGAGACATTCACCAAGGTACTGTACCTTTAAGGGAGGGAGGAGTTAGTTGTGTTGTTCCTGTTTCGTGATGTGTGTGCTGTGGTTTTACTTGACTCGCTGTTCGGTGTGAGAGTTATATTAAAGTGGAGAGTAAGCGGACCCGACACATCTTCGTTTTTGTCTCCTCGTTTATTGCACTCTACACATTTATACAAAACTATGCTCCAACGGGTGTTTCGGCTGCCATTTAATTTTTTTGAGCTTGAGCCATCTTGACCAATCAAATTCCTCGCATGTTGTTATGGAAACGACAGGTCTCCGTCATTGGTTAGCTGTGAAAAACGTGCTTGACGGGATGTCAAGCGGGATCCAACCTCAAAAGACGCTCTGAGCTGCAGAAAAAGACGCTGGCGCTGGCGTTTTAAAAAAGCGCTCAGGACTTTTTTTGAAAACACAGTTTACTCCATAGGATTATAATTTAAAACAGCTTTGTCTATTTGTAGTGGTTCTCTCTTGAGCTGATAAGGTAGATGCTGAAATTGCTGATAGCGAACCAGCCGGGTGGATTGTCTGTTATTTGGTGTGAGATTTGTTTAGTTAGGCAGAGTGAGAGCCTGAAAGCGTGTGCGAAAAGCTTACAACCCTGAGCTCGTGACTGAGCAGACACCGGATGCTAGGCGCTCTAGTGTTAGGGGAGGGGCCATGCATGCTCGGACACCCCATTGCGTCATCGATCCCCTGTTTTAGCCCCGCCCAAAAAAAATCCTGAAAAGAGAATTGGTGAATAACTGTTTAACGGTTTAACTTCACAATTCAGTACTACATACTTCTGAGTCTTTGTAATGTGTTTCAGCAATACATTTATAACATCTAGAATGTGTTTAGAAACAATTCTCATAATTCTCTTTACCCGGACTTTAAGAGCATTTTTGGAAGAGTTATAAAAAGATTATACATCACTTTATGTAGGCCATAACAGGGTTAGTTCACCCAAAAATGAAATTTCTGTCATGGTTTACTCACCCTCTTGTCATTTGAAACCTGTATAACTAATCTCTTCTGAAGAACACAAAAGAAGATATTTTGAAGAATATTGGTATCCGAACAACAGTGGTACCCATTGACTTGCATTGTATAGACACAAAACCGATGCTTGTCAATGGATACCGCCATTGTTCGGTTACCAACATTTTTTAAATATCTTCTTTTGTGTTCTGCAGAAGAAAACAAGCCATACGGGTTTGAAATGACAAGAGGGTGGTTGACTGTCTGTACATAAAATTTGTATGTAAACAATAATTTGCTATTCCATTTGGTGACGCTAGCGTAGTGTAGTAAACTGAGATATCTAAAATGTTGTGGTCTAGAGAGAAATATAGACATCCTAAAAGAATCCCAGATCTCGAAAAGGGACAGCGGATAGAGACACCCATTTGAATACTGTGGTTCAGTTGGACACCATTATTAAATTTAACACTGATAGCATGTGTTTGAAGGTAGGCTGTTCCACCCCCCAACCCAACTCTTCTCAGGCAGATAAAATACAAGTGGCTAGGCTATTACCTGAATGGGTTTGTAAGTAATCTTTATCTAGTACGGTAGCTTGAAGTTGATTTATCCGCGCCCAGAGCCTCAGTCTGCCTTTCAGCCCCATTGTCGTTTATCTAGTTCCCAACAGCTTCACTGGGGCCGTGATGGTAAAACCTCCAGTATATAGGATTCGCCATAATATACCACTCTAGAGGTCATTAAGAACGTTAGGTTTAAATCCTTTGGAATTAAAGATTAAGTCGTACATTTACAATTGAAAGCACTGATGGCACAAGGCATAACATTTACACTTTAGTCGGAAACGGTGCAATATTTCTCTAGAGTATGCCTTGACATGGGATGTTTTATGCTTGAAGCCTAACTAATGTTGCAATAGATTCACTTTTTCTTACATATTCATTTACCAGCGAAATTCTGTGGTGCTCACACTTTATGAAAATCAATTGCATTTAAGCAGGTTTGACAATATACATTATCTATCTGATATTAAAAGTTAATTGTCTTAAAAGCTAAATTGTGCTTTGCCATGTAATTTTGCCATGCCATTTGATGTAATTTTGTAAGTGAATATTAAAAGTTTCAAATTAATAGGTTTTATGTTTAGTATAAATTGTTAATGTTGGTTGTTGAGATATTGTGCTGAGATATAATCCGGCAATTTGATACATAATTAATATCTTGCTATATCCATATTTTTTATATCGAATTTTAATATCAATGTAAGGAATAAGATATACATCTAAATGAGTCTATGAAACGACTGCTGTTGAATAGAAACTGTATTAATGTATTGCTTTCCCTGCAGTACTACTAATTAGACAGATTCTGTCATATTGCGTTTATCGCACACAGCATGTTTCAGACAATTGAAGGTGACACTATTGTCAGATTTTCTTTTTTTTTTTAATTATGCTTTTTAATAACCCACCCTTACCGGGGGGATTAGCTTTCATAAAGCACCTCTCTCAACAGTGAAACATATAAATTCCAACAGGAAAAGGTTTTACAGCTTGTCTTCCTGTAACATGGGAGTTTTAAATGCTTGAGTGACTGCGTTGAGTCTTGACAGACTGTCGCCTATAGCGGTTATGAGCTACGGAGCACACAGAACATGCTTCCCCAACAGTCCTGTCTAAATTTAAGCTGATGAAGAGGTAATTGCTCAATCAGTATATCATGCATCATTCACGGGTGATGCTTTTGTTCAAAGCTACTTATAGTGTATTCAAGCAATATATTTTATCAGTATGTGCTTTTCCTGGGAATCAATCCTGTGACCTTGGCATTGCTAATGCTTGTCCTGTAGATCTTCAGATAAGCTACAGGAACACTGAATAGGTAATAGCTATTGTCAAGTCAAGCTGAAATCAAAATGGATCCTATTTACTTTCTTAATGGGGCAAAGTGTGGTTAGCTGTGTCACATTAGTGAGCCTAATTACTTCTAACAGAAGAGAAACAAGAAATTCTTCTTAATTGCTGTATATTTAAAGTCTGAAGATTTAGTAATAGTGTTTATAATAACAGTAGAATCTTCTGCATTTGGAGGTGAATTTTAGCCAATAGCACAGCTTTCTCTGGGGCATCTGATACTGTAGGAAAAATGCTTTATTTGATCATATGTTATGTTTACATAATATTTATCTAAATAATTCACATGGTTCTTTACATTGACACTTCTTCAACACATATTTGAAATAAAACATGATCCAATCGATGTCAGATATTATTCTACATTTTATTTATAACGCGCTGATCACGTACTCAAAGCGCTTTGATAAATGCACCCTGCATGTTTAAAAATGGTCTTTTACTTTGAAATACATTGGATTACAGAAGTTAAAAGGTTGTGCGCATCAGTTCACGTCACAGACTTCAATCTAAATTGCCAGTAATTCCTTAAACACAAATCAATATGGCAAAATGCCGTTCCACCAGGAAAGCATGTAGCGGATTGGCAGGTAGGGGATGAGAAAAAGATATCAGGCCCATCTTAATCTCCTGCACAACTTCTATTAGACTTGTCTGTGTCTGTTGACAGAGAAAGGAATGATAATAAAGAGAGTTGGATTATCTTCAAATTTAGTGCGCATTTCATGTCATAGAAAGTGCTTTAAAAATGTTACCTTAACATTACTATAATGTTTTGTGCAGCAGTGTTAATTATTTTAAACCTGACAATAACCCTTCAATCCTTAAGTGTAAGTTTTGTTGGTCATTTATCATGCATAAATGTAATAGCTGAGGTCATTTAAAGTGATAGTTCACCCCCAAAAAATCTGTCATCCTCTTGTCATTTCAAACCTGTATGACTTTCTTTCTTCTGCAAAACACAAAAGAAGATATTTTGAAGAATGTTGGGTACCAAACAACTTCTATTGTATAGACACAAAACCAATGTCAATGTGTACCGCCGTGGTTCAGTTACCAATATACTGTATATATATATATGTATAATTTTAATTTTTGAGTGAACTATCACTTTAACTTATGAATCAGAGAAAATTGCTATCTGCAATCGATAGAGGTTCCTGCTTATGTTCTGTTCCTATTTTTTTTAAGGGGAAAACGTGTTTGATGACAGACCCTGTATTATGAATGCTATTAAAAGTGAACATTTTATGTCCTGAATAATTTTTGGAGAGGACAAATCTGACGAGAGATACCAGTGAAGTCACAATGATGAAACACTCATAAAGCTCTTGGTTACTGGCATCAGAATAGGGATTTGACAGCCATTTTGTAGCTACTGTAACCTTCATAATAGAAGTTATTCTGGGCATTCACTACCTGCATGAATGTGTGTGTGTTTGTTTGTGCAAAAGCCTGTCTGCTGGTGACTCTGTGGGTGCCTTCCTGCGCTGACTCACAATATCGCTGACTCTGTGGTAGAGGAGATGGAGGAGAGCCAGATACAGCACCACCCTTTGGCTCTTTGAGCACAAACACACACACACACATAGTCTTTATCAGCAAATGCAAAATCTTATTTAACTCGCAGTGGACACAGGAAATTATATGGAGGATGAAGTATGAACAGAGATGAAGCAAATGAGCCTTGTTGTAATCTCCAGGGTTTATCTCGAGAATATTCAAGATAATTCCCGAGCAAATGAGCTGGTCTTGTGTGTTGGGTTAATAGTGTTGCCGATTCTTGGATTTATAGTAATGTGGTTTGGTCTCAGTTTAAATTGCCTGTTAAAGTCATTCATATTCCGGATGTGAAGCAGACTGAGCCCACTGTAACTGTAGTGTAATTGTATTTACCGTCGAGAAGGAAGCAATTGAGATAGGACTTCACACTTTATTAATGGAAGCTTCGTCTGTTAATATTTTAACCGTGTTCCCAAAATACACACATATCTGGGTGACAGTAGGTGCCGTTCCCGCAAATGGGTAGAGGGAGTGAGAGGGCGTGTGCGTGCCCGAGCGTCTGGTTCTGTGCCAGCACGCTTACAGTAATGGATCTCACTGACTGATTTGGTAATTATGTCCTGATATGTGTGGCTGCTTTATTTATGGTCATCATTATCAAGGACCTTGGTTCTCATATATGAGCAAGATGGCTATGACCTCAATCTCATAGATGTGTGTGTGTGTGTGTGTGTGTGTGTGTGTACTGACAGCGACCAATCACTCTCAGATTCACAGCGGTAAGTTCCTTCAACACTTGACCTCCTTTACTTTGACTTGAAGCTTTTGGCTTCGTAGATGAATTTCAAAGCAAGTCTTGTTTCTTGGAACCCGATGGGCTGGAAGTAAGTGATCTGCTTTATATACTCCTTAAGTGTGTCTATCTTTTTAATAACACACATTCATATACACAATGAGACACCACACAGTATTGCCTTACAGTATGTTTTGTATTAATGCGTTTAATGCTGGCTCTTGTCTCTTAAACCGCTAGTCTGTTCCATACTGAATTGAATCCCCCGTGTTTCTTTCTCGTGTTCTTACAGAGAGGGAGGAATACGTGGCCACCTTCAAAGGTTCGGAGTATTTCTGTTACGACCTGTCTCCGAACCCCATCCAGAGCAGCAGCGACGAGATCACGCTCTCCTTCAAGACACTGCAGCGCAACGGCCTGATGCTCCACACTGGGAAGTCGGCAGACTACGTCAACCTGGCACTGAAGAATGGCGCGGTCTCGCTGGTCATCAACCTGGGCTCTGGGGCCTTCGAGGCCCTGGTGGAGCCCGTCAATGGAAAATTTAATGACAATGCCTGGCATGATGTTAAGGTTACCAGGAACCTTCGTCAGGTAACCTTGCAGAAGAGGCAGAGGTCGAGATTGGATAAATGGGTGGCGTTTAGATTAGTGGCACTATAAAAACGATTTAACCATAAACACTGCAATAAAGGCATTTGCCTGATAAACATTTTATTATAGGCTTCTACCTTATGAAAATTGGAAATTTAGTTGAAAGCTGATCTGTATTGAGGAGAAAGTTTTAGGACTGTGGCACATTTTTTATATTTTAAATGAGAGTTTGCATCAAAAAGCTACTAACATATTTATACGGAATGCATAAATTCATGCCATAAATATATGGGTGAACATACCCTTAACCCTTATATCTGACTAATATTTAAATGCAGTTTAATATCCATATTTTACTGTCACTGTTTGATAGCGCCACCTCTCACTGCATTACATCAGAACGTCATCTGTCAACTCAGAACGTGTTTGAAGTGTCAAGGTTTGGAAGAGATTCATGTGTGGTATGAAGTGGGATAGGACAGGCAGTAAACATAAAAACCTCAGTCATCTGTTCTGTCGTCAGTGAAATCAGCACAGAGCCAAGAATAGGACGAGACAGTGTCTTGGAAGAGAGTAGACTAGATGTGTCCCAGAGGAACAGATACTTGGAGCTCCACGGTGCAGATGTATTGTCTGCTTGTCTTTTCCTTCTCTTCTGTTGGCCTTTTTAAATGTTTACTAACCTGCTTTTGGTAAAAGAAACTAACCTTTCATCCATGGAATGTGTCATTTACTAACCTGTTACCTCTTACTAACGTGCTACGCTGATGTACTAACCTTGGCAAGAGACCATCTTTTTTGATTGAGGAACGGTGTTCTGTTCACAGTTTTTTAATTTCCTTTCTCCCCCCTTTCCCACAAAGCACTCAGGCATTGGACACGCTATGGTAAACAAACTACATTGTTCGGTAGATATCATTCTAATTGTTTCTTAGTTTGGGTTTGCCGTGTGTCTATTTTCCTTTTTTTGAACCGTAGACATCAGTACTAAACAAAAAAAGGGGGAAAATGCGGTTGGTACTCTTTACGCTTACTTCCCCTGCCCCGCCCAAATTCCCCTTTTCTTTTTCTTCTCATTTGGTTCAGTTTCCTCAGCTCTTAGTGTCCCGTCCATTTCTTTCATTTATTTATTTATATATATTTTATTTGGTTGCATCTTTTTTTTGTTGTTGGGTTCTTTTGCATAAGGTTCTGCTCACTGGTCTCGGCTGGCTGGCTTTGAGGCTCTCATTGGTCCAGCCAGCTCCTGAGACCCATAACTCAGCATGCCGCGCGTTCCGGCCATCCCCGTGTACTAACACTGCTCCATCGGTACTGTACATTCGATGCTGGCGTGGGTGGCCGGTCATTCTGTCTTTTATTTTGGTTTCATGTGAACACGCTTATGCATGAGCTGTGGTGTGTCCTTCTCCCTCCCCTTCTCATTTAATTCATTACTGTGCAATCTAACCTCGGAGAAGAATTGTTCTTACTAACCATTGTTTTGCATGTGGAGAGGCAAAGGATAATGAAGCATGCGTTCATTCGAGCTGATGTGTGCCAGTTGTGTCTCTGATTGCCTGTGCTTTCATTTCTAACCTCTTAGCACGCTGTGTCCTTTTTTTTACCTCATATAAAAACATTGACAACTGCTGTTACTACTCACATGCACTGGTTTCAAACAGTACTAACTCTCAGAACACACATACTACTAACACCATTTTTGTGTCTGCTGATTTAATTTCTGTGCTCTGTGGCACCGCTACTGTATCAGCCTGGGCTAATGTGCCGCAGACTTCCACTGTTAACGTTAAGCATACTAGAACCTAAAAACACAGAAAGACCAAAAGAAAAACAAGCAATAACTAAGAATTTTTCAAACAGACATGAAAATGGGTTCACATTAAATCAGTAAACAGAGACAAGAAAATAACTAAATACATAAATAAGTAGCATTAAAGGCTATAAAACAAAACAAGCATCCAAATCCTTACGAGGGGGACCAAAGCCCATTAACAGTATTCAAGTTATATGTGAGTATAGCGTGTCCTTTCCCTGTGCTTTGTTGTCTAGGTTACAATATCCGTGGATGGAATTCTGACCACCACTGGATATACTCAAGAGGACTACACTATGCTGGGCTCTGATGACTTTTTCTATGTTGGGGGGAGTCCCAGCACTGCAGATTTGCCCGGATCCCCTGTTAGCAACAACTTTATGGGCTGCCTGAAAGAGGTAAAGATCACATGATCTCTGATATGTCCTGCAATGTGTAAGATGGACCAATCTTATGGACGGACAATGTCCTGCGTGCATTATTTTTTTTACTTTATTTTTAATTTTGTGAGTTTTGACTCCTCTGCATAGTTCAGTAAGTTGCAAAAAGTAAATAAAAACTGGGGTTGGTGTGGTACAAATAGATTCATTATATTCAGATGCTAATGACAAGACATCT